>NC_133347.1:38745282-39345282 GCF_030506205.2 Paramisgurnus dabryanus | reverse complement strand
CTTCATTTAAGTTTGATTTGTATAGATTTTCATAGAAGGTAGAAACAAAGTCAGATATTGTTTTGGGATCTTTAGAGACAACATTATCAATACTTATGGAAGACAATGACTTGCGTTTATAATTTCTTTTTTCAAGAGCGAAAAAATAGCTAGTATTTTTTTCGCCCTCCTCTATCAATTTGGCCCTGGATCTTATAAAAGAGCCTTTGGCCATGTCAGAATATAATTTATCGAGTTCAAGTTGTGTAGCTTTTAATTCAGTCAAATCATTTTCAGAGAGATTGTTTGTTTTCAATAATTTGTCTAATTTACTCATAAGGAAAGACTGTTTTAATAATTTATTCTTTTTTAATTCTATGCTACGCTTGATGGCAAGAGACCTGACGTTATATTTGAAGAATTCCCATTTGTTCCCAATAGAGTTCATAGGAGAGTTTGTGGGGGTGTTAAGGCATTTATCTAGGCATTCTCTAACAGAGGCATTAAACACATGGTCATCTAAAAGAGTAATATTAAGTTTCCAATAGCCACGAGATCCATGCAGGTAGTTAGATGTAGATAGTTTCAGAGAAATCATTTTGTGGTCAGTTAATGGGGCATGGGAGTGCTGGACACATATAATATGCTGCAATAGGGAGGGTGAAATAAAAAAAAGGTCTATTCTAGATCTAAGTGTTTTGGGACCATTAGACCAAGTAAAGTCTTGTGCATTGTTGTTAAAAAAGCGCCATGCATCTGTCACAGAAAGAGTGTCACATAGGGGGGCGAGCACGTCGTTTAGACTTGACTTTGGGGAACGGGGTGGAAGTCTATCTATACAATTGTCTGGAGCTTCATTGAAGTCACCACCAAAAATCAGTTTAGCATTAGTGTATTTGTTTTGAATTTCTATAACTTTGTTGGAGAGGTCAGAGAAAAGTTCCCTATTGTCACTCTTAGAATTGTAACCATATATATTACACAATAGAAAACAAGTATTATCGAGTTTAAGTATCAGTATTTGCCATCTTCCAAGACCGGAAGAGATGGATTCAACTACCTCTCCTTTGAACTTATGCATTAATATCATAACACCAGCAGAATGATTAGAACCATGGTCAAAGTAAATGGAGTTACCCCATTGAGATTTCCAGAATTTACAATCTGTCTCACAAGAATGTGATTCTTGAAAAAGTACCAGGTCTGCATCAGTTTGTTTACTACAGTAAACAAAAAAAGTGCTTTTCTTTTAGTTAAGTCTCTTATACCTCTAACATTTAGGGATATAACATTAAGGGAGTTAAATTCAAAGTTGTGCATAGATACCACGGGGGGGAGTATGAGGGGGAAGAGGAGGGGGGAAAAAACAAAAAAGCTTGGTTACCTGGGTTACCTGAGCTTAGAAAGGGGCTGTCCCAGAACATGACAGCAATGATAAAGATTTCCGAACCAGAAATAGATTCAAACATCAGGAATAATATTGCTTACCAATAAAAGATCCATATCAAAATCATTTTGTAAACATAGAACTTGTTAAGTGCAATTTCCATAACCATAAGAGAGCAGATCAGTCAGTCAAGGCTTTAGCTCTTCCAGTGTAATTCTTTGGCCATCGATGTACGCATGGGGGCCTTTGAAAGACGTTTTCTTTCCTTCCTCTTTAGCTTTTTTGACAAGTGGGCAGAGCTTAGCTCTAGCTGCTGCATCGTCTGGGGAGAGGGCTTCAGTGATGCGTAGGTTCTTGCTGAGAAGATATGCGTTGTTCTTCGCTGCTTTCCAGACGTGGTCTCGATAGTGCCTCATGGAGAATCGCACGATTGTTGTTCGATGAGAGCCGTCCTTCCTTTTCGCGCCCAAACGATGTACTATGTCGACTGTGCTGGGAATATGGTCGCAGATATGCGGAGCAACTTTAACGAGAACGCCAATGACAAGCTCTCGAATGTTTTCATCGTCTGCCTCCTTTAACCCATGAATTTTCAAATTCCAAAGCCTACTGTGTCGTTGCATCTCATTCATTTTCAATTTCAACTGGGTGTTTTCTTGTTTAAGCTTTTCTGGCTCAGAGTCTATTTTCTGTATTTTTTCACTGTGAATAGATACTTGATTTAAAAGAGACTGTACCGTTGATGTGAGCGTTTCCAAGGCATTAGCAGTGGCATGCGAAGCCTTCTCGATCGACGATAGTTTCTCGAGGATAATACCAGTAGTTGAGTCATCGTTGTTGATGGCTCTGATTTTAGATGGAGGACTTTTGCTTGGGGTCGGAGGTAAAGGTGATGATTTGATTGAAGAGGTGGCATTTTCGCATGAGTCCATGTCATCAGGAAACGTTAGCTGCGACATATTTCGCCGTTTGTTGTGATTCTTGCCCATAAGTGGAGGATTACTGCATACAAAGAGTTCCGTGTAATATTAAGTAAGCGTGATGAACTGGTTCGTTAGTTAGGTAAGGATATATGTAAAATTCACATCATAAACTGCCAAACTCCGGGACGTGTACGAATACATCCGCTCACGCTGTAGCCATCTTGGATCTCGCGCCCTTGTTACGATCTCACCACACCAGTGTCGGCGCCACGAGCGGGCCCTAGGGGGCATGGCCCGGCTACTTGAGTCACTGTGCCCCCTTACTTCTCAAAATAATAATGAACTTAATAATTTAAAAAAATGTGCTGCAAATAAATTTGGTTATACAATGGATACTGATTAAAATTAGGAGTATAATTAATAAAAAAAATAATAATTAAAAAACTAACCCACAATGCAATGCTAACATAGTCAGCCAGTTACATACACGCAGCCACTACATTTGAACAACACTTGTCAAAAGACGAACATTCGGTTTAATCAATGACAAATTCCCCAGTGTTTTGTCTGCACTGGAAGTTAATGTCACGTTCGGGGTCTCAATCGCCATGCGTGAGAACTCATTCTCTATCTAAACTAGATATGCAATTCCCAAGGAATTACCAGTGCATGAAAATGCAAAAAGTTGATTGAAAGAAATGTAAAAGAAATTTAGTCTAGTAGTTTACCTGGCTGTTGACATATTTTAGTGTGAAGCTAGCATGATTTAAAAAAGTTATCATGATGAAATATGATGCTAGCATGATTAGCATGATGTTAGCATGATTAGCATGAAGCTAGCATGATTAGCATGAAGCTAGCATGAAGCTAGCATGATTAGCATGAAGATAGCATGATGCTAGCATGATTAGCATGAAGCTAGCATGATGTTAGCATGATAAGCATGAAGCTAACATGATTAGCATGAAGCTAACATGATTAGCATGAAGCTAACATGATTAGCATTGAAGCTAGCATGATTAGCATGAAGCTAGCATGATGCTAGCATGATTAGCATGAAGCTAGCATGAAGCTAGCATGATTAACATTGAAGCTGGCATGATTAGCATGATTAGCATGAAGCTAACATGATTAGCATTGAAGCTAGCATGATTAGCATGATTAGCATGAAGCTAGAATGATGCTAGCATGATTAGCATGAAGCTAGCATGAAGCTAGCATGAAGCTAGCATGATATTAGCATGATTAGCATGAAGCTAGAATGATGCTAGCATGAAGATAGCATGAAGCTAGCATGAAGATAGCATGAAGCTAGCATGATGTTAGCATGATTAGCATGAAGCTAACATGATTAACATGAAGATAACATGATTAGCATTGAAGCTAGCATGAAGCTAGCATTATTAGCATGAAGCTAGCATGATGCTAGCATGATTAGCATGAAGCTAGCATGATTAGCATGAAGCTAGCATGATGCTAGCATGATTAGCATGAAGCTAGCATCATGCTAGCATGATTAGCATGAAGCTAGCATCATGCTAGCATGATTAGCATGAAGCTAGCATCATGCTAGCATGATTAGCATGAAGCTAGCATGATGCTAGCATGATTAGCATGAAGCTAGCATGATGCTAGCATGATTAGCATGAAGCTAGCATGATTAGCATGATCCTAGCATGATTAGCATGAAGCTAGCATGATGCTAGCATGATTAGCATGAAGCTAGCATGATGTTATCATGATTAGCATAAAGCTAGCATGAATTTAGCATGAAGCTAGCATGATGCTAGCATGATTAGCATGATTAGCATGAAGCTAGCATGATGCTAGCATGATTAGCATGAAGCTAGCATGATGCTAGCATGATTAGCATGAAGCTAGCATGATTAGCATGATCCTAGCATGATTAGCATGAAGCTAGCATGATGCTAGCATGATTAGCATGAAGCTAGCATGATGTTATCATGATTAGCATAAAGCTAGCATGAATTTAGCATGAAGCTAGCATGATTTAAAAAAGTTATCATGATGAAATATGATGCTAGCATGATTAGCATGATGTTAGCATGATTAGCATGAAGTTAGCATGAATTTAGCATGATCCTAGCATTATTAGCATGATGCTAGCATGATTAAGATGATGCCACCATGATTAGCATGATTTAGAATGAAGCTAACAAGATTTAACATGAAGCTAGCATGATTTTGCATTAAGTTAGCAAGATTTATTATGAAATTAGCATAAAGCTAGCATGAAACTAGCACGAAGCTAGTATGACTTAGCATGACGCTAGCATGAAGCTAATATTACCCAAAGACCCAACCCCCATGTCTCTATGATGTCCGGATCCAGAGATATAAGGCTTTGTTTATTATGTTGCTAGGCTGCTCATATTTGGTTGCTAGGGGCGTGGCTTAATACCTCAATAAGGATGGTGAGAGACTGATTGGATGCCTGAGTAAAATGAGCCCACCCCCATGTCTCTATGACACTGTGCTGCAAAGATATCCATCTGGGCATTTTATAATGGCAGTCAATGGGAGATGTTGCTAGGGTGCCCAAAATGGTTGCTAGGGGCGTGGCTTGATAGCTCAATAAGGATCCTAAGGGACTGATTGGATGCCTGAGTAAAATGAGCCCACCCCCATGTCTCTATGACACTGCGCTGCAAAGATATCCCATCCGGGACGTTTTTAGTTCCTTATATGGGCATGATTCCTGCCCCATTATAAGTCTATGGGGAAATTTGGGGACCTCTTACACCCCAGGGGTACAGCTTACACCCCATTGTGAGGTATGTTCATACAGAGGCTGCCAGCCTCTTCAAATGTGGCAAGTTACAAGTTTCTGTGAAATCCTAGGTCTGAGCTACGACTCGTCAAAGTTTGTCGCAATGTTAAGTCTATGGGATTTTTCGGCTGCTTTTTCGCCCCTGGGGCGTAGACCGTACCCCCGATTGCTTATAAAAGTCATAGCACACTATTCCCGAATAGTCCGCACGTTTGAGAGTTTGAATGAAGTTTCTAAGTTAAACGGTTCGAGCCGTATTAATTGCGGAAATTTGGTTGGAAGAATAATAATAATAATAATAATAATAATAATAACTAGATATGCAATTCCCAAGGAATTACCAGTGCATGAAAATGCAAAAAGTTGATTGACAGAAATGTAAAAGAAATTTAGTCTAGTAGTTTACCTGGCTGTTGACATGTTTTAGTGTGAAGCTAGCATGATTTAAAAAAGTTATCATGATGAAATATGATGCTAGCATGATTAGCATGATTCAGCATGACGTTAGCATGATGCTAGCATGATTAGCATGAAGCTAGCATGAAGCTAGCATGATTAGCATGATGCTAGCATGATTAGCATAAAGCTAGCATGATTAGCATGAAGCTAACACGATGCTAGCATGATAAGCATGAAGCTAGCACGATGCTAGCATGATTAGCATGAAGCTAGCACGATGCTAGCATGATTAGCATGAAGCTAGCATGATTAGCATGAAGCTAGCACGATGCTAGCATGATTAGCATGAAGCTAGCACGATGCTAGCATGATTAGCATGAAGCTAGCACGATGCTAGCATGATTAGCATGAAGCTAGCACGATGCTAGCATGATTAGCATGAAGCTAGCACGATGCTAATATGATTAGCATGAAGCTAGCACGATGCTAGCATGATTAGCATGAAGCTAGCACGATGCTAGCATGATTAGCATGAAGCTAGCACGATGCTAGCATGATTAGCATGAAGCTAGCACGATGTTAGCATGATTAGCATGAAGCTAGCACGATGCTAGCATGATTAGCATGAAGCTAGCACGATGTTAGCATGATTAGCATGAAGCTAGCACGATGTTAGCATGATTAGCATGAAGCTAGCACGATGCTAGCATGATTAGCATGAAGCTAGCACGATGCTAGCATGATTAGCATGAAGCTAGCACGATGCTAGCATGATTAGCATGAAGCTAGCACGATGCTAGCATGATTAGCATGAAGCTAGCACGATGCTAGCATGATTAGCATGAAGCTAGCACGATGCTAGCATGATTAGCATGAAGCTAGCACGATGCTAGCATGATTAGCATGAAGCTAGCACGATGCTAGCATGATTAGCATGAAGCTAGCACGATGCTAGCATGATTAGCATGAAGTTAGCACGATGCTAGCATGATTAGCATGAAGCTAGCATAATTTGCATGAAGCTAGCATGATGCTAGCATGATTACCATAAAGTTAGCATGAATTTAGCATGAAATTAGCATGATCCTAGCATTATTAGCATGATGCTAGCATGATTAAGATGATGCTAGCATGATTAGCATGAAGCTAGCATGATTTAGCATGAAGCTAACAAGATTTAACATGAAGCTAGCATGATTTAGCATTAAGTTAGCAAGATTTATTATGAAATTAGCATAAAGCTAGCATGAAACTAGCACGAAGCTAGCATGACTTAGCATGAAGCTAGCATGAAGCTAATATGACCCAAAGACCCAACCCCCATGTCTCTATGATGTCCGGATCCAGAGATATAAGGCTTTGTTTATTATGTTGCTAGGCTGCTCATATTTGGTTGCTAGGGGCGTGGCTTAATACCTCAATAAGGATGGTGAGAGACTGATTGGATGCCTGAGTAAAATGAGCCCACCCCCATGTCTCTGTGACACTGTGCTGCAAAGATATCCATCTGGGCATTTTATAATTGCAGTCTATGGGAGATGTTGCTAGGGTGCCCAAAATGGTTGCTAGGGGCGTGGCTTGATAGCTCAATAAGGATCCTAAGGGACTGATTGGATGCCTGAGTAAAATGAGCCCACCCCCATGTTTCTATGACACTGCGCTGCAAAGATATCCCATTCGGGACGTTTTTAGTTCCTTATATGGGCATGATTCCTGCCCCATTATAAGTCTATGGGGAAATTTGGGGACCTCTTACACCCCAGGGGTACAACTTACACCCCATTGTGAGGTATGTTCTTACAGAGCCTGCCAGCCTCTTCAAATGTGGCAAGTCACAAGTTTCTGTGAAATTCTAGGTCTGAGCTACGACTCGTCAAAGTTTGTCTCCATGTTAAGTCAATGGGATTTTTCGGCTGCTTTTTCGCCCCTGGGGCAAAGACCGTACCCCCGATCGCTTATAAAAGTCATAGCACACTATTCCCGAATAGTCCGCACGTTTGAGAGTTTGAATGAAGTTTCTAAGTTAAGCGGTTCGAGCCGTATTAATTGCGGAAATTTGGTTGGAAGAATAATAATAATAATAATAATAAAAAGCCCAGTAAGAACAGTACAGCGCATTTTCAATGCACTGTAATAAAAAGCCCAGTAAGAACAGTACAGCGCATTTTCAATGCACTTTAATAATGTACACTTGTAGGCTAAGTCTCGGCATTTGAGCAAGACGAAGAAATTTTAAAAGGACCCTCTTAAAAAGTTTTTAAAAGTCCTCTCGTCGCCTACAGCTCTTCTAAAGGTAAAATGCATAGTTCATTCTGTTGTTAGATATGTCAATGACATTGTTTTCTTTTGCTGTTATTTGGTTATGTACTGGTCTTTATGATTTGCGTGAGTTTTTCAGTCTTGCACTTTAGCGTCATGATAAGTTATGGTTTTACTATAGTGAGGGATTTATTTGCGACAACAAATTGGCCGGCTGGAATAATCCCGCTTATTTCACGGCTAGTTGCTATACGAGTAGATATATAGACATAACATTTAGATTTATGTCTTTTATTAGCTTATTTTTAAGAAATACAAACCTTCTGGGAACACGTACGTTTCATAATGGGTGAAAGCCAGACGCGTTAAAACAAGTTAAAAGTCAAAAGACGAACATTCGGTTTAATCAATGTAAATACAATCTCATATACGTTATTAATTATGAATATTTATTCTGTATAATTTGAAGGTGTTAAACTCCCTGTTAACGTGACTCGCACGGAGCACCTGGGTGAGGCTGTGTTTCAGGCGGTTGTTCAAGGAATAAAATAGCTTTGAATGTTGCGACTGGCCAATCAGTACCAAGCATTTTACAGTGCCATGTAGTAGTAGTAATAATAATAATAATAATAATAATAATATACTACTACTAATAATAAAATAATAAGATGAACGAGGTGCCCCCCAGTGAAACAGGAGGCCCCCTCATTCTGTATTCTCTGGCGCCGACCCTGCACCACACACTTGTTACGAGCTTAGTTCATCCCCTCTATCTCCGTTGGGATCTGCCAACTTTTCTTGCATTTTTCAAATATTGCAGTGGGTGGAGTCAGGCTCTGACCAGGGGTTTAGTTACGCTTTAAGAGAGAGGGATATGTGGTGTTCTGGAGTAAGCCGCTAGGGGGAGCTCTAGATTGATACAATGCAGGACATGAGGGAGAGAAGGAGTCACATGTACTGACCATGTGAGTGACTAAATGAAGTACGGAGTTCCAGTCTCTGAGTCTTATAAGTTTTATTTCAAGGCACTTTACAAAAGGCTAAATAAATAAACTGTATACTAACAATGCGGTTTGCATACAAAACTGTTATAATAGCCTAATTTGAAACATGTTTATTTTTTAATGGAATGGGCTATAATAACTCAAAGTAGCAAAAATAGGCTAATCAGTGTCATATGTAGCTTGGTAGTAGCCTACATATCATGTCAACATTATATTATAAATGCCAGTGGGCATTTACTGGGCAATAAACTTTAGTATAAGCTATACATTTGAGGAAGCTATAGCATGTAAGCAGTTCGTTTTGCCTTTTTTCTCTAGATAAAAATGACTTGTGACAGTGAAGTTTTGTTTGTCTTTTTGTTAATGTACAAAACTAAAATGGCATATTAAAAATTTAATTAATGCCTTAAAGCATAATAAAAATAAATGTTCTAAGTGATGTAAAAATGTGATGTCTTGTTCATTTAGTAAAATAAATTATGACTGAATCAAGTCTTCTTTGGTTATCATACAGTTTGTTCATGTAGTGATCAGAAAACTAAAATGGAAAAATGGAAGGGGGGGGTCTTCAGGACTGCCTATGCATAGGGCCCGGGACATTGTGCTACGCCCCTGCACCCCCCCACACACACATAGGAATGCATATTAATTTTATATTTCATAACAATATCCTAGTATGATTCTTCCAAAATGTTAACAAACTATATATCACTGGAAAGCAAATCGCTGACACCTAGTGGCCTTTGTTGGTAGAATGACTAAAAGAGTGACACAAACCACATTTTTTTGTGATTTTAACTTGAAATTTGGATCACAACTACTTGAGACTAATGGCTTCATGTTTACATTATTTCTTTTGTGAAACATTTACATTTTTATAATTTCATTTATAAAATTAATATATATTGCATTTTTTTTTAATTATTAAAATACATTTAAACTGCTATAACAACATTTTTCTGTTTAATATTTTTTTACCTCCAGACACTTCAGTGAAAAACCTTAAATTCTCTTCTTTAAAACAAGACTACCCCCAAACATGCCAGAGTTATATTCATTTTAAAGTGCATATCAACTTTTCACCCCCCCCACTCAATAGGGTGTTGTGACAGTAAAGAGGTTAAAGCTAACTAAAGCATAGCTAAAGTGTTGATTTGAAATTTTTAAATAACCACATGGTGGTGCTATTGGCTGGGAAATAATGTGTAACCAATTATTTTCTTTCATAGTTTTTTAATGTTCTATTGGCTAATGTTATTATTCTACTGTACAGACTATGTAATTTGTTGCATTATGGGTCATAAATAACAGTAGGGTATACAATTTAAAACACTTATTGTGTACACAATTCACAAAATATATTATTCTGTAGCCCTTTGCTGTTTTGTGCTCAAATGTTTTCTTCTGTAACAACAATCCACATTGTGAAAAGCACCATGGAAAAAATTGAACTGAACAATAAATACTGTTGTAGACACTGTTTTTCAAAACAACAGCTTGTGGTTTAGATCACAGCATAAACAAAAGTAAGACAGATACGCTAAACGACACATATTTGCAATGTTCAAAACATAATAAAAATGTTTCTCAGTTGAATACTTGTCTCATGACAAGTTCCAGTTTGCATAATTCCATCATAGTCTTTAGTAATTTGGACATGTGGACTGTAAGTGTTGTCTATCTCAGAGTGCGTCTTCTTTAGGAAACAAAAAAGTCTCTTTCCACTGAGTTGAGAGGAAAGGTTTTCAGAGGAGAGAAATAAATGATGTCTGTTTATATGGTGGTCTGTGGAAAGTGGTTGTCTCAGTGAGAAGTTTGAATGTATTAAGTATAGGCAGTTTCCTGCAGATGGCACCTGTAACGCATAAACATTTAATACAGTCAGAAACTTGATCTTACTGCAGTTTTTTATTTGTTTCATTGAATGTGCAGGTGCTTGGGCCCATCTGTATATGCAATGCTATTGCATGCGATAAAATAGCATTAAAATATTGTTAAATATCGAAAATAAATTAAAAAGGATGTTGACTTAATAGGCATTAATTATTACTGTACTTCATTGAAACAAATCTTTCTCCACCTTTGAAATTATGTTTGTCATCCCCATACCCCATTTAAATACCTGTCATATACAGCAGAAACCACTTTGAATCATCCAAATATACAATAAAAATTATCTTATATAAAATAAAAAATATGCTATGACAATAAACCAGATTTTAAATGTTATGTGTCTTCAAAGAAGGATTTATAAGTGTGTTTAGGAAATACCTGATCAGATCATGAGAAAATACTTGGTTGTCTGTAGATATGGTAGTTTCCATATGTTGTCTCTCTTCCTTGATATTACTGTTGTTGTTGTTGTTGTTATTTCTGATTTTTTGGCCGTGTAACGCCTCTCCTGTAGGATCCAGACCATCAACATCCATTTGTTGCCAAAACTTTGCTTCCTCCCTTCTTCTTATCCTACACAATATACATGGCAACACACATCATCACCATCACTAGTCTTTATAATCATTTATTTTCTACTACCTGACAGGTAACACTTTGTACAATAAACACTGAAGGCAAAAATATGTTTTTACTTAAAAGAAATGGTGCCCCCATACAGCAACTTAAACACTTTGGTTCAGTTTCCCTAACAGGGCTCAAGTCTAGTCCAAGACTAAAATTGATGCTTATGCTGTCTTAACTGTATACAGCTTGCACGGACATATCTTAAAATATATCAGTGCCATTGATATTTTAAGATGCACATCAATGTTTCCGTAAGGTACGTTTGTAAAAACTACTTAAGTGCCCTAAACCCTGTTCGGGAAACCCTCCCTAAATATGTTACAATAATGTTTAACCTAAAATCTTGGGGGGTTGTTTCCCGGACAGGGCTTAGCCTAAAATGGAAGTTTGAGCTGTTTTTATTTAAAACACCTTGTCCTGGGTAAACTTAGCATATATCAGTGACATTGTTAATCCCGAGATGCACACCTGTAGTGTTTTTTTGTAAGGTATGTCTGTAAAAACTTCTTAAATAACCTAATATAAATAAGGCCTAGTCCTGATGAATTAGCCTAAACCCTGTCCGGGAAACCACCCCTTTATGCTGGTCAATAAAAGGTTAACCATTATATACTGTATGAGCTACCTATACAATATATACAAATTTATCAGCTTAGCAACCAGTGGCGGTTGGTGACTTCTATATCAGGGCGCATGATGCTAAGCTTGTCAAAACATGTATTTACTCCATCATGTCAAAATATGTGTTCGGTGTGTCATGTGAACCTATGTGCCTCACGAGTCATGTCAAAATCTGTGTACATAATCGCTGTTATCATATCTGATTCTACTTTTAAATGTTTCACAAAGCTATGGAACAGCTTCAGAATGCTCTGTCCTTTTATTTTGTGGAAAGAAAACAGCTATAGGATTCTGCTTAAAAAAATCCCAATTAAATTATTTAGTTTTTTTGGGTGAACTAGCATGCATGCAGTTCTGGTCCCTTTTCAGACACAAGCAAAATGAGTCAGCTCACTACTGTCCGTTTTAAGATAGAGTCACAGTATTTTTTCTACCTTTCCATTTTCCTCCTCTCCTCATGTCTCACATGCCTCACCAGACAGGAAGTGATGTAGATGATGCTCATGAAAATAATGATGACTGCTGATGAAAGACAAAAGAAGAGCCAACTGCAAGCCCTTATCCTCCAATCGAGTCAGAGCTGAAAAAATATGCATAACCCGACACACAGTAAGAGTATGATATGATCACTTATGGTACATATGGTACAAAGCACCTAAATTTATCACACGATAAGTAAAATGTACAAAAAAGTTTGTATTTTTTTTTTTTCATTTTAAGTCTTGTATTTGTAATGTATATTATGTCATGCCGTTGTAGTCCGGGTTACATGGTTCTTGTAGTCCTTTCATGTTATTATGCCCTAAATGTGTTTGGGTGTCTCTCAATGTCATTGATATACTGTACTATATATAGGCTACTGTAGCCTTCATCTTTCCATTGTCTCATGTCGAACTTTGATATTGTTTGTCTATCTGTTGGTTAGTTTTATGTTAATCAATTCAGGTTACTTTAAATCAGGGGTGCCCAAACTCTAATCAAACCCTTATCAAACACACCTGAAGCAGCTAATTAAGGCCTTCCTAAGCATACCAGAAACTTCTGGGCAGGGAAGTTAGAACTAAACTCTACAGGTCACCGGCCCACCAGGACCGAGTTTGGGCACCTCTGCTTCAAATCAAGTCAAGTTTTCAGGACGCCAATATCATGCAGGTTATCAGGTTAAATCAAATCTGTTTTTTATGTTTTATATTTTTTTTTTTTACAAATAAACTGCAAATGAGTTATCTTGACTTGCCTTAAGTAGAGTATGATTACACATGGTCTAAGCATGGCCGTTCATTATACCGCAATTTTGTATTTGTTTGTTTTGAGCAAAACCTAATTTCTTAATAAAAATAAAATGGAAAATTCTTTGGGTTGTAACTTTGGAAAAAAAATATCAATGCCAATTCTCTACATTAGGTGAATGTGCCACACCACCTTAGGAATTAATCACTTTAATTGAATGTACTGTAAAGTTACTCTCTTTGGCACTTAAAGGGTTTGATTTTATTTCCCATACCTGACTCTTTGAATTTAGCTTTAACCTAAAGCTTAAACTACACATCAAGCATTTGATACACATCTTGTTTGCACCTAAATGTTTCTTATATTAAGTTTATCAATCAAAGCATGTCACATTTTTGTTCCTTCTAACACCCAGTGCTATAATTCACTTTATTGGCTGATCCAATACTATTAAACCGATATCTGATTAGAGATTGTCTCTCAATCTGTTTTACTACAATAATCATAATTAAACACATTTTAACAAACATTTCAAATGTTACAGTAAAAGTGACAATTTTTACAGTTTGTTTCCAAAATTTCTCTAAAGTTTCTATATTGTATAATTTTTCACAAACATTGTGGTCAGCACATTTCTAAAAGTTGATGAAAATGTGGATGCATATGGTATACCCTCAACAGGGATAAACAGTATGAAGGGTGTAACTATATAGCTGCATTTTATACACTTTCTCCCTAGCTTGAATGATTTTTTTGTCTTAAACTTTTAAGCATAATCATATTGGCTGCACAAGTCATGTCAACTTACTATTATAATCTTGACTAATGATGAGTTGCTGTAACTTTTAAAATTAAAAATGCTTAACTTGTTTTGATATTATTATTATTATTATTATTATTATATAAAATATTATAACATAATATTGTCATTACTTATTGATCACATTATCAGACCAGTAACCCCCGTATTTGTCAAATCTGCAGACCATTCTAATGAGTTCAAAAACTTGATTGCATACTTCACATTACAAATTTGTGTCACTACACAGTATGTCTGTGAGCGTATTTTGTACTGTATATCACTGTCTTACCTTTACATTCGGGTATTCCACCACTCCAGTGTGCATTATCACTGCTCCACAAACAGGATATCTGACTGCCACTGACCACACGATGTCTTGAGGGGCACTGCAGCCTAATAACTGTGCCAACACTGGTGCCATCTCCAGCAATCACAATAAAACTGCCGATAACAGGAGATAGCAGCGGTGCACACTGACCTAAAGGGATGAGTGGTCACAAAATGTATGACAATATAAAGATATAATTCATAAGGTCATAATTACTCTCTGCTCTCTACGCTTTATTTTATTTAAATGACATTGCATTTTTATCTGTAAATACATTCATAGTTTCTCCTCCAAACTATTGTTAAAAGTAAGTGATGGTGTGTAGTCTGACTATCCAGGGCCCAGGTCAGGAAACAGACGGATCGGCTTAACCGTCCATCTGTTAGCTGCCGTGATATGTCAAGACCACTTATATCCCAGCACTTCGAGTCAATCTTACCGAAATATCAGCACATTTCAACTGTATCTGTTCCCCGAACAAATAAATACAGGGCACCGCTTGTTACATCTGGTACAAATCTGATTCAAATAAAATTAGAAAACAATACATTAACAGATGAATCTCGAATGTTAAAATTCGGCCTTCTTAACATTAGATCGCTTACCAATAAAGAACCTATTGTCAATGAAATAATTACAGACCAAAACTTAGATGTACTCTGTTTAACAGAAACCTGGCTTAAAGCAGACGACTACATTAGTTTAAATGAATCCACCCCACAAGACTATTATTATAAACACGAACCTCGATTAAAGGGGAGAGGGGGTGGTGTAGCTACAATATACAACACAATGTTTAAAGTAAACCAAAAATCTGAGCTAAAATTTTAATCATTTGAAGTAATGTTGTTAAATATGGAAATAACTGATCGTAACCACAAACAGCTTTCTTTTGCTTTAGCGACAATCTATAGACCACCGGGCCACCATGCAGATTTCCTTAATGAAATAGCAGACTTCCTATCTGAGCTTGTAGTCACTGTAGATAAAGCTCTTATTGTTGGTGATTTTAATGTCCATGTGGACAACCCAAAAGACGCATTAGGACGTGCGTTTATAGATGTTCTAAATTCTCTCAATATTAGACAAAACGTGACAGGGCCAACGCATACTCGTAATCACACATTAGACTTAATTCTGTCACTCGGACTCAATATTAATGACGTCGAAATATCACCTCAGAGTGATGCAGTTTCTGACCATTACCTTGTGTCATACACTGTACTTCTAGATAGGATCACTCAATCTACAACATGCTACCGACTAGCCAGAACAATAATTTCCACCACTAAAGATAGCTTTATTAGCACTCTTCCAGACCTGTCCCAAATGAAACATGTAGCAGATAACTGTGACGATCTAGATATTGAAATAGAAAACCTAAACAATGTCTGTTCTAACACATTGGATGCCGTTGCTCCCATTCGAAAAAAGAGATTCAAAGAAAAACCGCCAGCTCCATGGTATGACCATCACACAGCAGCCCTTAAAAAGGCAGCTAGAAAAATGGAAAGAAATTATAGAAGCACAAAGTTAGAAGTATGGCGCGCAGCATGGAAACAGAGTGTTAAACACTACAGACAGGCTATTAAAACCGCCAGATCTACATATCTTAGCAAGCTTATAAATGAGAATCATAATAACCCTCGTTTCCTCTTTAGCACAGTTGCGAAACTGACTAGAAACAAAGAACAAACAGAAACCAAAAGTAAACTTCAACACAATAGTAACGACTTCATGAACTTCTTTTCTAACAAAATTTCGGCTATTAGGGAAAACATCGTAGCTACCCAGGCAGCCACCACTCTACCCATTAGTTCACTTAACACTAGACTACCATACGAACATCTTGATTCATTTAAACCTACTACAATAGATGAGCTCTCTAAACTAGTCACATCATTCAAATAATCGTCCTGTATATTTGACCCCGTTCCCACAAAACTACTTAAAGAAGTATTCCCTGTAGTGTCAACCCCGGTTCTAAATATCTTTAACTCATCTCTAGAAATAGGATACGTTCCAACAGCTTTCAAACTAGCAGTTATTAAACCGCTGATTAAAAAACCACAGCTTGACCAAGGAGAACTTAATAACCTTAGACCAATCTCAAATCTCCCTTTTCTTTCGAAAATATTAGAAAAAGTAGTGGCAAGCCAGTTACGCACATTCTTGACAAATAATAGTACATATGAAAAGTTCCAATCAGGATTCAGGCCCCACCATAGCACAGAGACAGCGTTGCTTAGAGTTACAAATGACCTCCTATTAACATCCGATCGTGGTGAAATCTCAATTCTTATATTACTAGACCTTAGTGCAGCATTTGACACAATAGACCACAGAATCCTACTCAATAGACTAGAAAACTATGTTGGTATCAGTGGTCAGGCGCTAGCCTGGTTTAGGTCATATCTAACCAATCGCTATCACTTTGTTTATGTAAATGAGGAAGAGTCATATCACTCCCTGGTTAAATACGGTGTACCGCAGGGATCAGTTTTAGGTCCTATCCTATTCTCGTTATACATGTTACCCCTAGGAGACATTATCAGGAAACATAACATAAGTTTTCACTGCTATGCGGATGATACCCAGCTTTACATCTCCTCGCATCCCAGCGAAACACACACGTTTTCTAAGCTAAAAGACTGCATTAGCGATGTTAGTGACTGGATGGCACATAATTTCTTAAGCTCAACTCCAATAAGACAGAGGTACTTATTATTGAACCAAATCGCTACAAACATAATATGTCAGATTACAAATTGCACATAGATGGCTGTACTGTGGTGCCATCTTCCACGGTTAGGAACTTAGGTGTGATGTTTGACAGCAACTTATCCTTTGATAGTCATATCGCCAACGTCTGCCGCACAGCATTCTTCCATCTTAGAAATATCTCAAAAATACGCCATATACTGTCTACATCTGACGCAGAGAAGCTTATTCATGCTTTTATGACCTCTAGAATAGACTATTGTAACTCGCTACTCGGGGGATGCCATTCAAATCAGGTCAACAAGCTTCAGCTAGTTCAAAACGCTTCTGCAAGGGTACTTACTCGATCTAAGAAGTATGACCACATAAGCCCAATTCTGGCATCTTTACACTGGCTACCAGTTAAATATCGCATCCAATTTAAAATATCACTAATCACCTACAAAGCTTTAAATGGCTTAGCACCCTCATATCTTAGAGAATTACTATCAGAATACAATCCATCACGCACACTACGGTCGCAAAATTCTGGCCTATTGATTATCCCTAGACTATCAAAAGTGTCTAAAAGTGGAAGATCCTTTTCCTACTTAGCCCCTAAGCTCTGGAATGATTTACCAACCGATGTCCGAGAATCAGACACAGTCGATCATTTTAAATCTAGACTTAAAACTTTTCTCTTCAACAAAGCATTCGCATAATTTGTCTAGTAAAGGTTCTTAACTCGCAATAGTTATTTTCACGGAACAAAGCACTCACGGTCATAACACAGACCAACCAAATAAATAAATAAAAACCTTTTCTGCATGAACACTTAAAATGAATTGCATTAAATAGTTTGCCACCGTTTGCCACTGAACCTGCATTAACGACGACAGTGGGGCTTCCGGCCTTAGTCAAACGGTTTGGCACGTATGGTCGGGTTGCGATTTTGGTGCTTTCGTGTGTCTTGTGAATAGTATGCCATACAGACCCGTTTGCCACTGAACCTGCATTAACGACGACAGTGGGGCCTCCAGCCTTAGTCAAACGGGTTGGTATGTATGGTCGGGTTGCGTTTTTCGCGCTTTCATGTGTCTTGTGAATAGTATGCCATACATACCCGTTTGCCACTGAACCTGCATTAACGACGACAGTGGGGCCTCCAGCCTTAGTCAAACGGGTTGGCACGTATGGTCGGGTTGCGATTTTGGCGCTATCGTAAGTCTTATGAATAGTATGCCATACAGACCCGTTTGCCACTGAACCTGCATTAACGACGACAGTGGGGCCTCCAGCCTTAGTCAAACGGGTTGGTATGTATGGTCGGGTTGCGTTTTTCGCGCTTTCGTGTGTCTTGTGAATAGTATGCCATACAGACCCGTTTGCCACTGAACCTGCATTAACGACGACAGTGGGGCCTCCAGCCTTAGTCAAACGGGTTGGCACGTATGGTCGGGTTGCGATTTTGGCGCTATCGTAAGTCTTATGAATAGTATGCCATACAGACCCGTTTGCCACTGAACCTGCATTAACGACGACAGTGGGGCTTCCGGCCTTAGTCAAACGGTTTAACACGTATGGTCGGGTTGCGATGTTTTTGGCGTTTTCTCTTGGTCCTGTAAATGGTATACAATATAGACCCGTTTGCCACTGAACCTGCATTAACGACGACAGTGGGGCTTTAGGCCTTAGTCAAACGGGTCGTCAGGTTTCATTTTCTCTTAAAGATCGGAAGGTGACCCTTATTTACCATATATACCCTCGCATTGGGCCCCCAATTTGCTAAATCCTCAACTGTGGATAACATAATTATGCCGCAATATTTAGTCTGTCTGGAACTAAGCTGAGTTAAACCACATCACTGTGTGACAATTCAATACATATGAAAGGCCGCTACGCTAATACGATTTTGTTTTTCTCTCCCTGTCTCGTCCTCGACCCGAGGACGAGACAAACAGACCCAGTCCCGGTAGATGTGAAAGTCGGCACACCTCTGATCTACTGGCTGTCCTTCAACGTTATGCCCAGCTGATGCCTGACCAACGATCACCGGCAGAACCGCTTAATCTCTGCTAAATCTCCATTTCCGTTCTCCCAAGGGGTTTTCCCTCCTAGGACTTATTTTTCCTCGGATAAAAGCCCGGGGTTTTTTTTTTTTCTCCTAGGGGGTTTTTCACCCCGGGGAGGCAGCCTTTTTGGGCTTTATCTAGCTTCCTCTTCTATACGTTGCTTTAGTAATACGTGCAATTATAATATTGAGTCATAGCCGCAGCAAATTTAACTGCTCATGCTATCATGTATATTGTTGTGCTATTTGTCGTTTTCTGTGCTTTTCACTGCTTCTATTTATGTAAAGCTGCTTTGAAACAATTGACTTTTGTGGAAAGCGCTATATAAATAAAATTGAATTGAATTGAATTGAATTATGTTTAATTTCAACAGGATGCATATGTGTAAACTACCTATATAAGCAAACTGTGATTGGGTAGTTAATCATTTACATGGTAATCACAGTAATCACACTTTAGTAATACAACAACATCTCTAGAATGTTTAAAGTAAGTTTTTAGCATAGTGTAACTCCTAACCATTTATTTAAGTTGTTTATTATTTTTAATAAATAACGTTGTTGTTGTTGTCTTTAGCTTTGTCACATACTGAAACATAAACAGTATGGCTAAAACACAAAATGAAGAAAGACAGGAAAAGTGTGCGCATCATCCCACTGCACAATGTGCAGATGCATTTCCGTTCTAAGGAAACCGCGATCATTTCACAACATACGACACAAAGATACATTTCCTGCACACATACATATATTATAGTCAACTCTTAATCATGACAAAACTAAAAAACTAAGATCATCACAAACACTTATCTTTAATAGGCTACTGTGTTTAATACACTGCATTTTAGAAAACTATAGTTATTGTTCTGATACTACTAATATGTATAACATTTAATGAAGCTAAAATTACATTTATTTCCATCCACGTAAAAAATAAATTGTATCTTTTTTTTTTAGACCGCACCACTATACACATGACTATGTGACGCTTTGCATTATAAAGGAATTAAAAGTACACCCTGAAATCACAATAAATCAACTTTGTCGAAATACACATTCCTTTTAAAAAGTATTTTTTTAATTAATTGATGGTATAAATGAAGTTTACCTGTTTGGTTCTGAACACTGCTCCCTTCTCCAATGACTGATTCGGCTGCGATGATTGTTGGCATTTTAACTCAAGAGACAAAAGACTACTGCACTTCAGACACCTGTTTAATTCACAGCAATAAGCAACGCATGCGCACAGAGCTCTATGTGACTGAGAGATAGTGACACAGACAGTCCGTCAGTAGTACTGTGTTTTCTACTGTGAGTGTTGAAGATTTATAAGGGCAGTGTTTCCCAGCTAAAACTTTACAACTACTGTGCTCTTAATTTATGCTTATTTATTTATTTTTTATTCTTTGATCAATAGAGATGTTCTAATGTAGAGCAGTTCTATAGTTCTGAAAGTTAGATATTTATGTAAATTCTGCTAATTTCTAAATTCTAATTATCTTTTGCCTCATTTGTTATATTGATAAACTTTTTTTCTAAGCTTATTCATATTTTGCTGATGATAAAAAGGCAAAAAGGGAAAGAGCAAAGAAGTGACGCTGCCCTGCATTCGTAATCGCTTACTTTCAGTTTTAGAGTTGTTCTTAGTACGTCATTGGTGAAAACGTATGCGTCATGGTGGATGTTGTATGTCTGTAACAAATTTAAACTGCACACTCTTAAAAATTAAGGTGCTTTATGATGCCATAGAAGAACCATTTATAGTTCCATAAAGAACCTTGTGACAGTAGGGGCCTCCGGGACGAGCTGTGAAGACAGTGGGCCGTGGACGGAGGGATGCACTCCGACACCCTGTGGAACGAGGGAACAGGGGAGCAAGTTATTGTCACGAAGGAACTAACGGTAATACTTACCTGACCCTATAACGTGTATTGGCAGGGCTTGCGGCCACGAGACATTCACCCCAGTCCACGGGGAGGGAGGTACGGACGTGGTGTCCGGTAGACCGCAGGAGGGAGACCAGGACGCCCCACTTGGGACCACGAAGCACATCCTTTGACAGAGCTCAGGTAGTTGCTTTGGCCTTCTATCCACTGATTGTGTGTTCCCTTTCTGCCTCCAGGAGAAGAGGAGGGCGCCACGTGTTCAACGCGAAACAAAGCAGAGGACCGAGGCCCCTAGGAGAGTATTTATACTGACCATCGGACGAAGTTCCCCTCTCTGTGGGTCACCCTACCCCTAGCCTCTGGCCCTCTCCTCCCCTGCAAAAGGAAGAAAAGGGGACAAGAAGACATTATTTTAGATTCCCCTTTCCAACCATATTTTAAAATAATTTAAATAAAGCTTGTTTTAATTTTACTTATCTGTTCTCGTGTGTTTGGTCATTGGGGTGCTTTTGGGGACCTCCTCGAGGTGGAACTTTCAAAGGGACGTTAGCGGTCCGCTCCGACTGGTAACATCTCTTTCCTCGTCAGGTTCGAAATCCTCACAACAAAGGTGTGTCAGCTGGTTGAGTATCTTTATCTCTTTCTGGTGGAGTGGAGATTGAAATTCATCGCCCTACATCTCCAGATATGCAATTGGTGGTCTGTAAGAAGTGGCCGTGTCACATGGTTTGAGGAGAATACCCCTTTCATATGTAAAGCGCTCTGAGTGCTGCAGAAAAGTGCTATATAAATGTAAAAAATTATTAATTATTATTATTATAAGCTGTATTGCATAGGTTGGCCATGTTGATTATATGTTCTCTGTCCTTCTGACAAAAAAATCTGCTTTGAGTTGTATTGTATTGTATTTTGTGCTCACTTACATACATTCAGCTCACAGTCACAGACAAAGAGGTGTGGGGAAAACTCCATGTCCTGCCATGTTGTTAGATTTTGCCCTTCAATAGCAACAGAGCTACAGTATATTATCTCTGTTTTACTTAACAAAGATTAATCAAGAAACAGTACACTTTTTAAATCTTATTTAAACATAGTTAAAGGTGTTTGCATTTTGCAAGTGCTTTTATCCAAAGCACCTAACAGTGCATTCACTTACACATTTTATCAGTATGTGTGTTCCTCAAAACCCACAACCTTTGCATTTAACATAAGGCTCAATTGAGCTACAGGGGCATTTGACTTGAGACTTCCTTTGACTAAAACATTGTTAGAATGCAGCTGTCCACGAGTAAAACTATGCATATGTCATTAATATACAGTATTATGTTTACAGTATTATGTAAATATCTTTTACCAGAACTTTGAGAATTAATATTAGAATTTGTTGTTACTTTACAAATAATTCAGGAGTTATAAAAGGAATTGAAAGTAAAGCAGGTGTTTAGAGATGTTAGTGAGTTATCTATGAGCATTTTAATGCCAACAAAGAGGAAGTTATTTCGATACCTAAACTGTGGTTACATGTTGAGAGCTGAACAGGAAGTGTGAGAGTCTAAAGAGGTGTGATAAGTTTTCTCAATACATGAATGAATTGGCATGGCGTCCTCTGATGGTACAAAATGCAATCATTAAGTTTTTGGACAAAAATATTTGTGAAAAACTGTATGCTGTATGTCAGGGGCGGACTTGGACCAAAGAGTGGCCCTGGACTTTTTACCCACAATGCACTCTGATTTTGAGGGTACATTCGATGTACACTCGCTCACTCATATTTCCCATGATGCAACGGGTGACGAACGCGTAACGTGAATCAGCTGAAGGATACTGATAGTAAACACCAAAAATTTACGATTGGTTCTTGTTGTCAGTTATTTTCTACGTTTTGAAAGTAAACAAATAAAAATGATTGCGATATCTTTTATTTAAAATCTAATACACATTTTTATTAAACAATAAAAAACAGCAGTAAATAAATATGATAAGCAGTTGTTTTGCTCTCTTTATTATCAACTAATACAATGACAAATGTGAAAAACAGTAAGAAAGTAAACTTTAACATTTTACCATACAATCAATAAAGCCACACAGGTGTAAGGGTTTATGATTTCAATTCAATTCAATTCAATTTTATTTATATAGCGCTTTTCACAAAAGTCAATTGTTTCAAAGCAGCTTTACATAAATAGAAGCAGTGAAAAGCACAGAAAACGACAGATAGCACAACAAAATACATGAAAGCATGAGCAGTTAAATTTGCTGCGGCTATGACTCAATATTATAATTGCACGTATTACTAAAGCAACGTATAGAAGAGGAAGCTAGGTAAAGCCCAAAAAGGCTGCCTCCCCGGGGTGAAAAACCCCCTAGGAGAAAAAAACCCAGTGCTTTTATCCGAGGAAAAATAAGTCCTAGGAGGGAAAAACCCTTGGGAGAACGGAAATGGAGATTTAGCGGAGATTAAGCGGTTCTGCCGGTGATCGTTGGTCAGGTATCAGCTGGGCATAACGTTGAAGGACAGCCAGTAGATCAGAGGTGTGCCGACTTTCACATCTACCGGGACTGGGTCTGTTTGTCTCGTCCTCGGGTCGAGGACGAGACAGGGAGAGAAAAACAAAATCGTATTAGCGTAGCGGCCGTTCATATGTATTGAAGTGTCACACAGTGATGTGGTTTAACTCAGCTTAGTTCCAGACAGACTAAATATTGCGGCATAATTATGTTATCCATAGTTGAGGATTTAGCAAATTGGGGGCCCAATGCGAGGGTATATATGGTAAATAAGGGTCACCTTCCGATCTTTAAGAGAAAATGAAACCTGACGACCCGTTTGACTAAGGCCTAAAGCCCCACTGTCGTCGTTAATACAGGTTCAGTGGCAAACGGGTCTATATTGTATACCATTTACAGGACCAGGAGAAAACGCCAAAAACATCGCAACCCGACCATACGTGTTAACCCGTTTGACTAAGGCCGGAAGCCCCACTGTCGTCGTTAATGCAGGTTCAGTGGCAAACGGGTCTGTATGGCATACTATTCATAAGACTTACGATAGCGCCAAAATCGCAACCCGACCATACGTGCCAACCCGTTTGACTAAGGCTGAGAGGCCCCACTGTCGTCGTTAATGCAGGTTCAGTGGCAAACGGGTCTGTATGGCATACTATTCACAAGACACACGAAAGCGCGAAAAACGCAACCCGACCATACATACCAACCCGTTTGACTAAGGCTGGAGGCCCCACTGTCGTCGTTAATGCAGGTTCAGTGGCAAACGGGTCTGTATGGCATACTATTCATAAGACTTACGATAGCGCCAAAATCGCAACCCGACCATACGTGCCAACCCGTTTGACTAAGGCTGGAGGCCCCACTGTCGTCGTTAATGCAGGTTCAGTGGCAAACGGGTATGTATGGCATACTATTCACAAGACACACGAAAGCGCGAAAAACGCAACCCGACCATACATACCAACCCGTTTGACTAAGGCTGGAGGCCCCACTGTCGTCGTTAATGCAGGTTCAGTGGCAAACGGGTCTGTATGGCATACTATTCACAAGACACACGAAAGCACCAAAATCGCAACCCGACCATACGTGCCAAACCATTTGACTAAGGCCGGAAGCCCCACTGTCGTCGTTAATGCAGGTTCAGTGGCAAACGGTGGCAAACTATTTAATGCAATTCATTTTAAGTATTCATGCAGAAAAGGTTTTTATTTATTTATTTGGTTGGTCTGTGTTATGACCGTGAGTGCTTTGTTCCGTGAAAATAACTATTGCGAGTTAAGAACCTTTACTAGACAAATTATGCAAATGCTTTGTTGAAGAGAAAAGTTTTAAGTCTAGATTTAAAATGATCGACTGTGGTGGATGAATCTCTGCGACAGCTGTCTGACGCAAGATATTTACGTCAGTGTCCAAAATCGCTCACTCATTTTCATTTGTTTCTTCCCCATATAGTGGACTCAATTGGCATTCCCCATATAATAATAATAATAATAATGCATTTTATTTATGGGCGCCTTTCTCAACACTCAAGGTCACCTTACAAAATCAACAATAAAACACACATTCCAACAAACAATAAGTAAAAAATAGTCAATAAAAATAACATATTAGTACTATTGATTATAAAAACAAATAAAAATAGGGTGGGGTCATTACAGTCAGGGCAAAAAATAAAAGTTTAAAGAGAAAAGATGTGTTTTTAGGTGAGATTTAAAAGTGGCTATGGATGTGAAGTGTTGAATGTAATGGGGCAAAGAATTCCAAAGGTAGGGGGCTGAGCGACTGAAAGCTCTAGACCCCATAGTAACCAGACGAGCAGGTGGAAGAATGAGCTGGATTGAGGAAGAAGACCTGAGAGAACGGTTGGGTGTCTTAATGTGTATGAGTTCGGTGAGATATTGAGGGGCAAGATTATTAATAGCTTTAAATGTAAGGAGAAGGATCTTGTAAACAATACAATATTTGAAGGGGAGCCAATGAAGTTGCTGCAGGACAGGTGTTATATGACTGATGGAGGGTGTTCTGGTAATAATACGGGCAGCAGAGTTTTGAACCAGTTGTAATTTATGAATGGATTTGTCAGGTAAACCATAAAGAAGAGAATTGCAATAATCTAAACGGGAGGTGACCAGAGTATGAACCAGAATTTCGGCACTGTTTTGGGAAAGAGATGGGCGTAGACGGGAAATTTTACGTAAATGGAAATATGCTGACCTTGTTATATTATTAATATGAGACTGAAATGACAAAGTGCTGTCTAGGATGACACCCAGACTCTTCACCTGAGGGGAGGGGGACAGAGATGAATTTTCAATAGAGATTGAAAAGTCATTTATTTTAAAGAGAAGGGATTTGGTGCCAATGAGGAGAAGTTCAGTTTTATCATTATTAAGCTTTAGAAAATTTTGAGAGAACCAGGATCTGATTTCCTGAAGACAATTTGGTAGAGAAGTGGGAGGGAGAGATGCAGTGGGTTTAGTGGATACGTAGAGCTGGGTGTCATCCGCATAGCAGTGGAACTGAATATTATATTTACGAAAAATATGACCAAGAGGGAGAAGGTAAATAATGAACAGAAGAGGTCCAAGGACTGACCCTTGGGGAACTCCAGAAGAGAGGGGGGAGGAGTGGGATCTGACTGATTTAAGTTGGACAAACTGAGTACGGCCAGAAAGATATGATTTAAAGATATAGGGAACAGTGAATGAGTGAACAAGGGAATGGTTTCAGACACAGCTTTTGTTGGTCTTATGGAGCGCTTTATAATAAAGCAAAAGTTAGTTTTTACTTTTCTTTTTAAATCTGAACCTATACAAAAGCAAAGAAGCAAAATCAAGACGAGATGTTTTGGTTTTAAAACAACAAATCAGCATTTGTTTGAAATCGATCCGTGTACTTGGCGACCAACGGTTTTCCTTTTAAAATTACAAAACCAAAATCAGGTATCGAGTTGTTTTCTGACTACAGTATGTGTTTTGTGTTTTTTGCATTGATTAAAGAAAACGAGAAACGACAAAAATACCCGTTGTCCGATTTTTCATTCACATAAATTGTCTGGGTAATATACTAATGCAGCAATAGCTAGCCTGCCTGGAACCGAGCAGATACTAAATCACAACACTGTGTGACACTTGCATTACATGCGAACGGCCCTTACACTAACAGGATTTTGTTTCTCTGTCCATGTCTTGTCCTCGAACACAAAGACATTGAGACAAACAGACCCAGTTCCGGCTGCCCTGGAGGTCAACACACTACTGATCTACTGGCCATCCTTCAACGTGATGCCCAGCCGATGCCTGACCAACGACCACCGACGGAAACTGTTTAATTTCCTTATCCATTTACATACCGTTTACATCCCATATTTATATATATATATACACACACTCACCTAAAGGATTATTAGGAACACCATACTAATACTTTGTTTGACACCCTTTCGCCTTCAGAACTGCCTTAAAGGGACACAAGGCAGCATTTTTATGTTAATAAATCATCTTCGTAAGTCGGTATGTGGTTAAATGACTCATTACAGGACGAATGAAGACTCTCTCGCCCGCCCCTACCGCCTGTAGGAAGAATACCCCACTTGCAAGTTTGCTGTATCCGACCCGCCGTCCTTCATTCTCGCAAAGTCTCAGATATCGCAAGCACTTTACGGCAAACAACATATAATATATGTATTATATATAGAATATAGAACTAGGAGACCAAAAAAATCGGAAAACAATCTAGGATATATAGAAGGATAATATTTGTCTAAAGTTATATTATAATTATATAATTTTTCTGGGCCCACTTTCCTAAAAAAAACAAAACAGGAAAGCAGTAGTTCGCCTTGTTCATATCAGTCGTTCACAGTAAAAATACTATTATGCATGATAACACAATAAAAAACAAAATCAGTTGGAAAGGAAATATTACTTACCTCGGTAAACATAACTGGATTGGAAATAACCGGTTCCTCTGCTTAGATGGGTTGACAGCTGATAAGCTGGGTTGCGAGGGGGAGGGACATGCCTGGTGTCCCTTTAATTCTATGTGGCATTGATTTAAAAAGGTGCTGAAAGCATTCTTTAGAATTGTTGGCCCATATTGATAGGATAGCATCTTGCAGTTGATGGAGATTGGTGGGATGCACATCCAGGGCACGAAGCTCCCGTTCCACCACATTCCAAAAATGCTCTATTAGGTTGAGATCTGGTGACTGTGGGTGGTCCGGTGGAGTCTTCTGCTGTTGTAGCCCATCCGCCTCAAGGTTGTGCAAGTTGTGGCTTCACAAATGCTTTGTTGCATACCTCGGCTGTAACGAGTGGTTATTTCAGTCAAAGTTGCTCTTCTATCAGCTTGAATCAGTCGGCCCATTCTCCTCTGACCTCTAGCATCAACAAGGCATTTTCGCCCACAGGACTGCCGCATACTGGATGTTTTTCCCTAGAAATGGTTGTGCGTGAATATCCCAGTAACTGAGCAGATTGTGAAATACTCAGACCGGCCCCTCTGGCACCAACAACCATGCCACGCTCAAAATTGCTTAAACCATCTTTCTTTCCCAGTCTGAAATTCAGTTTAGAGTTCAGGGGATTGTCTTGACCAGGACCACACCCCTAAATGCATTGAAGCAACTGCCATGTGATTGGTTGATTAGATAATTGCATTAATGAGAAATTGAACAGGTGTTCCTAATATTCCTTTAGGTGAGTATGTATATATCTATATATACACATATACAGTGCCGCTGCTAGCCATTTTGGTGCCCTAAGCATAATTCCTTTAAAATGCCCCCCACCCCGACCTTGAGAATTTTTTTTGTTTGTTTTTGCCAGTTTAACTTTTTATTACAAAACATATAGCTTAATAGAAGAAAGTAAAATCTTCACAGCTTTAGTCAACAAACATTACACATTTGAAAGTGCAAACTTTTATAGAATAGCAAAATAGAAAAAAATTACCAAACTTAAATAGAATAGCAAAATAAAAAAAATATCAAAATAATCCAGAAATGTACAATGTCACTTTAAATAAATTACATTAAATAAACATCAATAAGTAAACAAGAATGCTCAATATTCTTAAATAAAACAAAGATTTAGAGAACTAAGTGTCACAGTAATGTTTGCTTCATATCATACATGGTGACATTTTATATTTTTATATATTTAACAATCAGGAATTGTTAGCCTGCATGTGCACAGACTGCTAACGTTAACTTATACTGAGAAAGTATTAACCACCATCACGTCAAAATAAACCACAAAATTAACTACTGCTCAATATCTAAAGAAACGTAGTAAAGAAAGTAACACCTGCGTCAGTTATTTGTAAAATGCATATGCATAGGTAATGTTTTACAGTAAAATCTCAATTTAGCTTGCACTGAAGTTATAAATTACAACAACATAGTTTGCTAACATTAATGCCAGCACAGCAAGTTCGAGGCGAATTACGATTAGCAGCAGCTGCAGCCCATCCACATTTCTCTTTATTAAGGAATGATTAAACATGATGGACTTACCCGCAAGTGATGCACAGGCATCATCCCGCAGTTTCATCTTTTTTCTTTTTTCCGATCATGACTTCTGCTGTCTTTTCGGGGCAATTTCCAATAGTTTACTGTCTGGCCGTTTCTCAATCCGAAGGCTGCCTGCAGCCTACGCGAGGTCGCATATGCAGGCTGCATACGTCATCAAGCCTGGTTTATTTCAGTTAACTGAACATTACATTAGCAAGTCATAAGCATATTACAACAATTTACGATGAACTAAGAATAATAGTCAATTTTATAATCGTTAATATTACGAAATAAGAACGTTTTGATGACGTATGCAGCCTGGAAATGCGACCTCTGGAGGCTGCAGCCTTCGGATTGAGAAACGGTCTCTGTCAAACTTCGTCAGGCGCCCGCGCGATCAACCTGCACGGACCATCAAAGGCTGGGGGGCATACTTTCTATACTAGAGCAATTAAATTATCTCGTCCCCCCCTTTTTGTAACATATACATGGATAAAAAGTGCCTAATAATATTTCTATAGGCTAATGAAATTCTATCAGCATTATAATTTTTTTTCATTAGGATATTATTTTGGTGCCCTCTCAGCACCTGGTGCCCTACGCACAGCGCATGATGCGCGTTATGGGAGCGGCGGGGCTGCACATATACACCGTTGATATATATATCCCCTAAGGGTTTTTTTCCCTCCTAGTACTTTTTTCCTCCTAGGCTTAAAAAAGTTGGGAGGTTTTTCGCCTAGGGGGGTTTTCAACCCCGGGGAGTCAGCAGACATTGGCTTAACTTAGCACCCTCTTCTATACGTTACATTATTACACTCAATTTTATTCATAGCCTACTTATGTTGTCTGTCGATTTTTCTGTGTTTTCCGCTGCTTTTATTAATGTAAATCTGCTTTGAAACAGATACCAATTGTGAAAAGCGCTATATAAAAAAAATTTGAATTGAATTGAAGTGAATTGAGACAAGGTAAATGGTGCTCTGTATTTGTTTTATCGAGACACAGTCGAAATGTGTTGATACTCTGGTAAAATAAACTCTATGTGCTGGGATATATGTCACAGAGTGACTTTATAGGGCGGAACTAATATGATGGAGATTGACCGTGATTTTCAAACACAACTACTTCCTGGTTTCCCATGGCAACTCAAATGGGGCTTTATTAGCAACAGGTGGGGAAATCAGTGTGGGGATTTCAGATTGGGCGATGCAGTGGAGAAGAGGCTCATAAATAGGGCATCAGAAACACAGGAAGAGGGTGGTTGATGTCGGGGCGAGCTCCTTTCCGCCAAGGGCGGACCAAACACACACTCCTTTTGAAGAGTCTGAAGGCTCCGTTGATCCGGCGATCGCTTGCAAGCGAGCGGAAAGAGTGCGGGGCCGAAGGAGGCGAAAGGAAGGAGTTGCTGTTGTTTTTGTTAAAGAAGCACCACGGAATGTGCAGTTCATTCAAGCCGATCCGGTGAGAGGAGTCGAGGTCTGGGCAAAGTCAGTATTTCTGAAGGCGGAGGATATTATTGACTGGGTGAAGAAGGAGACAAGGATATTAGTAACTGGGCTGAGTATACGACATTTAAATGACGTTCTGTTGAGACAGCATATGTAAACCACTGATGTACTTTGAGTAACAGTCATAGGAAATACTCACCGGAAGTGTCGTCGAGGGAGATCGCCAGCGACTGGTAACCGATGGTGTGAAGAGGATCCGACAGCTAAAAGGAGAAGGAGACAAAGGAAGAGTGTTATCATCACTTGTGAGTAACTCTGGACATTTGTATTGTACATCATTTTGGAGAGTACATTATCCAGCGTGTGTTGTGAGCTTCTAGTAAACAGGTTAGCGGCCCCACTGTAGAGAGGAGTTGTGGGTGAGCCGGGGAGTATAAGTACAGGAAGACGCAGGGAGCCGCAACGGCAACTTCCATATTTCGTCCCTCCACTGCAAACAGCGCCCAACGAATCCCAGGACGAGTCCTAGTCAACCGTGGTTCTGACCTTATTTCACTTAGTGTGTGAGTCCTTGTCTTTGCTGTGAGTGTGTACACTTGAAACCTTGCAGTGTTATGCTGTGTTTGTGTCGTCAGTAGCCATTCTAGGCTGGATGAGTCGTGGTGAAACCAGTGGACGTTGAGGCTGGTGAAGTGTCATTTTAAGTCATATGTCATTCACAACTTCCTGCATGGAAACCCTATATTGACGTCCTGCATTGACATCTTGGACCCTCCTGTCCCTGTGGAGGCGGTGGTGAATTAAACAAGTAAGAAAGACTGGTGTGAGTAAAGCGGAAAGTATATATATATGCAAGGAGAAAGCTTGACTGCTGTAAACTAGCTGTGTGGATAACCTTACCTGTTGTGGAGCCCCTTCAAAGGTTCGCCCCTGTCTAGATCTCTTGACCCGCAAGCGGAGGAAAGGAAAGGGAAGCGTTCGGCTCGGCACGACAGTTCCAACTTCTACTGCCGTCCAGGAAGCGTCCACGTAGGCCAGTGCCAAGACGCTTTGCCACCTAAGGTCCGTAATCTCCATCTACTTACTGTACTGTAGTCTATTCATCAAGTCCACCACCTAGGAAGGGTATGTCATGTGAAGTACCCGCTGCTGTTGAGAAATCATAGGACCAAAGTAAAGTCCCAGTAATCCTTGCACCAGATCGGCTAGAATAAACTGCTTGTTCCGTGGTGCTCCTTTAACAAAAACAACAGCGACTCCTTCCTTTCGCCTCCTTTCGGCCCCGCACTCTTTCTGCTCGCTTCAAAGCAAACACCGGATCAACGGAGCCTTCAGACTCTTCAAAAGGAGTGTGTGTTTTGTCCGCCCTTGGCGGAAAGGAGCTCGCCCCGACATCAACCACCCTCTTCCTGTGTTTCTGATGCCCTATTTATGAGCCTCTTCTCCACTGCATCGCCCAATCGGAAATCGCCACACTGATTTCCCCACCTGTTGCTAATAAAGCCCCATTTGAGTTGCCATGGGAAACCAGGAAGTAGTCGTGTTTGAAAATCACGGTCCGTGCGGAACCTTTCCTCTCACTTTTGCCCTAAAAGTCACTCTGTGACATCCCCCTCTACCTATCCGTTCTAGTCCCTAGAACAGGCTCTTCGTGGTGACAGGTAAAATCGGGTGGGGCCTTTAAAAACGTGGTTGGCCATTGGGGGACCTTGGTCGCTCAACCCGAGGTGGAGCCCTGCCGACTACGCCAAAATCTGTCACAGGTCGGAGCGGACCACAGATGTTGCGAGTCATGCCCCTTACTAGTTTCCATCTCGAGGAGGTCACAAGAACACCCCAATGACCAGACACATAGGCAGGGTTCTAAATTAACTTTTTTGATCACCAGCCAATGTGGCTGGTAACTTTCTAAAGTTACCAGCCAATCAGCATTTTCACTAGCCAAATTTTTTTCGGTGAAAAAGAGAAATTATGAGTGCCACTGAATGCATTTGATCATTTTATTAAAATTGTTGGTATGAAAAACACACATAAAGTGAGGCTTCTCCCAGCAAGGCTCTCTTCAATACGACTAGGCAGTTTTAAATAACGTTAGGCTCTGTGATGACTTTGGGCACTCTCCTTTACTGCCTCAACTTTAAAACTATTTGTTCCCACCCCAAAATTTTTCGTTTCGTTTTTTCTTTCGCATACATGCATATTTTCAACATTATACAATGATAGCAATGATTAATAACTTATTTTTACAAAAATATTGTTATAATATTTCAAGAAACTAGTAATTTTATGACTGCTATACTAAAATAATCTTAGTCATAGTTACTGCTAACTGTTACTGCAAATTTCATATCTGAAAATACAGAACAGTATAACACATAGATGTGTTGATTTTCTCAGCAACAATGCAATCCTATAGACTTGACAGAGGTTTTCCTGAGATTTTTCCTCTAATGTTTGAGGCCTGACAGGGTGAGGATGTAATTTGTCTTACCTCCCTTAACCCCCAGGGGTCCAAAAACGGGGGGACGCGTTTTGACGTGTTTTCTCCTTATCATACATGGATTAAAGTTCTCAGTCGTAGCGACGGATTTCCGTCGATTGCAGCGAGTCTACGACGGATTTCCGTCAGTTGCAAAATTATTAAATTAACTTTTCATAAAGACACCGTGTAATCACCTTGTTAAGTGGAATGTGATCAAAGCCTGGAGTGGAGCGAAATCACGTTCCTCTCTCCACTGTAAGCGTTCTGTAATCATACACACCAGATCCACTCCGGGTTTTCTGGCTGTATCTCACGTTAAGCTGAGGTAAAACTTTATTTCTGCTAGCATGGACATACTTGTAATGCAGGAAGGATCCGATGTTTTGGACATCGATAAAGGTGTATAAGAATGGAGATTAACTTGACTTAGCGAAATGAGGAAGATTGGCAAGCCTTTCAGTTCGTATGCTAAGAAAATCAAACAGCCAGGTAATTTACGTGTCTTTGCACAGTAAGCCTAGGGTCCTGTATTTTGGGGGTAATTGATTTGTCTCGTACGTGATCGTTTTTGACTGCTACGCTGATCTAACCAGTGGCTGATACAACGAGTTGTTAAACTCATGGGTAAACTTCACTTGGCGCCACAAGAACCAAGAGGCAGTCAGATGACATCAAAATCCCGTGAGAGCGAACCGAGAACTCATTAGACGAGACTGCTTCCGAAATGCTCTCACATTACTTTGATGTCATCCACCTGTCAGGTCTTGCAGTTGCATTTGCGCGTGTTTAAGAAATGTTGACGTTTGTACATGTATCCGAATTTAAAAACAAGTGATTTTAAATTGAAACAATAACAACAGTGTTAAATGCGCTGTTTCTGTATGAGGGGAATAAGCAAGTCGCGCATTCGCTTCTCTTTGAGCTTGTGAGTATTTTTGCCGCTTATTGTCCTTAAATACACATAAGGTTATGCGTCAAAAATCCCGTCTTTGCAAGTATCCTCAAACACGACCATTTAGAGCTTAGGAGAAAGTAAACAGGAGGAAAAAGTTACCTTTTTTGCTTATCTGTCACCAGTGTTGGGAACGTTACTTTAAAAAAGTAATTAGTTATAGTTACTAATTACTTCTCACAAATAGTAACTGAGTTAGTAACTCCGTTACATTATTATAAAAGTAATTAATTACCAGGAAAAGTAATTACTGCGTTACTTAAAAAAAAATATTTCAAATAACTTGAATGCCCCTTACAAAATTAAATATGTTAAATTAATAAAATGGATACTAAAGAGAAATCACTAATTTTGTGGCAGCATGTGACGATGTGAGGTGCTTTATTAGATTAGAATTACTTGCCACAGACGTGGAGAGACTTTTTCTTCATGGGCATAAGTTGCACATTACACAAACATTCTTGCCTTTCACCTCAACAATGGAAAAGTAGTGCTTTATACTTCGTGTTTGCGACCGCTACCTTTGAGCTTGTTGTACTTGCCATCGCCCTGTCGCCGGTGTTTTCGGAGTGATTGATGCGCGATGACCGGGCTGCATGTCAGTGCTTTGAGATGGGGCACAGTCAGCAGCAGCACCGCTGCTCGTTGAGAAGACAAAACGACGCGTATTTTCATGTCAGTCTACAAAAGTCTCCAACCATGCCAGAAAAGATAGCTAGATTTGTCCTATAAAGTCGCTAAAGTGATAGAAAGTTGCTACATCTAGCGACAAAGTGACCAAGTTGCTCAGACTTTTTAACACTGCTGCTCGCTCCTCTGACTTGGACTGCGCGTGTGGGCGGGCCTTTTTGTGAACTCTGCCTCTGGTTGGCTACCGATGGAAATTAAGCCAATCATCATTCGTTATGTTTCTCACAACACACACAAGAGAAAAACAGTGTTTGGCTGAGAAAGTGAGCATACGCGGCTGAAAATCACTACAGTAAGATCAATTTTAGTAACGCGCCGCATTTTAATGTCAGTAACGATAACGGCGTTATAACAGGGGAAACAGTAATTTATTTGATTACTCGTTACTGAAAAAAATAACGCAGTTACTAACGCCAATTACTTATAACGCTGTTATTCCCATCACTGTCTGTCACTAATGTTAATCAAACAATTAATCTCTCACTGCTCTTGACTAAATCAATTTATACCCTTACTAAGATATATACATTATTGTTTATTATCCTTATTTCATCACTGACTGTTTATACGTGAGCTTGAATTTTGTTCTTGTGTAATATACGCACGTTGCGCACAATGCGTTGTTTTAAGTGCATAACATTGCGCATAAACTAGCACCTTAGCTCTGCCTCAATTGTAAAATAATAATTTGTTGATAAAGGGTACAGTCATTCAATGTACAACTGTCACTATGATTACAGGCATCCTGTGCGAATTGTACACGAGTTTTATTCGAGTTGCTCGTTCAGGGTTTATATTCATACATAATGTTACTGTTAGGACGTCGGTTTGATTGGTTGCTTTGTTTCTGTGTTTTCATTGTCTGTGTTTATGTTTTACAGCTCTGCTCATGCGCGTCTGTCATTTGGGTTCTTCATCATTGTGATTTCTTACACCTGCGTCAACTCACCTGTTTATCATTTACCCCTTGTTTGGTTGCTATATTAGTGCCCTTAGCCTTTTGTTACCTGCGAGTTCGTCATTATATGTGTCTTGCCAAATCCAGTCTTGTCCTGTCCTGTCTTGTTGGTCTAGATTACTAGTTTTTGAATATTCCAAGTTTACTCGTTTTGTTATTTTATTAGCTTCAAGTTTACATATTCCTTAGTTATTTTATACCTGTGCTTTCTGCTGTCATCATCTGCCAGGTCACCCACTGCTCTGCCATCACTGAGTGTGTGTCAGATCACTCTCTGCCACAGCTTCGGCTGTTAGCTGCCAGAGGCGCTGTCCAGCGTACCCCCACGGGGTTTGAAGTCGCGGTCCATCTCGTATGGTTAAATTCTCCGTGGCATTCCAAGTGTTTCACCCTGTCCTCGCGCAGTGGATTACTCATCCTGATTTCTATCAGTGGATCTATCACCCTGTCTTCAGCAGTGGATTTCTCAGCTGGCCTTCGCTCTTCGGATCTCTCACCCTGTCTCCGCACAGCGGAGAACTTCACCCTGTCAACGCACAGCGGATCTCTCTCTCAGTGACTTTCCCTCTCTCCATTCACCCAAGCTCAGACTTGTGGACATTGACTATTTAAATAAATATTTTTCTGCAATTGGATCCTGTCTCTGTCTCCCTCTCTAAGCCCTGACAGACGAACTCGCCAACTAAATAGATCCAGCAGATGCCGAGTCAGTACGTACTGCCATTGCCCAGCAGGGAGCCTGGTTGGGTCAGCACACGGCTCAGATTACATCAGCGCCCCGTGAAGTCGAGGATCTCTCGTCTCGCTTCACTGAGCTTAGCGCTCAGCTCGATCAGGTCCGACGAGAGGTCAGTCAACCCCGCCAGCCTCTGGAGGCGGAACCCCATGCCACCAGCCCTCCGCCGTATGACGGTGATCCCAACTCCTGCCGGGCATTCCTTTCCCAGTGTTCTTTAGTGTTTGCACTTCAGCCTCGACGTTATGCTACAGAATAGACCCGGGTAGCTTTCTGTATTACCCTGCTCACCGGGTGAGCGCGTGAGTGGGGAACTGCGGTCTGGGATGCCCGCGCACCCTGCTGTCAGTCTTTTGATGCCTTTCGGCGTGAGATGGAGAAGTTGTTTGACCGGTCGGTGCAGGGGGATGCCGCAGCCGCCCGTTTGGTGCGTTTGATTCAAGTCAAGCACTTAGTCATAGATTATTCCATAAGATTCAAGACTTTGGCCACAGTGTGCGGTTGGAATGACTCAGCTCTACGTCCTTAGTTTGTAGACGGCCTCAATGATGAAATCCAGGATGAAATCGCTACCCACGATTTGCCTCGTTCACTTGATGAGATCATCGAGCTCGCGCTCAAGGTTGAGGCTCGGATGCTTCTTCGCCATCACCGCCGCACGCTGCGTCATCGGGTTCTCCAGAGTGAATCTGCCAATTCCACCACGCCCACTCCTTCACTCACTGAGGCTGAACCCATGCAGCTCGGTCACATGCGTCTCTCTCAGAAGAGAGAGCGACGTCTACTAAATTCTCTGTGCCTCTATTGTGGCAAGCCGGGGCATTTCGCTAAGGGGAGTCCGTTAAAAGATCCAGCCCGCCGGTGAGACCGGGAGTCCTGGTGGGCGTGGCTTCTGAAGAAATCTCCCGTGTATCTAGCTCTCATCTTCCTGTCATTTTGTCTTTCGGAGGCAAGGATCATCCCACCTCGGCTCTTCTCGACTCTGGTGCCGAGGGTAATTTTTTGGATGAGGAGCTGGCGCGTTCGTTGGGCATTCTTGCTGTTCCCCTCAAGATTCCTCTCATGGTTTGGACCCTCAAAGGGCAGCAGACAGCGCAGGTCTCTCACTGTACACCCCCGGTTAGTCTCTTCGTTTCTGGCAACCATCGTGAGGAGATTGTGCTGTACCTTCTAGGCTCTTCTCTTTCACCCATCATTTTGGGTCATGCCTGGTTGGCACAGCACAATCCTCATGTGGATTGGCGTAATAGTGTTATTTTATCTTGGTCTTCGTCATGTCACGTGTCTTGTCTTGGTGCTGCTTCTTCTGGTTCTGTTTCTTCTGTTTCTCAGGTTTCTGCAGCCGATCTGACCGGGGTCCCGGCGGAGTATGGAGATCTTCATCAGGTGTTCAATAAAGCCCGGGCCACCTCCCTTCCTCGCCACCGGCCGTATGATTGCGCTATCAATCTCCTCCCAGGCACTTCTCCGCCTAAAGGTAGACTTTTTTCTTTGTATGGACCCCTTTGTGCCGGTCTCATCCGTCCCTCCACTTCCCCTGCGGCTCCCTGCGTCCATGCATTGATTACAGAGGTCTCAATGACATTACCATTAAGAATAGGTATCCCCTGCCTTTAATGTCGTCGGCCTTTGAATTGTTGCAGGGAGCGCGCGTCTTCACCAAATTAGATCTGCGCAATGCTTACCATCTGGTGCGCATTAGGGAGGGAGATGAGTGGAAGACAGCTTTTAATACACCTTCCGGACACTTCGAATATTCTGTTTTACCGTTCGGGCTTTGTAACGCTCCGTCTGTCTTCCAGACTCTGGTCAATGACGTGCTGAGAGACATGATCAATAAATTTGTGTTTGTGTACATTGATGATATTCTCATCTTTTCCCCGTCTATGCAGGTACACACTCAGCACGTTCGCAGAGTTCTTCGGCGTCTCCTTGAAAATCAGCTCTTTGTTAAGGCGGAGAAGTGCGAGTTTTATAGGGATTCGTTTTCGTTCCTTGGTTTCGTTATTGCCGCGGGCGAGATCCGTCCAGACCCTTCTAAGATTAAGGCGGTAGCCGAGTGGCCAGTCCCCAACACTCGTAAGGATTTGCAACGGTTTCTGGGTTTTGCCAATTTTTATCAGCGATTCATTAGAAACTTTGGTCAGATTGCTAAACCTCTCCCCACTAAACAAAAACACGTCCAGAAGACGTCATTATAATGTATTTGTCTACCGTTTAAAAGACGTCCACTGAGTAGCCAGAATGAAAGTTTTTGCAACGTCTTTTTTAGACGTCTTTTTTGTGTTGAAATTAGACATCCTACTGACATACTTGTTGAATGTTTGAAAGACGTCCAGTGGGGAGCCAGAGACAACGTTCATTTAATGTCTTTTCTAGACGTCTTTTTTGTGTTGAATTTAGACGTTCTACTGACATGCTTGCTAAACGTTTAAAAGACATTGTTTAAAGGATGTTTTTTAAATGTTCATTATTGAAATCCAAGTGACATCCTTACAGGGTTTTTCGATGTCTTTGCAGACCTCTAAAAGACATTCATACAATTTTTAATTCAGACATCCCTGTTGACCTCCATTTAAACCAGGTGTACAATTTTACTTCTTAAGGCAACAGTTAAAAATGGTCTTATCACCAAATATGCTACAAAGGGTTTGGACATCAACACTTTTTCAGGTACTGGATGTTGACCGTGTGCACACCTACTGCTTTAAAATATTAAATACCCATCCCCTTGGCTGACATGTACCTATCCAAGAACTTTAGGTGGGCAGAGACATTTTCTAATATGGGTCACAGTATGTAAGAAGGATAAGGACGATGACAGGTAACACTAAACAGAACTTTATTTGACAGACTATGGGTAAATACCCATAACAGACAAGAACCGACAATGAATAAAGACAATGGCATGTGTGTGTATAAAACAATTAAAGATGGTGGTTGAGGGGGTGCAAATGATTATGGGTAATGTAGTCCAGTGAGCGAGAGCAAACGATCCCTGCAAACTTGCGCCGTGGAGAGCAATGAAGAGTAGGAGGAGGTTCTGGAGGCAGATGGATTGCCAGGAGGAGGAAGAAAGATGCAGTCCAGGATGGGGCCTTGAGCAAGGCGACACATGAGCATGAGAAGCCATGGAGGAGTGGAAGGAACCATCATGGAGGAGACCAGGGTGCCGACTGATGGACACAGAGCTGCAGATGGTGGCGGAAGAGCCTGAGATGTAACCAGACAGACACAGAGCCCGGCTGGAAACAAGGTGCTGGAGAGCCAAGGCTTTTATTGTGGCCAGCTTAAGTCACACCTGTGCAATAGTCATGCTGTCTAATCAGCATGTTGATGTGCCACACCTGTGAGTTGGATTATCTTGTCAAAGGAGAAGTGCTCACTTACATAGATTTACACAGATTTCTGAACAATATTTATGAGAAATAGGCCTTTTGTGTACATAGAAAAAGTATATGTTTTTCTATACATGTCTTTGCAGAAAACTGAAACGAAAAAAGAAGACAAAATACTTTGTTTCCCTTTAGCTTCCAGACAGACTGTAGCAGTCAGAAATGTCATCTACATTTGTCCAGAGAACCCACTGAGCAAAAACACGTCTAAAAGAAGTAATCATAATGTCTTTGTCTAACGTTTAAAAGATGTTCCGTGATGTTCCAAGGGGAGCTGGGAGGCAATATTTGGACTTGAGTGTAATAAGAGCCACACCTACAACAACAGGTAGTGGGAAGTACAACTGGTTCCAAAATCAGTTTTACAAGTGGCTATTTTTAAGGGAAAGGATATGAATCTAAAGATAGGCTCTATGCTAAAGCAGGCAGAAAAAATACAGTGAATGAGCAAAAAAAAACCCTTGGTGTTTGGTGTCATATTCATTTATAAACAACATAATGTTTTTACATGTATTTTAGGAACAATTGTACTTGATGGAATAACCTTATTTTTATCACGTTTCATGTGTCATGCTCTCATACTTTCATTGCTGTTAGTTTATGTCAGTCCTGAGGTTTGCTTGCCAACAGACAATGGACTAATATGGACACAAATGTAGAAATTATGAATAAATGCAAAAAAAAAAAATATATATATATATATATAAACATGTGCCAATTTCATGTGATTTCTTGTTTTTAAATAGCAGGTAGTTCTCCAGACTATTTGACAATAAATTCTTGATTTACAAAAAAAATTCCATATGAGTTCATATCGGTCTCTGGTCAGGTGTTCAGATATTTAATATTTTTGGCACAGCCATAGACATCTACTATCTTCATACAAGAAAGAATTGGCCTAGTAAATGTTTTAGGAAAACTTGTAGACATCATAGCTTAATTTCCATAACATGCCAATTATGTGATACCAATTTCACGTGTTTGCTCATACATAAGTTCTTACATATTTTTTTAGTTAGTTCCTCGTTATTGCCTTGATAATAGAAAATAAGAACTAGGCATCATGTATGACAGATGCCAATGTGAGGTATTAGCTACAAAATGAACAGATCCTGCCATGAGCAATATAGGAGACATATCTTGTATGTATAGGGCTTATATGTGGATATTTATAAGCAATACATGAGACCAATATGGCCCGTATATGCACATATATGCACCTCAATTTTGCCTACATGTATATGCAGCATATACTGTATGTGCATATAAGCTGCAGGTTTCATATATGTGCATATATCCTCATATAGGTTCTTTCCATGTGGGTTTACATGTCCACAGACATCCATAAGGGGTCATAGTCTGACGTTCATACACGGAACCTTTTTAGTACGTTCACAGACATCCAAAAGGGGTGCAAGAGTGACGTCCAGACACTGACCCTGTTTTGCATGTCCACAGACATCCATAAGGGGTCATAGTCTGACGTTCACACACTGAACCTTTTTGGCACGTCCACAGACATTCAAGAGGGGTGCAAGAGTGATGTCCAGACACTGACCCTGTTTTGCACGTCCAGAGACATCCATAAGGAGTCATAGTCTGACGTTCATTCACTGAACCTTTTTGGCACGTCCGCAGACATCCAAACGGGGTGCAAGAGTGACGTCCAGACAATTACCCTGTTTTGTACGTCCACAGACATCCATAAGGAGTCATAGTCTGACGTTCATACACTGAACCTTTTTGGCATGTCCACAGACATCCAAGAAGGGTGCAAGAGTGACGTCCAGATACTGACCCTGTTTTGCACGTCCACAGACATCCATAAGTGGTGGTGGTCTGACGTTCATACACTGAACCTTTTTGGTACGTTCACAGACATCCAAAAGGGGTGCAAGAGTGACGTCCAGACAATGACCCTGTTTTGCACATCCACAGGCATCCATAAGGGGTCGTAGTCTGATGTTCATACACTGAACCTTTTTGGCACGTCCACAGACATTCAAGAGGGGTGCAAGAGTGACGTCCAGACACTGACCCTGTTTTGCACGTCCACAGACATCCATAAGGGGTCGTAGTCTGACGTTCATACACTGAACCTTTTTGGCACATCCACAGACATTCAAGAGGGGTGCAAGAGTGACGTCCAGACAATAACCCTGTTTTGCACGTCCACAGACATCCATAAGGGGTCATAGTCTGACGTTCATACACTGAACCTTTTTGGCACGTCCACAGACATTCAAGAGGGGTGCAAGAGTGACGTCCAGAAACTGACCCTGTTTGCACGTCCACAGACATCCATAAGGAGTCATAGTCTGACGTTCATACACTGAACCTTTTTGGTACGTTCACAGACATCCAAAAGGGGTGCAAGAGTGACATCCAGACACTGACCCTCTATTGCACGTCCAGCAGACGTTTAAAAGTGGGTCTGAACTAACGGACGTTATACAGACATGATCTGAATGTCTCCCAGACGTTCCATGTTTGGTGGGTCACTGCTCTCACTTCCACTAAAGAATGTTTCCGTTGGAATAATGACGCTCAGGACGCCTTTGATAATTTAAAGTTCCAGTTTATCTCTGCTCCTGCTCTTTCTTTTCCAGATCCGGAGGCTCAGTTTATTGTGGAGGTAGATGCTTCTGATGTCGGGGTAGGCGCCGTGCTTTCTCAGCGGTCTGCGAAGGACGGAAAGGTGCATCCTTGCGCTTTCTTTTCTCACCGGTTGAGCCCTGCTGAACAAAACTACGACATTGGTAACCGGGAGCTGCTGGCGGTTCGATTGGCTTTGGGTGAGTGGCGTCACTGGTTAGAGGGGACCTCGGAGCCCTTCTTGGTTTGGACGGACCACAAGAATTTAGAATATGTCCGTTCAGCCAAGAGGGTGACATCGCGGCAGGCTCGTTGGGCACTCTTCTTTGACCGTTTTAACTTTACTCTCTCGTACCGGCCAGGGTCAAAGAAGCCTGACGCCCTCTCTCGCTTGTTTGGTGCTCCTGACGTTGAAAGGGACGAAACCATCCTCCCTGAAGGGCGGGTGGTGGGTGCCCTCTGTTGGGGCATCGAGCAGCGGGTGAGGCCGGACGAGAGAGTGAAGTGCCAGAGGGGTGCCCGGCGGGTCGGCTTTGGGTTCCGGCAGCGCTTCGCTCTGAGGTCATCCGGTGGGGTCACGAGGTTTTTCGGCCATCCAGGAGTTCGGAGAACGTTGGCTACCGTCCTTCAACGTTTTTGGTGGCCCGCTATGGGCTCCGACGTCAGACAGTTCGTTTTAGCCTGTCATGTATGCGCTCGTAATAAGGCGTCTCATCAGCCTCCCATTGGTCTGCTTAAATCTCTCCCCATACCCACCCGTCCTTGGTCACACATATCCATTGATTTTGTCACCGGCTTACCAGTTTTTAAGGGTAACACTGTCATCCTCACGGTGGTGGATCGTTTCTCCAAAGCGGTTCATTTTATTCCCCTACCTAAGCTTCCCTCTGCCAAAGCGATGTCTCAGATATTAGTGGAACACGTCTTTCGCCTCTATGGTTTACCCACAGACGTGGTATCCGACAGGGGTCCCCAATTTATCTCTCCATTTTGGCAAGAATTCTGAAAGCAGATCGGTGCCACTGCCAGCCTGTCTTCAGGTTATCACCCTCAGACCAATGGGCAATGTGAACGGGCTAATCAGGATCTTGGTCGTACGCTCCGCTGTCTGACGTCTCAATGTCCGAACTCTTGGTGCCAACAGCTTCCGTGGGTAGAATATGCACATAATTCCCTGCCTGTATCATCCACTAACAAGTTCCCTTTCGAAGCCTCGATGGGTTTTCAGCCTCCTTTGTTTCCCTCGCAGGAATCCGATGCGGCGGTTCCGTCTGCTCTGGCCTTCGTCCAACGCTCCAAACGCATCTGGAATAGGGCCAGAGACGCTTTAATTCAGACTTCTAGACGAACCCAAGTCGCGGCCGACCGGCACCGGCGACCCGCCCCTCGCTATATTTGTGGGCAGAAAGTATGGCTCTCTTCCAAGGATCTGCCTCTCCGAGAGCCTTCACGTAAACTGGCTCCTCGCTTCCTTGGTCCATACAGTATAGTTAAGGTCATTAGTCCGGTTGCGGTCAAGCTCAGATTGCCTTTAGCATTCGACCGGATTCACCCGGTTTTTCATGTGTCCAAGATTAAACCTGTTTTTTTTTTCCGCATCAATCCTGTCCCCTCTGCTCCCACCCCTCCCACCCCTCATCTAGTGGACGGTTCTCCTGCTTATTCAGTTAAGCGGTTATTAGATTCACGTCGGCGGGGCAGAGGTTTTCAGTATCTCGTGGACTGGGAGGGCTACGGTCCGGAGGAGAGGTGTTGGGTACCGGCCCGGGATATTTTGGACCCTGAGTTGATTAACGATCTCCGTCGGCGACAAGGTGAGCCCCTTCTAGGACCGCCCGGTGGCGGTTCTGGGGGGGGATACTGTTAGGACGTCGGTTTGATTGGTTGCTTTGTTTTCATTGTCTGTGTTTATGTTTTACAGCTCTGCTCATGCGCGTCTGTCATTTGGGTTCTTCATCATCGTGATTTCTTACACCTGCGTCAACGCACCTGTTTATCATTTACCCCTCGTTTGGTTGCTATATTAGTGCCCTTAGCCTTTTGTTCCCTGCGAGTTCGTCATTATATGTGTCTTGCCAAATCCAGTCTTGTCCTGTCCTGTCTTGTTGGTCTATATTACTAGTTTTTGAATATTCCAAGTTTACTCGTTTTGTTATTTTGTTAGCTTCAAGTTTACATATTCCTTAGTTATTTTATACCTGTGCTTTCTGCTGTCATCATCTGCCAGGTCACCCACTGCTCTGCCGTCACTGAGTGTGTGTCAGATCACTCTCTGCCACAGCTTCGGCTGTTAGCTGCCAGAGGCGCTGTCCAGCGTACCCCCACGGGGTTTGAAGTCGCGGTCCATCTCGTATGGTTAAATTCTCCGTGGCATTCCAAGTGTTTCACCCTGTCCTCGCGCAGTGGATTACTCATCCTGATTTCTATCAGTGGATCTATCACCCTGTCTTCAGCAGTGGATTTCTCAGCTGGCCTTCGCTCTTCGGATCTCTCACCCTGTCTCCGCACAGTGGAGAACTTCACCCTGTCAACGCACAGCGGATCTCTCTCTCAGTGACTTTCCCTCTCTCCATTCACCCAAGCTCAGACTTGTGGACATTGACTATTTAAATAAATATTTTTCTGCAATTGGATCCTGTCTCTGTCTCCCTCTCTAAGCCCTGACAGTTACTGTATTAGAGCTGTGACTGTAAGCTGTTGTTTGAACAGAACAGACCCTGGATTATTAGTTTCTGTGTACTGAATAATATGATATGAAAAAGTTGTATTTGTTCACATTTTTAAATGCATTATATAACATGAACAAACTATGGAAAATATAGAGTATATAAGCATTTATAAATTCATGTTTATGTCATTAAAGTAATTGATGTTAGTTCATGGTGCATTCACTAATGTTAACAGTTTCAACCTTGATTTAAAAAAATGTATAAGTAAATGCCAAAATTAATAAGATTTACAATTAATTAAATCATTAAGATTCATTAAAGGTGGTGATATTCATATTTCTTTTTATATAGGGAGTTATTTAGCTGTTTCACCTTAATCTGAAATGCCCTGCAAACTACATCTTACAGAATACATTTTTTTAGTTTGTCACAACAAGTAGATTTACATGACGGGATAATGTTTTTAACCCTTAGTGCAGGAGTCACAAGTGTTTTGTTTTAGACAGATATTAAAGGTAATGGTTCAATTAAAGGACTGTGTTAAAAGTAAAGCTGTAAATTAACAAACTATTAATAAACCTATCATATGTTGTAATTAAGTGTTAACACTGTTTATTCACAAAAAACATACTTGCACTGCTGCTGTATTTCATAGCAGTTGGCAACCCTATAAATGCCACAGTAGACTTTAATATGGCATTAATGGCAAAAAACATCTCCCCTTAGAATGCTATTGGTCTCGCCTATTTACAAGGTATATGACTTGGCCTGAAAAAAATTTCAGTCAGAAGAATTTTTTTCACTTTAATCCATGATCATAGCAGAATCAACTTAAAATACTCCATCATAAATAATCAAACACTTACGTGTTTGACATCATTTGAAACTCTGAAGGGTCCTCTTTAATTAGTGTACATTCACAATAACAAGAAATCTTTGTGTTTTTGTCAAATAAAGAAAATAAACAGGGTGCGCATTTAGACATTTCTGTCTCCGCCAGCTGTCTCTCAAATCACATTACAAAAATCGTTACTCCGCGAATACTCGTCACACAAACATGATACACATATACAAAGAAAGCCTGAAATGTCTACTTTTAAACAAGCTAATTATAATCAAAAACAAATTTTTCCTGTTTATATAATCTGCATTGAAGTAAAGAGAGTACCGCTTTTCCTGGCTGAGCTCATTATCTCTAATGCGGTCACGCCCACAGGCTGTTGACATGGTAATGAAGAGACCAGCAGTTCCAACAATAATAAACAAAGCGTAAAGTTTTATCAGATTTAAAGACTTTACCGCATGTTTGGATTATAAACTTTATACACACACGTGAGGAATATCTTCATTTATGTCTGGACAATGGAAGACGCAATGGAGGAGGATATATTCCTGAAGAAACTGTAAGTCATTTGTCTTCATTTATATTTGCTATCATGTAATATGTTATGGCTTGTGCAGTTCAGCCTACATAAGCAACCTCAGCCGACTGCACACTTCGGATTGAAAAACTTTTGCATTGTTTACAAACGAGTACGCATGATCACGTAATGGCGGATTTCATTGCTACATGCTGTACAGTGTTAGCCACCGTTATTCACTTTCGTATCCTTCATGGCAACTTTGAGTAATGCTGCACTGCTGTATCTTTTAAGTTTGTGCTGTAATATGATTCCATGTTTACATGCTTATTTACAAACGAGAACGCGTGATCACGTAATGGCGGATTTCATTGTTACATGTTGTACAGTGTTAGACACCGTTATTCACTTTCGTATCCTTCATGGCAACTTTGAGTAATGCTGCACTTGGGGGATCTGCTGTAATATGATTTTGTTTACATGCAACGCATTCCATACATTGCGCTTTACACGCGACGCCATTTTATTATGAGCTCCGCGTTGTTTACACGGAGACGCGAGCTCGCGCACATTAAAGTTCATACTCGCTTACAGAAACGCGTTTAAAACAGAAGCTAGACGATAATGGGAAGGGCATCTGAAAACAGTCATCTGAAAACAGCTTTTTATATAACTATTCATTGCAGATGTTTATCTGAGATACTAATTTAGTTTATGTACATGATAGTTTATCTGAATCTAGTGCTATCATTTACCCATCAGTTATGTATGTAAGGGTATTTCTGTGGACAATTTATGCTAACAGCTGTTCATAACTCTCTTAAAGGTCTGCATCCCTCTCATCAGTACAAAACTATGAAGTGGAAAAACATATTCACACTTTTTGGACATAAAGTTATATGGTAACATGAGCCACATGAAGTTTACATCTCTGTTGTTTATCAGTTTCTTAAACAAGTTACGTTTTTGAATAGGGTGTTTCCAAATAAACTGAAAATGTCCTACTGACCTTCATTTCTATTTTGATTATATTGTTAATGTCACATGGTGACGATCTTTCCAGGGGCGGAACCAAAAGTTGGAGAGTTTGGTTCCGCCCGGAAGTGTTTCCGCCCGGACGGAAGAGTACGAACTTCCGGTAGACACCGCGAGATGGAAAATCAGCTGATTCAACACAGGTGCGTCTAGTTAACAGAAGCGGCTGGTGATTGGAGTAAACGAGGAGTGGGGCTGTATAAAGGATCATCTAAAACCACAGTTTGGTGCGGAGTTGTTGGGGTTCGTTTGGTGCTGTTTTGGTGCGCTTGTTGTTGTGCTGTTATCCTCTCAGGCTGAAAGCTGGCGTGGCTGTGTGGGACAGAACAAACCATAGTGGCTGGAAGACGACTGGAGATGACTGGAAACTGAAACAAAACAGAAGGTTAAGCGGAGTTAGCGTGAGTGTTTGCTATATGAGGAAATTGTGACATTAGTGAAATCGCTGTGTGACCCTGTTGGGGGAAGAAACGCTTCGTTCTGTGTGGCTGAAAAGAATCGCCCTGCGTGTACTAAAGAGGAGAGCATCAGAGAGAGATCATACAGGATTGTGAGTAGGGATGGGACGGTTAGAAAATTTCATATCATGATTATAGTGACCAAAGTTATCACGGTTATCAATATTATCATGGTTTTCTTAAATTGAGATGGAAATGTTCAAAAACAACTGATACACACACAGAAAACATTTTAACAAGTTTTATTTTTGAAAATCAGCAAACAACAAATACAATTAGCAGCTATATGCACTTTTTAAAGCATAAACATTAAAATCAGGGGTGTCCAGACTTTGTGTGGCAATCTACTTTTAAAATGATAAAGCCAACAAGACCTACCTGCTAAAAAAACATTTAACAAAACACTGTTACATTTTTTAATAACACTTTAAATGTGTGTTAGGAGGACTATCTCTATGTTGAATTTAGGGCTGTCACCATTACTCCATTCTTTTTGAGGAGTTAAAAAAATCCTTGAGTACATGCCGAGTCCTTATAGCGGAGATGCGGTTTTGATGAAATAAACTAGAAAATGACAACATTATCAGAAGCATATCTCTCTCTCGTTCGGTTGGTCGATCTATCGCGCGCACATACACCGTACGTGTGGATCAACTCCTGCATGTATGTGCATCCAAATTTCGGAAGTTAGACGACTCCGCTGCAGCGGGCAGGCATAAGATTTATAAAAACACACTTGAGAAGAAATGCGCAACAACTCAAAAAGACTTCTAAGACCATAATGCCAATTTGGCGCTTTGTTTTAAGTAAAGGGTGTGGAGGCGTGGAGCAGCATACACAGTTATTAACTTATATGCGATCTACGTAGGCATTGCATTTGCGATCGACTGGTCGTATTGGACACCCCTGCATTAAATGAACATTAACATGGAGCCCTGAGATGTATGAACCTGTTTTAATGAACAGTACCTTAAAAAAGAACATCAAATGCACACATAAACAACGCATTAAAACACAGTGCACCTGTTACTGCATTCCGCCACGCCTTCTCGTGCAAACACTAATGTTGCATGCGTGCGCCTGCGTCAAGCTGATTCTGGCTGGACAGGATTTACCGCGAGTTTTCAAAATCACGGTAATCAAACACGGTTGTAATGATAATTACATTATAAACGATAATACTAACCGTCAGGACATTTTATCATGGTTAATCGTGAAACCGGTAATCGTCCCATCCCTAATTGTGAGTATGAAACATTGATTTTGGACACGCTGTGTACTAACCTATTCCGTAGCGAACGACTCTAGAAAAAGGAGGACGGCCCTACCCCTAAACAGTGTGGTGGGAGAGCCGGAGGAAGACGAACCTGGGCTACTACAGCGACGTGTGTTAACAAATGTTGACTGGGCCGTGCTAACAACGCCTAATGGGTCCCGGTGAAGTGGAGAAAGACGGGGCGTCCTAAGTGTTCACTTGAGTGCGGTGGGTGAGTCTGTGTTGCTGTGGAAATTTCACTTTGATGTGGTGCTGTGTACTTCTGTGTGTGTATTGTCAGAAAACCCCCGCCTCCGCTAACCTCGCCGTGGGAGAACGGAAAGGCCGCAGGTTTCAGTTGTTTATTTCCTGGCATATGCTGTGAGTGAGCTCTGGGTGTGCAGTATTACTGTGGTGTTCGACAGCCGTCATCTTTTGCATCTGGGTTGTTCTGCAGAGTGGTGGTGAAGAGTCAGACCGCTAGAGACTGTGTGAGTACCACTAAAGATTAATGCTGCAGGTGTATACATCTACATAACATCTAATGTTGCAGAGCGAGGCGGAGTAGATCCTATCCTGTCCCGAGGCCTCTTCAAAGTGGCGCCCCTGTCCAGTGCTCTGTAGTCAAGGAAGTGGAGAGGAGAGGGCGGCGCTCGGCTCTGTGTGACAGTGCAGCACTTTCCCCTCTGCAGCATCAGCAGCAGTTGGGAGGTTTTGTCCGCGACGTCTCACTACCATACGGTCTCGAAACATCTGGCAAATTGTGAGAGCCCGGTCACTGTAAGTCCACCACATTTCAATCCAAATACTATGTGTGTATAATTTGACTGCCATCTGTGTTACCGTGTGGAGGAGAACAAAGAAAGTGGATAAAGAAATCTTACCTGCACCGTACTTACTGTACGTCGTCCCAAGTTGGAGAGGTGAGAGAAACCAGCAGTTCCCTTTCAGTCATTCACTACGACGTCACGCCGTGACCGAATTGGGAACTCGCTTAGAGAGACCAATCTGCTTTGTACTCTACTAAAACGCCAATGAACTTGGCATTGAGATATTTGCATAATGCTGGCGCCACCCCGCCAGGTGCGTATATAAGCCACGATGCAAATATGGAAATTAGCTTTTTCGCTTCGAAAGCCGGCATTGTCTGCTACTGAGAAGCTACTCTCTGCTCTTCTGGGAATGGTTGCTGAAGTTGATTGACAAGCAGTACTAACACAGCGGACGCTCGCAGTATTCCACTGCTCTGCATATTTTTTGTTTTGAGTTTAGTGTGTGCGTTGCCTCTCCCTGTGCGCATCATCAGCTGAGCACCTAAGAGTGATTTCCCTAAAGAGTGATACGTGAGAGCTCTGTGTCTTTTTAAAGACAGCCACTCTCTCGTATATTCGGAGATCAGCGTCCTTTTCAGGATAGCTTTTCCTCCGTGTGATCTTGGATGCGAGAAGTACGGGGATTCCAGTGACGGTCACGAGCGCTGTCTTCGTGCTTGGGCATCGAGCACTCCGAGGCTGCGTTCGTGGAGAGCTTTTGCTCTCTCTGTGAGAGCATAACCCTCTTGGATTGCGGAGACGACTGTCGTTTCTACGGGAACGACGTCCGCGCCTTTGCAGTGCTGAACGCCGCCATGGTGCGGCTGTCAAGCGCTCGCAGGACGCTCTTCGCATCACTACGCTGAGTAGGACGGAGGATGCGTCCTTCACCTACCGGCCTTCTCATCCTCAGCCGGTTGAGGCTCCGGTGGAGACTGCAGAGTCGTGTTCTGCGATTTCTTCCGAATCCATTGGACCTCCTTCTGATCCCGTCACTTCTTCAGCATCAGAGGGGTGCCCATTTTTTCCCTCCAAGGGGGAGTCGTCCCGGAGATGGCGGCCGTGCCCGCTCGAGCGGCGAAGACGGTAGAGTTGGAGGGGTTAATCCCTCTCCGCCCGAACCGTCCCGCCCACATGATTGGTACTTCGGAGCTGCCCGGGCCTCTACGGTCCTCACCTCCTGTGCCTGCCTTTCCCGACGGCACGAAGAGCTGATGTGATTTGCGGCCGTCTCGGCCGTTCAGCTTTCACCCCTCACCTCCCTCACCAACCGAGCCGCTATAAGGACGGGGATCCCTTCAGTAGAGCGGGGGGTTGCGTTGCAGCTGCGTTCCTGGAGGGACCACCCAACCCTTCCCTCTCGTGTTTGTATAGACAGTCGTCCGGTTACGGGCGCTGCCTATCAGGCATGCGGAGACGCGGCTTCAGCCCTGCACGCAATAACGTTGCTGCAGTGACTTTAGAGATTTCAGATTAGAGACCGCTTCAGCATTGGTTTTACGATCGAGTCTCGAGGAGAGCGTGGCGCAATGGCATACACCGTGTAACCATTACACCTGCGTGTCATTTCTATTTTACCCCGTGGTCAGACCCAGCATTTCTGATAGCAAGATATGCCTCTGAGTCGGGTCTCCTGGCATTCTGTAGCACATGCGATGCCCCCAGCACGGGATGAGCAGCCACGTATGACGGGCTTGCAGTCTCAGGGGTGTGCCTAGCACCCCAACTGCCGCGAGCGGTGCGCTGTATATCTGGGACTTGTACGCTCCGCTATGGAGATGCGAGGGAAGGATGTATAAGCCGATACCGACAACATTGCGACTGTTGCGTTATTTACCGTTAAGGCGGTTTTTGCGCTCTCGTCACCTGTCGCATCTCGCTCGTCATATCCTCCTTTGGAGTCAGAAGCATCTGGGGTCCCTTCGTGCCATTCACATTCCGGGTTCGCTCAATACAGCGGCAGACACGCTTTCCCGAGCTGCGCGCCCCGGAGAATGGCGACTCCACCCCTCAGACGGTCCAGCTAATTTGGAATAAGTTTGGTCGTGCGCAGATAGATCTATTTGCGTCACCGGACGATACCCACTGTCGCCTGTTTTATTCACTAACCGAGGGCAGCCTCGGCGTGGATGCGCTGACACACAGCTGGCCGCGGGGGATGCGCAAATACGCATTCACTCCAGTGAGCTTAATCGCACAGACACTGTGCAAAGTCAGGCAGGACGAGGAGAGCCTTTTATTAGTCGCCCCGTACTGGACGACCAGGAATTGGTTTTCAGAGTTAATGCTCCTCGCGACAGCCCCTCCCTGGCGAATTCCCCTGAGGAAGGACTTTCTTTCTCAAGGAAGGGGCACATTATGGCATCCGCGCCCTGACCTGTGGGATTTCCATGTTTGGTCGTTGAGTGCGCGCAAGGTTTAGGTGATTTATCGCAAGCGGTATCTAACACCATCGACGCGGTACGAGCACCGTCCACAAGACGGGCTTACGCGCTTAAATGAAACCCTTTTTCGTCACCCAGTCGCTGGCACTACTGTGGGGTTAAAGGAACATCTAGTGCCCGGCCTTCTGCCTTAAATCCTAATTCTCCTTATCCTTAAGTGGAACCGAAGGGCTTTACGCAGACACTGGAAGAGGTCAACCCTCAGTGGCTTTTTGGTAGGGATTCCCAATTCGAAAGGGAACGTCTCGGTTACGTATGTAACCCTCGTTCCCTGAAGGAAGGGAACGGAGACGTCACGTCCCGTCGCCACAGGGCTGCTCCCTGCTGTTTATCGGCCGGTCACACTTTCCGGCTTTCTCAGCGAAATGAAGCTAATTTCCATATTTGCACCTGTGGCTTATATACGCACCTGGCGGGGTGGCGCCAGCATTATGCAAATATCTCAATGCCAAGTTCATTGGTGTTTTAGTAGAGTACGAAGCAGATTGGTCTCTCTAAGCGAGTTCCCAATTCGTCGGTCACGACGTGACGTCTCCGTTCCCTTCCTTCAGGGAACGAGGGTTACATACGTAACCGAGACGTTATAAATAACTGATCTTCTGTGTCCCAGTCAGCAGCCTGTGGAGAGACAGAAAGAGAACGAGGGAAATCTTTACCTGCACCGTACTTATTGTACGTCGTCCCAAGTTTGGAGAGGTGAGAGAAACCAACAGTTATAAATAACTGATCTTCTGTGTCCCAGTCAGCAGCCTGTGGAGAGAGAGAAAGAGAGCGAGGAAATCTTACTTGCACCGTACTTACTGTATGTCGTCCCAAGTTTGGAGTGGTGAGAGAAACCAGCAGTTATAAATAACTGATCTTCTGTGTCCCAGTCAGCAGCCTGTGGAGAGAGAGAAAGAGAGCGAGGAAACTTACCTGCACCGTACTTACTGCACGTCGTCCCAAAGTTGGAGAGGTGAGAGAAACCAGCAGTTATAAATAACTGATCTTCTTTGTCCCAGTCAGCAGCCTGTGGGGAGAGAGAAAGTGGAGGAAGTAAACGAACAAAACCTTACCTGTATTGTATTTACCACACGTCGTCCCAAGCTGGAAAGGTGAGAGGGAGAGTCCATAGCAGTATAGCTAATCGATCGTCTGTGTTCTAGCGGCAGTCTGCAAAGAGGAAGAGAGAAATATACACGTGAGTCAAAGGAACGCTACGAAGCCACCCCCAGCACTACGTGCCGAAGAGATACGGTGTTATCTGGACAAAGGGTACGTAACGAAAAAACCTAAAACCAGGCAGAGGAGCCTGAGTCGCACATCCCCGCAGTGTCTTAGATCCCGGACACTTGACCCCATCTGTCCCCCTTTCCCTGACTCTTCCGATCACGGCCCACCTGGAGGGCAGGACAAAGAGCTTCGTTTTAAATCCCTTCCCTCCTCCCCATTCCCCATATCAATTTTAATTAAATTAAATAAAATTTACGCTTTTATACTTACGTGCACTTGTGTTGTCTGGTCATTGGGTTGGCTTTGGGGACCTCCTCGAGGTGGAAGTTAAAAAGGGGCGTGGCTTAGTTACATTAGCAGACAGCCCCGACGTGTGACATTAACTTCTTAATAAACCTCAAACAAACATGTATACATTTGTCCTCACATTCTTTACTGTAGTTCCCTCCTGCCTCATTATGCAGCTCATTATGCGATGATCAATATATTGGTTTATGTGAATGAGTAGGCAGGATGATTTTCACATCATTTTAAAGAAAAAACTCTAGACTACTAGATTCTGTTTAGGAAAGTCTTGTTAAAACATGTTTAGTATGGGTTTTGTGGACTTATATCAGTGACTTAAAAATTTTGCTTTTTTAAAAACCATGCATAAACCTTTTTCTCTCAAAAATACAAACATGTACATACATGTGGCTCATATAATATTTTAGCCCAGTTTGTGCTGAACACAGTGGTATGACACACTTGCCATTATTATGTTTTAAAGCAAATGAAAAAAGACCAATTGTAAGAGCATGTCAGAACCTCTGACAGTGTCCCAAAATGGTCGGACCCCAGAGGGTTAAACTCATCATCTCTCCTTTCTGCTTCCCTTTCCCTGCTTTGCACAAACATTTCTGATGTCCACAGAAGCCAATGTGATCGGGTCAAAATAAGATTAACATTATAATTTAGAAACTTACTTTAGTTTCGTCATGTTTTCATAAGCTAACTCAATCGCCGTGCATGAAAGAACACAAAGATGCGCAGACATGGATTTGTGCGTGTATGCGTCTGTGCGCCTGCTGCGTCGCTTTTACAAGCGTTTGGGTAACTACAATACATATAGATCCGTTTTTGCCGCTATTATCTTTGTAAAGGAATACACTAGTTAACTGCTAAAATTTAAACTTGAGATTTACATCGGTGCACAAAAGATTTAGACTGGGGTACGTGCATGCCACCTTCATTGTGTTTTGGTGGACGCGCTCCGTTCATTTCCATGGTTTCTCGCGCTGGTTTAACTGCAAACTGCGCCAAAATGAATTTTAACCCGCATTTGGCGGGTTGGCAGGTGTTAATTTAGAACCCTGCACACAGGGACCGTAAGTATAATTAAAATGAACTTTATTTAAATTACTTAAAATGAATGGGAAAGGGGAAAGGGGAGCTAAAATCCAATTGATTGGAGGACACAGTCTTGAGTTACCATGACTCAGTCGCAGGTAGGTCTAAGGGGGGTCCTTTCTCCTTTCCTCTCCTTTCTTTGACGTTAACAGTTCATTCACTGACTTTATTGTTTTCTGGTTGCAGGGCACCAATCCCGGGGCTCTCGCCTTTTTCCTGGGCGTAAGGAGAACAGAGGGTTAGTATTTGAGGGAACAAGAATCGATACCTGAATCTGTACGGGCACAACCCCAGTCGGTCCAACAGGCATGTTCCTACTCGTCCTGCGGTCGGGGGAACAGCTCTCCTGACTGTCGGGCTCGACCCCGCCTGTCGGGTGGAAATATGGGAGGTCACTGGTGTGAGTGTTCCAACTGGTTCCCTAGATGGAGGCACAGGTAAGTACTGCAAGAGGGATGTCACTTGAGCTGCGGTGAAAACACAGGTAAATACTTCACAGATGACTGGGTCTTTACTTTCACTCTGGTGGCGTACAACACAATCTGGTAGCTCTTGGCTCGGGACACAGGTAAGCACTTCACAGGTGGCTGGGGCTTTACTCTCACTCTGGTGGCACACAGCACAATCTGGTAGCTCGTAGGTATAGGCAGAGGCAAGTACTTCACAGATGACTGGGTCTTTACTTTCAATTTGATGGCGTACAACACAATCTGGTAGTTCTTGGCTATGGGCAAAGGTAAGTACTTCACAGGTGACTGGGGCTTTACTCTCACTCTGTTGGCACACAACACAATCTGGTAGCTCTTAGATATGGGCAAAAATAAGTACTTCACAGGTGACTGGGGATTTACTCTCACTCTGGTGGCACACAACACAATCTGGTAACTCGTAGCTACGGACAAAGGTAAGTACTTCACAGGCGACTGGGATTTTTACTGTTACTTCAGGTTGCATATAGCACAATCTGGTAGCTCTTAGCTACGGACAAAGGTAAGACCTTCACAGGTGACTGGGATTTTTACTGTTACTTCAGGTTGCATACAAACTCTGCTGGCTCTTAGCTTTAGACAGAGGGTAAGTATTCTCACAGATGTCTGGGGCTTTACGGTGGCTTCAGGCAACACACAACTCAATTTACTGGCTTTTAGCTTCAGGCAACACACAACTCAATTTACTGGCTCTTAGCCTCAGGCAGGAGGTAAGTAATTTACAGATGACTGGGACCTTTACTGTGGTCATATAATTTCTCAACAGCAGCGGGTACTTCACATGACATACTCTTCCTAGGCGGTGGACTTACGATGAATAGACTGCAGTACAATAAGTAGATGGAGCTAACAGACCTTAGGTGGCAAAGCGTCTTGGCACTGGCCTACATGGAGGCTTCCTGGACGGCGGTAGAAGTTGGAACTGTCGTGCCGAGCCGAACGCTTCCCTCTCCTCTCCTCCGCTTGCGGGTCAAGAGATCTAGACAGGGGCAAACCTTTGAAGGGGCTCCACAACAGGTAAGGTTATCCACACGGCAATTTACAGCAGTCAAGCTTTCTCCTTGCCTATATATATATATACTTTACGCTTTACTCACACCAGTCTTTCTTACACGTTTAATTCACCACCGCCTCCACCGGGATGGGAAGATCCAAGATGTCAATGCAGGACGTCAATATGGGGTTTCCATGCAGGAAGTCGCGAATGGCATATGACTTAAGATGACACTTCACCAGCCTCAACGTCCACTGGTTTCACCACGACCCATCCAGCCTAGAAGTGGCTACTGACGACACAAACACAGCATAACACTACAAGGTTTCAAGTGTACACACTCACGGCAAAGACAAGGACTCACCCACTGCACTCCACACACTCTAAGTGAAATAAGGTCAGAACCACGGTTGACTAGGACTCGTCCTGGGATTTGTTGGGCGCTGTTTACAGCGTAGGGACGAAATATGAAAGTTGCCGTCGCGACCCCCTGCGTCTTCCTGTACTCGTGCTCCCTGGCTCACCCACAACTACTTTCTACAGTGGGGCCGCTAACCTGTTTACTAGAAGCTCACAACACACGCTGGATAGGGTACTCTCCAAAATGATGTAATATACAACTGTCCAGAGTTACTCACAAGTAATGATAACACTCTTCTTTTGTCTCCTTCTCCTTTTAGCTGTCGGATCCTCTTCAAACCATCGGTTACCAGTCGCTGTCGATCTCCCTCAACGACACTTCCGGTAAGTATTCCTATGACTGTTACTCAAAGTACATTATTGGTTTACATATGCTGTTTCGACAGAACGTAATTTAAATGTTGTATACTCAGCCCAGTTACTCGTATCCTTGTCTTCTTCTTCACCCAGTCAATAATATCCTCCGCCTTCACAAATGCTGACTTTGCCCAGACCTCGAATCCTCGCACCAGATCGGCTAGAATAAACTGCTTGTTCAGTGGAGCTCTTTTAACAAAAACAACAGCAACTCCTTCCTTTCGTCTCCTTCGGCCCCGCACTCTTTCCGCTCGCTTCAAAGTGATCGCCAGATCAACAGAGCCTTCAGACTCTTCAAAAGGAGTGTGTGTTTGGTCCGCCCTTGGCGGAAAGGAGCTCACCCCGAAATCAACCGCGCTCTTCCTGTGTTTCTGATGCCCTATTTATGAGCCTCTTCTCCACTGCATCGCCCAATCGGAAATCGCCACACTGATGGCAACTCAAATGGGGCTTTATTAGCAACGGGTGGGGACCTGTTGCTAATAAAGCCCCATTTGAGTTGCCATGGGAAACCAGGAAGTAGTCGTGTTTGAAAATCACGGTCCGGGCGGAACCTTTCCTCTCACTTTTGGTTCCGCCCTAAAAGTCACTCTGTGACATATATGTGACCCGTCACGGAAACCAGGGACACAAGTCGGCAGCACAAGTTTCGAGAAAATGAGAATCAAATTTTTTTTTGTCAAAATTTGTGATTTTCGTTTTATTGCAGAATCTGTTAGTTGAGATCACGAAGAAGCCTCTCCATGTATGAGATAGCAGTTTATGTATATTTAAAAGCGTACATTTTGCGGTTGAAATAGGCTTGTTTTTCCAGAGATTCTAGCGTGCAGCGAGGGGCGTCATTGTCTGTGTGTATATTTACATACTGGATAAGCTTGTGTTTTCGCCTCCGCCCCCACAGGGAACAGCGTGACTACTGAATAAGGATTGTTCGCCCAAAACTGAAAATAATGTCATTAATGACTTACCCGTATGTCGTTCTAAACTCGGAAGACCTCCATTCATCTTCGGAACACAGTTTAAGATGTTTTAACTTTAGATTTAGTCCGAGAGCTTTCTGTTTCCTCCATTGAAAATCTATGTACGGTTTCCATGTCCAGAAAGGTAATAAAAACATCATCAAAGTAGTCCATGTGACATCAGTGGGTCAGTGAGATTCTGGTGAAGCATCGAAAATACAGTTTGGTCCAAAAATAGCAAGAATTACGACTTTATTCAGCATTGTCTTCTCTTCCGGCTCGAGCGTGAAGTCACGTGACTTGTAGTGACGCGGCTGCCCTGTTCCTCAGACATGTTTGCTTAGTTTTATTTTGTTTTTTTCAAACTTATAGTGTGCGTCTCCCCAGACTGTAAATGAAGCTTGGGCGCACAAAACAAAAGAAAGATAAAAGAAGCTGGGGCGGAACAAATAACAGTCAGCCGCATCGTACGTCAGCCGCGTCACTGACTTTATGGGGCGCCGCAGTCGGATGACGTCAAAGTACCGCGAGAGCTCTTCAAGAAATCTTACGGAGTAGTTTAATTTCGACTTGCTCTCGCGGTACTTTGACGTCTTGCAGCGCAGTATGTAGTCAAACTCATAAGTTACACAGAGACCCTATTTTAAATACAAAATTTGAAGGCGGGTTCATGTGTTTAACGGAACGCAAATACCGGACTGTAATCTGATATACCCTTACATGTTACAATGTAAATAGTCCTCAAATTGTATATTATATTGTATTACCAGAAGTTCATGCGAAATCTGATGTACTAATAGACTATATATTTCACGGATTATACGCATTTGTGGACAAAAATCATTGGATGATTCACACATCTGAAACAGACTGGATTCGACTTGTGATCCCCACAAAGGTAAAAGTCCTGTTTATTTTTGCATGTTGTTCATTCGGACTTCTGTAATAAAATACTACATATGATGCTAGAACATCTGTAGCCTATCTCAAAACGGCTTTACAGGGGGTATGGCTTAGCTAAATGAGATGTTAATGAGCCCTATTGTCTCTCCAGCCAGGGAAAAGGGAAAGTGTTAACTTTTTTCTTTCTCAAATTTCTCAGCATTCTCCTTCTTGAATGTGTTACATTCAAATGGCCACAACTTCTCCAAATCTTATCAGATTTCCATGTGTTACACATCGTTAGAAAGCTTAGAAACTGCACTTTCAGAATCTATGAATAACTCAAAATGCCCCAGATCCGTAGCCTGGGTGCCAGCCGATCTTAGCCCCGCCCACAAGATTTTGAAAACGGGAAGATCGGTCTGGCGTTTTTCCGTTGAGGAGCTACTATGCTAGACCAAATGCTGTTCGAACCAATCAAATTGTCAGGGCGGGCTTTATACGATGATGGACAGATAATCAACAGTAACGTAATGAACCACGTCACCAAAGAGCGCGTGTGTTGAATGGCTGCCGCTGTAGAGTTCAGATGTGTGGATTCTGACATTGAGTCTGTTCTAAAAGATATCGACAGAGCATTGATTTTAAAAAAGGAACAGAGAAACGTGAGCAGGGCATTTGATGATGTTTTTGCCGTCCTTCCTATGCGACAAAAGTTGGTCGCAACTGAAATGGGTAACGTTATCACGGCGATGCAACTCAGCGTGCACCACGAGATGGATATTATTAGCGATCGTTGCCAGCTTCTTTTCGGAAGCTCGGAATCGTAGTTGCTGAATAAGTGGAGGGACATGCTAGGCTCTAATATTTTCAAGCCAACGTAATGGGTATCGTCGTGGATGAAGTGCACCTAACGTACAAATGGAAAGAGATAGTCTTACTCCTTGACTTAGTAAATACTTCATGTTGTGATATAAACGAAATGTTGTAAACATAATAGGTGTTGATGTACATTCGCTAACTCAGTATAATCACAATGTTAGTGTCATTGTAGGGAAATAACTAGCAGTTCGGTCAGGCTGCAAAGACGTATTTTCAACATACGTCACACTCCGTTGCTCTGATTGGTCGTAGGTCTATCCAATTGAGTGCAGAGGCATTTTTTGGTTGAGACACGCCTCATAATTATAGCTCAATGGAGCGGTATCAGACTCAAATTCTGACTAGAATTGAGTATGGCAACGTCAGGCTACCAGATCCGACTTGTGTCCCTACTTTCCGTGACTGGTCACATATGTGATCTTGACATGTCCAAGCCACTAACAGATTTCTAAAGAGTATAGCACTTCCTTCCCGAGATGGATGGAGGCCATTTCTCTTTAGTAGGTCAAGTCTCCCCCAGAAATGCTCCCAATTGTCTATAAACCCTATTTTATGCTCTGGGCACCACTTTGACATTACGGAGCCCTTCTGATGACATGGTAAAACTTTTTTTTTAAATCGTGGCCACGAATTAGCAATTCGTTCCCACGAATTATTAAATCGTGCGCACGTTTTAGTAATTCGTTCCCTTGTTTAAGCTAAATCGTGCGCACGATTTAGTAATTCGTTCCCTCGTTTAAGCTAAATCGTGCACACGTTTTAGTAATTTGTTCCCTCGTTTAAGCTAAATCGTGCGCACGTTTTAGTAATTCGTTCCCTCGATTAAGTTAAATCGTGGCCACGTTTTATGAATTAGTGCCCAGAATTTCATTTAAACCATCTGGACATTAACACAACGCTAACAAGATCAAATTCACTCTAGCCATTATTAATGACGCATACTTAATGCAGTTTTATAAATTCCTGCCAAGAATTTCATTAAAATCATCGGAATAGTGACGCTTATTGCAGCTCAATGCATTAATACATTGCTATTAAGTATAAAATTCATACACCTTATGGCTCCTGTATATATACAGTTTATTAACTCCTTCACAGAATTTCATAAAATATATTGGGACATAACGTGAGCTAACGCATTGATACAGTGCTATATAAGGATCAAATTCATACATCTTGGGTCTTAAACAGTTTTATTCATTCCTGCCCGGAATAATAAAAAACAATAATCGGGAAATTAACATGACCCTTAACGCAGAAATACAGTGCTATTTAAAGATCAAGGTTAATCTATATACCTTATTAATGAGCCATATGTCACAGGTCGGAGCGGACCCGAGATCTCTAAAGGGTCACGCCCCTCTCTAATTGCCACCTCAAGGAGTTTCCCAAGACCACCCCAATGACCGGACAGACAAGTATACTATAATTAAAATGTATCTTTATTTAAATATCTAAAAACAAAGGGGAAAAAGGGGAAAGGGCAGTTTAAAACAATCTGATTCTTCTTGCTTCCAGGGCGGTGTGGACCATAAGACGGGGGCTGGGACTGCTTTCCAATTTGGTCCTTTAATCCGTGGCGCCCTCCGCTTCTTCCTGGAGGCAGAACAGGAAATACACAATTAGTGGCTTGTTTTCGTCCTTGGTTGCTACTTGCCTAATTTCTTCTGTCTCTCGTTCGCCCTCAGGTTTCCTCGGCTGAGACGTCCTAGTCCCTCGGGGATCTCTCCGTCCCACGGGCGCGAACCAGTGGCCAGAGGTGGGTACTCACACTACAGAGGTCCTTTAATTGGCATTAGCGTTGTGCTCGGCTGTCGTTCGGAGATTGTTGTAGCAGATGTAACTTGCGCCTCACCACGGTACGTTGTGCATTAGGCTCGGCGTGCCTTTCCTGCGGAGCCGTCACTGGAGCAAGGGTAAGTCGTTGACGCTATGGACACTACTCGGCCTGCCTCTAGGCGTTGCTGTAGGCAGAGGTAAGTTAACACACCATGAAGGTAAGGTACTCACAGGGTTTGGGATCTTCGTTTGCCTCGGGGCATCCACTGGTGCATAGGTTCACACTATTGACACGTTTCGTTTCTCCTTAATACGTTGCTGTGAGCAAAGGTAGATAACACATCACAATGGTAAGTTACTCACAAGACTTGGGCTTCCCATGCGCTTCGGGGCATTCGCTGAGACACAGGTAAGTGGTTCACACTATTAACACAGTTCGTTTCTCCTTAAGACGTTGCTATAAGCAAAGGTAGGTAACACATCACAATGGTAAGTTACTCACAAGACTTGGGCTTTCCATTCGCTTCGGGGCATTCGCTGAGACACAGGTAAGTGGTTCACACTATTAACACAGTTCGTTTCTCCTTGAGACGTTGCTATAAGCAAAGGTAGGTAACACATCTCAATGGTAAGTTACTCACAAGACTTGGGCTTTCCATTCGCTTCGGGGCATTCGCTGAGACACAGGTAAGTAGTTCACACTATTAACACAGTTCGTTTCTCCTTGATAAGCAAAGGTAGGTAACACATCACAATGGTAAGTTACTCACAAGACTTGGGCTTTCCATTCGCTTCGGGGCATTCGCTGAGACACAGGTAAGTGGTTCACACTATTAACACAGTTCGTTTCTCCTTGAGACGTTGCTATAAGCAAAGGTAGGTAACACTTCACAATGGTAAGTTACTCACAAGACTTGGGCTTTCCATTCGCTTCGGAGCATTCGCTGGGACACAGGTAAGTGGTTCACTGTAAGCAAAAGTACATTTCACACCACAAAGGTAAGTTACTCACAAGACTAGGACTTTTCGTTCAGTTTTACAGGCAGTGGACTTTCGCAGCAGCGTCCGTACACAGTATACCTCCACCCGTCCGCTCGTACTTCCTGGGTGTCGTAGGGACTGATGAGTTGAGTGCCACAGAGCCGAACGCTTCCCTAGCTCCCCCTCCTTCTATAGCGACAGGGGTCGTGAGCTGGGGCGAACTCTCGACGGGGCTCTGCACACACCCGGGGTTGCTGTTGGATTTATCTTACACAACTTTGACCCTCAGTCCGTACAGTACACGTTAACTGCTACTCACTCTGATGTACCGCCGGGCTTCGCCACTGCCTGCTTACTAGAGTGGTGGAATTCCTGCTAACACACAGGGAGGCAAAACAAAGGAAGTTTAGTTCCCTCTGCTCGTGGGGCTCGAACCACAGCGTGTCCTTTCTTCTCACGACCCGTCTGGGGCCAGGGCAGTCCTGGTCGCTACAAGCACAGCATACACAGCAAGCTTAGTGTAAACACAAATGATAATCACAACTCACCCACAGCACTCTGTACACACACTTTACGTGAATTTATGGACTAGGCCGCCTGGCTTCGACTACCTCGTGAGACGGTTTGAGCGTTGTTCTTTCCACAGAGAAGACGGGTTAGTACACAGTTTCGTCAATGTAGCCCCTGTATGTTTGTCGTTACCTCTTCAGCTCACCTACGCTTCTTTTATCCGCAGGGCCAGATGACAAAACAGCACTCGGTTTTCCCCAGTTGGGTTTTCCTGCCCGTGTTTCCGGTCAGTCAGCGGCTCGCCCACACTTCCCTCTTCAGTGGGGCTGGGGACCTTCAACACACTTAGAATAAACACCAAGCAGCTCTTCTTCTAAATACTTCCTCAAACACACATCCACCTTTACTCACACTTCGTTGTCAGCCCGTTGATAACAATGCACTCGATGACTCAGTAGTAGCCCATGCACAAGTGAAATCGCCCAATAGTCTCTTCGCCCGATCGTCTTCTCCCTCTTTCTTCCCCAAGGGATCAGTGTAGGTTGAGAAAAGCAGGTCTGCACAGCAGCAACACAGCGCACACAAAGTACACCAAAAGCACACTGTCTGCTGTCTTCAAAGGTCCTTTTGTACTCTGCCTTCTCTCCTCATTTGCCTATCATCAACCGCTGTCTTTATCGTCCCCACCTGTGTGCAATCGGGCTTGATTTAGACTTCAGGGAAACCCCGGGGATTCCGGTGTTCGGAATAAAACGTCCGGGCGGAACTCGTCTTCCACACTTTTAGTTCCGCTCGCATAAATCGTCACCCGGTGACACATACTTCATATACAGTTTTATTAATTCCTGTGCAGAATAAAAAAACCTTAACACAACCTTTAGGACATTAACATGACGCTTAATGCATGCAAATGCATTAAATACAGTGCTTTAAAGATCAAAATCACTTTATTAAAGGGGTCATATGATGAAAATGTTAGCATTGCCACTTTGTAGGTTTGAGCAAAAATGTGTCGTTTTGGGTGTGTTTTTTAAAATGCAAATGAGCGGATAAAGTGCAAACACTGATCACAATGATGGTGGTTTGTTGTAATTCAAACTCAATTGTGCTGTCAAGTCCTTCCTTTCTCTTTCTTTCTCTCTGCACTAAATGGCAGTGCAGTGGTTGGAGAGTTCAGATTAAGGAGGCGGTATTATTCTAATAAGATATCCTTATGACATCATAATGAAAGCCAAATTTCAATGACCTATTTTTGCTCACACCTACAAAGTGGCAATGCTAACATTTTCATCATATGACCCCTTTAATAAGTCACATATTCCTGCACAGAATTAAAAAACATATTGGGACATTAACGTGACGCAGTAATTAATTTTGTCATTTATTTTGGTTTGTCCAACTAAAAAATCACCCAAGTGACATAAAGAGATTTTATTAAGTTATTTTATTTTAGTGATATTTAAGCCCCTGAATTATTTAGTTTAATTAATTACAGCGTCATGGTAATGTCCCAATATGTTGGGACAATATATGGGCTGGAATAAATAAAACAGAATATGTATATGACTTATTAATAGTGATTTTGATCTTTTACTGTATTTAATGCATTAGCATGCATTAGCATCGCTGGTCAAACTGTGCAGCCTCTTTGCTTAACATAAAAGTGCTCAACCTGTTCGGCAGGTCCAACCATAGGGATTTTTAAAAATATATGGGGATCATTGAACGGCTCCTCCCCAAATGGCATAGCCTGTCGGCCTTTGATGTAAAAAGCCGCGCCGCTGAATGCTTGTTTATTGCAGTACATATGCGGTCGGATTGATCCATCAAGCAGATAGACTATTTGATAGAAAGTGTGGATTAAGGATGTTTAAAATCTCTAGCTTGGTGGTCAGTACATGAATGTATCAAATCAGCACATTTGCAAAGGTTTGTCTCCATATGGCTATATAATAAATACAAATAAGAAGGGTAACTTTGCAGTATCACATTATATATTTTCTACTAAGTGATTTTCATATTATAAACGAGAGTATTCAACTGCAATATGGCAATATCCTCACAACATTATTATTTCTCAAAACTTTGACAAAAATTATTTTCAAAGGAACTGTATTATTACAGTTATTCAAAGATGCACACATTATTCCGCATATGATTTAAATATTAGTCGAGAGTATATAACGGCAATGAACGTCTTATATGGCAATAAATATCCACATAACTCAAATAACAGCATAATGAAATTAATAAAAAGACAAGGAAGCAGGATTGGCATGTAAATTGTATTATTATTACCGGAAAAACAGCAAAATAACTGAAATAAACTCTGAGGTAAATGAGCAATAACAGTGGAAAAAACTTTATTATCTATCAAAACTTTATATGACAAAAATTATATTTAAAGTTATTCAAAGATGCACACATTATTCATGAACACGTTCATCTCTGGCCTGGCTCTGTTATGTAATAGCTGATTGACAGGTGCGCAACTCCATCTTTCGAACAGGTATAATTTTGTATAGTTACTCATAGGGATGCTCCGATCAGGATTTTTGCAGCCGATACCGATCACCGATTTGTAATCTTCTTGATCGGCCGATACCGATTCCGATACCGATATATTTTTTTAAAGCTGATATGCAAGCTCTTTGATGACTGTAACTTTTACATTTTTTCTAGATAAAATAATACCACGGATGCTGCATTTGTTATATTACTTGCAGTAATTAGGTATATTATTGTTTTAATAGAGACTCAAATAAATAAGCACAACAAATATTTATTCTGCAAAGAGAAATTTAATATGGCTTTAAAAAGGCTTATGTCTCCTAAAAGTACTGAAAATAAAACACTTCACAGTCTTTACTGTATTAATTAAATATACACGCATTCGTATGAAGTATAAAAGTTCTTTAGTCAAGAGCAGAGAGTGATTTTATTGAGAGTTTAATTAGGTTACTGCAGCTTTAAGACGTGAGAGAGAGAGAGATATCGCTCTGTTCACGTGCACTGATGACAGGCTGCTGTGTGTGGGCGGCGGCTGAACGCAGACAAGAGCAGCTGTGAGGAAAATTAAAGTTTAAACGCTCAAAACTTTAAAACGCATGCAAATAATAAACTTTTGGCATGAGGATGCAATTGTCCGTGATAGATATGTGTTGTATACGCTGTTTGATGGGGATGTGAAGACGCCTCGCGCTGTTGACCGGAGCACGTCTTCATAGAAAATACACATATCTCTGTAAAGGCAAAGAGAGACATACACATCTTCACGTCGCACGTGAGCAACGGGTTGTAAAAATGCTGGCGCTACGTAAAAAATGTCTTTAATTGCAGCCGCATTCAGGATCCTTTTGATGACAAAAGTAAACAGAAAGATTGGTTTATGAGATCGGCAGATTTAGCGAGCACCGATTGAGTCATTTAATGCCATTATCGGCCGATACAGATCGGCGGCAGATCGATCGGAGCATCCCTAGTTACTCATTTAGGAAAATTGTCCATGATTTAATGATTTTATTATTATTATGAAAATGTGTTTTTTTTGCAGATTGATTACGATTTTTATACTCTAGTTTAAATACAAGACCTTTTTGTTTTTACCACGGAGGGCCGGTGGTATACGGAATTTCCCGATAGATTTTTTGGTCCCACTCCGCCCCTGACTGTATTAATGCGTTAGGCGTCACATTAATGTCCCTACTTTTTAATGGCCTACTGGGCACGAATCAATAAAACTGTATAAGACCCAAGGTGTATGAATTTGATCCTTACATAGCACTGTATCATGAGCCAGCTCACGTTAATGTCCCAATATGTTTTTTTAATTCTGTGCAGGAATAAATAAAACGGACTATGTGACTTATTAATAAAGTGATTTTGCATTAAGCGTCATGTTAATGTCGGTTGTGTTAAGTTTTTTTTTTATTCTGCACAGGAATTAATAAAACTGTATATGAAGTATGGCTCATTAATAAGATATATAGATCAATCTTGATCTTTACATACTGTATTTATGCGTTAAGCGTCATGTTAATGCCCCGATGGTTTATTTTTTATTATTCCGGGCAGGAATTAATAAAACGGTTTAAGACCCAAGATGTATGAATTTGATTCTTATATAGCACTGTATCAATGCGTTAGCTCACGTTATGTCCCAATATTTTTTATGAAATTCTGGGAAGGAGTTAATAAAACTGTATATATACACGAGCCTAAGGTGTATGAATTTTATACTTAATAGCAATGTATTAATGCATTGAGCTGCGATAAGCGTCACTATTCCGATGGTTTCAATGAAATTCTGGGCACTTATTGATAAAACGTGGGCACGATTTAACTTAATCGAGGGAACGATCTAATAAAATGTGGGCACGATTTAACTTAATCGAGGGAACAAATTACTAAAACGTGCGCACGATTTAGCTTAAACAAGGGAACAAATTACAAAACGTGCGCACGATTTAGCTTAATCGAGGGAAAGAATTACTAAAACGTGGCCACGATTTAATAATTTGTGGGAAAAAAAAAGTTTTACCATGTCATCAGAAGGGCTCCGTAGACATCCAGCCATGAACACTAATCTAAGAAGTAGCGAAGTAATGAAGTAAAACTAATTTCACACACTTCTTTAAAAGTGTCTTTGGTGATCTCCGACTGGCGAAGTCTGGTGTCATTCGTGCCGGCGTGAATAACAATCTTAGAAAACTTAAGCTTAGTATTAGCCAGCAATTTAAGTTTGGATCTAACGTCAGACGCTCTGGCTTGCGGTATACATTCAACTATGGTGCCTGCTGCCTCAATGTTCACGTTCCTGAGAATAGAATCACCAATAACCAGGGCACTTTTAACAGACGTCTCAGCTGGTATGCTGCTGAGGGGGCAGAATCTGTTAGATAGAACCACAGGAGCGTGGGGTGGGGGCTGGATATGACTATGCCGCCTGACAGTCACCCAGTCGCCCAGCCGCCTTGACTCTGATGTCGGAACCGAGCCATGTGTATTACCATTAGCACTATGCGCAACAATGTTTGTAACATTAACTTTAGCAGACTTACTATCCTCAACTAGCATCTGTAACATTAACATTAGCGACTCACTATTCTCAACTAGCGTTCGGATAGCGTGGGTTGTCTCCTGTGATTTCAAATTTATATTGACCAACCCGCTGATCTGTGGCTGACTACTGTATCAGAGATGTTATGTTTTATGCAGAGATTAAATGTGATGTTGTTTGTTTTCGTTTGTTCCTATTCTTCCTCCATTGGGTTATTTTTGACCCATAATGGGTAAATATTGGACAGAACAAATGCTGGGTTAAAATAACCCAATGTTGGGTTGTTGTTATGCAACCATGGTGTATAATTACCCAGCAGTTGGTTTAAAACAACCCAGTATTGGTTAAATTTTAGCCCAACGGTGTGTTCTGTCCAATATTTACCCATTATGGGTCAAAAATAACCCATCCGTTCTTAGAGTGTAGAGTCTGCAGAGTTCGAAAGGTCTTCTGTCCATCCATTGATGGAGCTAGCAAGGCCTTCATACAACTTCGTCCAGTAAGTATAAAATGTAATAATTCCTATTTAAAATGTATTGGGAATTTAATGTCTTAATTATCTGCTACATTTTAGTACTGCTGCACTTTTTTCTTTATAGTCAGATCATCCTATTTGTCCGACTTTGTGGTTTTCAGCCTTTGTTGTTGGCACAACAGTTATGCCAGTAAATGAGTTTAACCACAAAGTCTTATGCAAACTGACGACAGGCCATTGCATTTTTGAAAAAGAAAAAAATCTCACACGTGGTGGTAATGCGAAGGAAGCCAAATAATTTTAATAAAATTTAGAATTCACTTGGCCCAAATGGTTTTCTGAATACTTACATATGATCTTTCTGACCACTAAATATTTTCCCCCTCTTTTGTAGATTGAAACAAATGTGGTGGCATTTCTTCAATAATCCTCTTCTTCAATAAACCCTTTGCTTTCATCCTGGCCATGGGAAACATGAGCAGATCTTTCAATCTTTTGTAATTATTAATGGCAAACTCTGAATCAAAGCACACTACTTGCAGTTGTTGATGTATGTTTTAAGCGAGGGGCAACCTTCTGGTGTCTCTGATGAAGCCAATACGGAAGTGACTTAAACTGCAATTTAGCCAAGATGGTGATGACAGGCCCCACCTACTTTAAGCTTAAAAAATGCTCTTCACAAACCAGTGGGTGATGTCACGGACACTACACCCATATTTTTTTACAGTCTATGGTTTAAAGGCATTTTACATATTTGAAAATAAATGCCCCAGGCAATGTGCTTCTACATGGGAATTCATGTAGTCTGTCTTTTTCCAAATAGATGAATCCTTTACTGTTCGATTCCTTTGTTTGTGAGGAGTAACTTTAATAAATTCCGTATTTTTATTCAAATCAATTCCATACTGTGAAACTTAGAACATCTGTTTTGTAAAAAAAACTTTACACATCTGTGAATGATCTTATACTATTAATTAAACAATTACATTGTTTCTTTTCCTACACTGCTACTGTAGTTTTGTTTATGTACATTTCAGTATTTCATTTATATACTACAAAATTACAAATTCTGTCTTACATTTAAACAATTGATTCAACCTGTTACATTGTTACTTTAATGTGCATACTTTATGATATTTAATAAATATATTTATACTTGATGTCAGTAAGCAGTCCCTTGAATGATTTTACATCTGCCAAGTGTAATATTAGAGTATTGTAGTTATTCACTTACAGAAAAGTCACATGAATTTCACATGTGCAAATTCACATGTGAAATGTGTGTTTTTAGAACATTTTTGTTTGAATCCCATGTAAAACACATGGATTAAAATGTCTACATGTTGGGCTTTTTCAACAACCCAGCCTGCTGGGTTAAAATGTGTTATCCAATATTTATCTGTCCAATATTTACCCAGCGCTGGGTTGCCAATTGGGTTGTTTTTAACCCAACCATTTTTATAGTGCTACCACAAGAAACTGATTGTTTTAAAATATAGACTCAAAAACAGGGTAGAATAAAGCGTATTACTTTGTACTTTTTTAGGTAACAACCTTTCCAACAGTATTTGTAGATCACAAAATAGCCTTTTCATGGCACCTTGTAAAAGGTCTTCACAGGGATATCATAGAAGAACAATTTTTGGTTCCTTAAAGAACTATTCAATTAAAAGAATAATTTATTTTCAAATCTTTTAATAATCTAAAGAATATTTATACACTCCAAAGATGGTTTTATGTTTAAGTTTAAGGTTATGTTTTTTAGCCAATTTAGCCCCAAAAATGTTCTTCTAACACCTTTATTTTTAAGAGATACGATATTTAATCAATGTAAATGTTACATTGTGGCAGCCATTATGCACAATAGCATAGCATCATTCACAGTAAAAAAACATTTCATGATGTGTTATGGATAGATAAAGATAATACAGTGTTGGTATACAGACAAATGAATAAGCCTTGATCCTCAATGACCAAACAATATTTTATTCACTGATATGCTATAGGACATATAAAATGCTTTTAATAATACTGTATCTGTTTTAAGGGTTAAAACAAGATTTAAATGCTAGCATCTGTCTGTTTACCCATATTCCACACTCTCAGATCTCAGATTTACCTGCACTTTGCAGACGTACAGTACTTCTGTTGAAATCACAACACTGGGACAGTTTATAATAAAGTAAATGAGCTAATAGAGATTAAGCATGAACAGAATGCAAGTTTTTGGCTCTTACATTCAACCCTTCATTTTAAACATCATAAAACAGAAAGCACATTTCTCCTGAGCATTATCCATGCAAAAAAATAATAATAATAATGGCTGGACATATTGACAGTGACCATTGATCAGCAAAAGAACAGTGATATAATGCTTTCAGTAACAATCTCATAACACATGAGAAAGGGAAACATTAAACAATCATCATATTTCATAAACATTCTTTATATCTTCTTTCAGTATATTCGAAATCGTTCTTACATATAACAATTCATTGAGAAAACAGTCGCTCTGTGCTTATGTGAAAGCAATAACAATTATAGAAAATATTTCTAAAAATGTATTTTTAAATTAAAAGAACAAAAGTGCTTAGAATAATCATCATTTCAAGTAAGATATGCTGTTTATATAAAAATGGTGTGGTCATAGGCAAGAGAAAGTTTTATTTAGTCTCGATATGTCATTCATGCTCCTCACTTTATCATGACAAAAACTGCAGTCACACAGCTGTTAATTCAGTCTCTTTTGTCTCATGAGTAATAAATCAGCCTTAACCAGTGATTGGCCTCTTTTTCTCCTGATGATGTCACTGATGTGTTGTCATAGACAGTTGCTACAAATAAAAATCATATTTACAGTTACAATCACTACAATCATATGATCATTTATATCTCAAAACAGAGCAAAAGTGTGAATTTCACAAACCGTCAAGAAATAAAAATGAGAATTGTATTTGGCTTGAAGAAATTGAACATAAAAAAAAAACATTTTGCATTGTGACATTATTCTCCCTTGTATTATCAATGTACTATATGCCTTATCTCGCATAAAGATGAGATAAAAAATTAAATGTGTGGATATACTGTAATGGGCATATCAACTTCAAATGAAGCTGTTAAACCAGAGACAGACAACAAGAACTCGGGTAAAGCTTTATCCCATGTGTAGACAGTAGAGGATCTGTCTGAGGTCAGGATACAGTAATGCAAATCAATCTGACCCTAATCTTACAGGTCAGTAACAAACACACACCTGTATGCTGGTATAAACAACAACCAGAAGTTCTGCTTCAATGATGGCTGCCCTGTTCCTGGTCCAACACTTCACTTTTTTCTGCAAGCGGATAGGACTGAGCAAGTGACAGCTGCTTCTGAAACACACGCACGCACACACACACACGCACGCACACACACACGCACGCACGCACGCACGCACGCACGCACACACACACACACACACACACACACACACACACACACACACACACCTCTGTTTAACATTGAATTGTAGACATGTTCTGGTGACATATATAGAAAATATTATCATTCTGGTGTGAATGAGGTGCCCCATTGTTGTTCTCATAAATACAGAGAAACAAACATTTGTGTGTGCGCACTTGATTCAACCTAAGTATTTCAAATATTAGAATGAGAAGGTGTTATACTTTATTACATTGGATAAAAATAGACATTTCACTCTTTATGCATTTTAATCTTTATTTAAAAGTTCATAGTGTAATAATTACTCGGGTGTAAATTATTTGGATCAAGCACATTGACAACACTCTCATGATAATAAAATCTATTATTTAAGCAGTGTATGAAGATGGATTTACCTCAATTTTTTTCTTGGGCTCAGTGCCGCCACCTGCTGTTCCTTCTGCTCCATATATGGCTTCAAAACACTGTTTACACATGCGAGTGTTTTTGCTCTCTGACAGCTTTGAACACTTTCCACATATGGCCTAGAGACAACACGTTAGATACCAGTATGAACACTGAACCATCATGCATGGAGAACAAATGTTCATTTCCAGTCATTGAAGTATACTTTCTCATTGCAAATAAGGTCATACTTTTAGTAAGGAATGTTGTAGACATTTCAGTAAAATGTTAATGTTACAATGAGCATTTGAATAGACACAAACATTTATAAAGACACGTACTGCATTGCAGCTCTTGCAGTGGTGTTTGCGTTTGGTGAAATGGAAAGTTTCATTGCAGCCTTTGCACGTTTCTCTTTCCTTCTCTCTTTTCTTTGAACTCTTCTACAGAAAACACAGACAGGTTAACACAGTGGCATAGCGACAATAAGACCTGTGATATGTCAAGTGTGTGTCTCACCCTCTCATGCTGTACTCCGTCTGTCTCACATGTGTTTGTATTGTTGCTTAATGAACCCTATGTTTGAAACAGAAAATGAAACGTAAGTTTGATGCATAACAACCTGACACAAAGGAAACATCAATTTTTCTTTAGAAAGCTTTATCTGCATGATGTGTGATAAAGGATTTATGTATGTCTGTGTAAAGAAAGTACTTTGTAATTCGTGTGTGGCACTGTGTCAGCAAGCTTGTGTGGTGACACACAGGATCGCGCTTTTGTTACCATGCATATTTAGACTTCTAATGTAAAGACTCTATGTGTGTGTATCCTCACAAATATGATTTTTACATTTTCTAAAAACACTTTGTGAGTGTTTTACTAGTGCTACTAACGCTTGGGTTGATGGAAGGTCTAAATAGCAAAATAGCCTATCTACGTATCTGTGATATGCTGTGGCAATTTGAACTTCTTTTAAAACTTGACACAGTGTGAAATACTGAATAAACTTTGTGAAGATGTCTGTCTGCTGCATGTGAAAAGACAACAAACAAAAAATGGACTGCATCCTGTGTGAACAGTCCTTTTCACTGAAGTTTAATACCGTAAAATTTGTGGTTTGTTCAAATCCTTAATTATTAAAGCGTTTTTCGTGATCCCATTTTTTTAAATTTAGATGTTGTGTAAGGTTGCTGTTAGAGCAAAAATAATGCCTATAAAAATTATAAAGCTCAAAGATCAATGGCAAGCAATATATGCATATCTCTGCACTATATGGCAGTGTCGTGGTTGGATAGTGCAGATTAAGCGGCGGTATTATCCCCTTCTGACATCACAAGAGGAGACACATTTCAATAATCTTTTTTTCACATGCTTGTTTTACCAAAACTAAGGGCATATTGACACCTGTCTTGTTTGGTTCAATTAAATCGAACTAAAGTTCATTTTCCCCCTTGGTGTGGACCTTTTGGGAAGAGGGGAATACAGCAATCGAACTTTGGTGCGGAACAAGCAACCGTACGGCTTGTTTAAGGTGTGAACATGTATTGCCCTCGATTCGCCCCAAATGTATTATATTATACATCGCTTCTTACGCGCTAGTGAGAGACACAAACATTATTTAACAAGCAGTTTATGTCGTATATATACTGTACTGCAATGAATTTGAATACCTTTATTGTAATATTGTAATTCGCATAATTTCACTTCTAAAGTTCATTACCTCCAGTTTTGTTGACTTTTCAAAAAGCGACCCTAAAAAAATAAGATGATGCACCTCTCTCAGTGTTGGCGATAAAGATTGATTCATATGTTCTCATTAATATCAAACATTAATCAAATATTAAAGGGACACAAGGCAGCATTTTTATGTTAATAAATCATCTTCGTAAGTCGGTATATGGTTAAATTACTCATTACATGAGTAATGAAGACTCTCTCGCCCGCCCCTACCGTCTGTAGGAAGAATACCCCACTTGCAAGTTCGCTGTATCCGACCCGGTGTGCTTCAGTCTCGTATAGTCTTAGATATATATACGCATTTACTCCCAGACACTAGGGGGAGCTAGTAGAGAAATAATACTCAGACTTGCCTTGTGTGCCTTTAAAAATCTTGTAGCTTTATAACATCAGAGAATGCGGTCTATGCTGCTTTGGCAAAATACGAATTATTTTGTATGTGTGCTTCTCAAAGTGCTGATAACACCAGCTGCTGATAACACCATATCAGTTACAGAACAAAAATTGCATCACAAATAATCTCACTAACAATTTGCACTTTCTGCTTTCCCCCACCTGATAATTTCTGTCCAATGAATGGATGATCTTAACACACATGTGGTTTTGTTCAAAAAAATTAGTTTACTTGCAAAAAGGGCAGTGTAAATGTGAACCACATAAAAAAATTGTCATACCAAAGCAAATGAAGTAGCTGACTTTCCTGGTGTGAATATATGCAAAGTTACTGGGTTGACATTTTTTTAACGGAATTCGCTTTCGAGGACCACAGAGAACGGCCTTTTTGACTTCCTGGTTGAATTATGTCAATATAAGAGTAACCTCCCCCCACAGGAATACGCCAGTCACCAGCTAAGCTAAGCTGCTGTCGAATCACAACACACTAAACAAGTTAGAACAATTAGAACTCGTTAAGTATTTCTGAATTCATAGAACAAGTAAGACATCAACCTGTTTTTAGGACAGTGAAAACAGCGGTATAGAGATTAGAGGTCTACACGGAAGACCCGGGACCCGTACGGGTTCGGGTCTATATTTTAAATGATCAGCCGGGTCTGGGTCGGGTCTCAATCTATTACTTCGGGTCCCGGGTCTGTTTAACATTGTGGGTAATACCCGAGGTCAATCGGACTCGGAGAACACACACTCACATTTAAATAAAATATTTCAAAATCAGCAACAACAACTTAGATGAACTGTCGCATACATTTTTTCTATGACGCTAAAATTGCGTTAAAAAGTTTATATTTGGTTGCTCCAACCAGGCAGCTAACGCGCATGTGCTCTTTTAATGTGTCTCTGGCTACCAGTCAGGAGCTTCTGCAGTGAGACGCAATGACTTTACCTTTGACAATTTGCTCTTTTATTTAGAAGGCGGGACCTATTCCGCCGTACCGCGCATTTTGCACTGACTTCTCTTATTTTTATAATATTATAAATTGACCGTCTTGCTGTTATATCTAAAGTTTTCGCGACTCAAAGAGCACAGAGATGATAGCAAAGAAGCAACGAAAGCAGCCATGGCACTGAACGAGCAATCGTTATTATAATCCAAATGGGCAAACATTATTAAGCAAGTTGACCCGATGTAAAACTGCGTTATTAATCACCATGACTGTAAAGTGGGCTTTAAAAGCTGGAATAAGCATTAAACATTTCAATCGTCAAGAGAGGAATAACATGGATGGAACTTTCTTGGAAATAAGGATTGTGCATCACACAGACAGGTACAAGGAGGGAGAAGACTACTATGGGTAAGACAAAAAGTTTAATTTTCGCTACTTGTTTATTGACTTATTAATAACATTTAGCTAAGAATATTTGCCGGTCGGGTCTGTGTCTTCCCGGACGGATTCGGGTCCAGATTTTAATTAATAGACGGGTCTTCGTCGGATCCGGGTCCAGCTTTTAAATAATAGACGGGTTCGGGTCGGGTCCGGGTCCAGCTTTCAAAACAACAGACGGGTCCGGGTCGGTTCAGTGTAGCACATTTGCGGGTCTGATCGGGTTCGGGTAGGAATTTTTGGACCCGTGTAGACCTCTAATAGAGATGTCAATTGTGTGAAAAATACATCACAGGAAACATGAACACATGTTATATTGCATGAACACATGCTTTGATCAAAGCTTTGAAAACGCAGGAAAAAGGGTCCTTTAAAAATGATTTCCAAATAAATGATTTCAAGAGTAAGGGTAGTTTGTCAAAGCTGTAAATGTATTAAGTGTTGACTGAAGACCTGTGTTTCAGATGATGGTGAGGATTCTTCATCACGGCAAAAAGCTTTAAAAGTCTCGCTGTTCTGCTTGTGCTTCTCAATTGTAGCCGAGATCACCTAGTGAGACAGACAGAAACAGTTTTAATTTTAAAATCCTTCATTACAAATTGTAACATCAGAAATAAAGTAAGAGTTTATCAAAATATAAAAGTTCTCTCATTATTTGCTCTCCCTCATGCCATCACAGATTTACAGCCGTGAACAAAATTAGAGATCATTTCAATGGTTCCTTTCAGTTTTTCTAGATTTACTATTTATAGCTATATGTTTAAGTACAATCATATATTTAAAATTATGTTTATTATCTGAAAACATGGTCATATCTTTTATGGATCTTGTCATGCTCTCAGTCTTTAACATTTGCTTTTACCTGCTGTAAAAACCAGCATACCAGCAAGCCAGCATATGTTGTGTTTTGGTGCTGGTATGCTGGTGGCCATCTGCATAACAGCACCAGCATCCCATGCTGGTCATACCAGCAAGACCAGCATATGTGACCACCAGCTAAACCAGCACCAAACCAGCATGGGTCTATGCTGGTTTTTCTGGCAGGGTTGGGTGACTTTACAGTATGTCACTCCCGAGGTTTGCTTTTGTAAAAATAACATAATCTTATATGGGGGTCAATGGGGATTCTTCAAAAAACACATCCATTCATCGCTCGAGCAGTCCAAATGACTCCAGTTGTTTAATATACGTCACAACATTTCCATCTGCTATATATAAGCTCAAAGCTCAGTTGCTTTGACAACATTTAAAGAGCTCTAAGGTCTCGTACACACTGTAAACTTTCGGGAGTGACAACCGCATTAAAATGCGGGAGTGAATCCCCTAAATGTTCGTTTCATGTCTGTACGGAACAAGACTCACTCCCGAAAATGCGATGATTGACACAGAGGTAACTATAGCAACGTTCTGCCGTCTCGCGTGCTTATCACAGAATTGACCAAAATAATAACAGCATTGTGTTTAGCAATAAACCTCCGTCTTGGCGTTGTGTATTTTATGCTTTTGTGAGGCTGCTTCACAGCACGGAGCGTCTTGCAGTGTTGCCAGGTCCTCTTTTTTTTGTACGTAAATACAGTTTTGATGCTTAACCGTTTATAGCTTTTGGCTCATGAAGCGATCAAGTTTTTGGTGTTAATAAAGCGTGAAGGGCCGGTCCCAATATTTTGATCTTTGAGGTAAAGCATTTAGATTTATTTAGGTTTATTATTGGATTCTTCTTGTTCGCTGTTTTTTTAGTGCAAGATCTGGCAACACTAGTCAGCAAACGCTTGTGCCTCTGTCATTTTCTGAACCGCGCATACAGAAGACTTTTCCCCCTTCTAAGCATTTATTGTTTCAGAAGAGAGACCTGTCCTGTTAATGATGAACGTTTAAACACTTGATTAACTACTAGTTGTTCAGTTCGGTTATGTACACACTGTGCAGAGTTTCTGTAAATGCGGTTGTCACTACCTGCATTTTGCGGGAGTTAATTCGGTTGTGGAATTCGGTTGTCAGTACCGTAAATTACTGAACTGTGTGTGTACAGAACAGGATTAAGCATTAAAAGGTGAAGTGACAACCGAATTAATATGCAGTGTGTACGGGACCTAAGACATGCATCTGAGGGACTGTTTACACTTGGTATTAAGATGTGTTTTCGTTGATCAGATCAGAAGTGGATGATGCTAAAGACAAGTGTAAACATTGTTCAAAACATTTTGACCTCGTCCACTTTCGACCACATTCAGAGGTAGTCAAAAACACTTTCGACTGGATTGCTTTCATGGTGTAAACGCGCATGTGGTCGAATAGGTTCGAGCAGCCACACGAGCCTACTCTCCGTCTATTTATCAAATCTGAGGTACCTAGCAAATTTTTTTACGTTTCTGACTTCTAGGGCAAACACACAGCATACAGCGCTTTCTTAAGGCTTTCAATGATAAAACTAAAGTGGCTTCATTAGTTTCATTTTGCGAGCGTGTGAAAGTTAAGCGATCTCATTTCATCAAGCAGCAGACATAATATTAGTTTGCCTCCAGTTAAAAATGAATGAATATAATATACAAATGTCACTTTATGAATGGAATAAGTGAAATTAATCAACTTTTTGATTATATTCTAATTATATGACCAGCACCTGTATAGATACATACATGTTTAGGTAAATGTACAACCCCAAATCAGAAAAAGTTGGGACACTCTAGAAATTGTGAGTACAAAAGGAATGGAATAATTTACAAATCTCATAAACTTGACATTTTCTGGCCTCTTACTTTTTTGAAATGTATAGCTTTCATGAAATCCTTATATTGTGAATAAAATCTAAGTTTATGAGATTTGTAAATTATTCCATTGCTTTTTTTACTCACAATTTCACAGTGTCCCAACTTTTTCTGATTTAGGGTTGTAGAAAGTCATATACATCTGTGATGGAATTACAAATTACAAAGATTAGTAAATAATTAAATAAGACTTTTCTTACTTTGGTGAACTATTCTTACGATTATAAGTAAACTTGTAAGTACTAAATGTTAAAACAATGGCTGCAAATTTGAAAACCTTATAGTAAAGTATAGTGCATCACCAAAATGTTGTGCTTGGTATTTTGTTGTGCCCACCAGACTTCTTGACAAGCTTAAATAAAACAAAATTAAATTTGGTCAACCTGCTTCCTCAAGCAAAATGGTGCTAAATAGTACTTAAAGCTCAGGAAACCATTATTGGGGCCACAGGGCACCAAATATAGCACCTCTGTAGAACCATTAGTGGTGTTAAAGCATGACTATTCTACCACTTATGGTTCAACATAGTACAATATGGTGCTACACGGGTTCTACATAGATGATGTTTAACACAAAAAAATTAACACAAAAAAAATAGTTCTCTATATGATTATGAGCCAGTGAACCACTTTTAGTGCTATTTAGCACCATTTTTTTAGAGTGCAGCATTACCAATATTAGCGTTTACTATCATAGATCAGTAAAAAAATTTATGGTGTAAACATGAATATACAATGCGTGTTTAGCCACATAAATTACACGTATACACATGCTTGAATGTAATTGTATTATCAAACCATGTGACATTCAATTCCATTCAAACTTTGGCAGTGTAACTTGTTTTCATATTTAAAGATATACACAATGCAATAATGTTTACATTTAACAGTGGCTTCTGGGCTCAACTGTGTTTTTGTGTAAACCTAAAAACTCACTTTTATCCAGCCCTCCTTCTCCTCAGCTGTCCTGGAAGAAAAATACACATTCAGTGTGACTCCACAACAACTATTCATGCTTTGTCATAGCTCAGTTGGCATATATGCAAACATAAATGCATATGGTTTTACTGGACAAAGTAAACTCTCTGCCGTATTTTCACGATTCATTTACAGACATTAAAAATACACACCTGGCCTGCAGTTCCAGAGAACGATGTTTACCAATGATGGTGAAAGTGTGAGGAATGTTCTGCTTGGCATTTTCCTGAACCTTTAAACAATTAACGAAATAAACACATTACAACAATACACACGCACACACATAAACAGACTTATAGTTGAAGATCTACCTTCATCCCTGCGATGTCAATGCGCTCTCTGACACTAAACTTCTGTCCCATGAGCCTCAGCTTGGGCACACAATACAGCACCATATTGTTGAACTGTCAAACACACACTCACCTTATCAATAATATTATCTTCAGTCAAAATTTGGTAAATAAAATCCCAGTGATTAAGATATTAATACATTTTCTAATTAATAATGTAAATAATGTTTATTGAGGTGTTGTAACTAAATTCAAAATACAAAAGTCCTAATAGTTTTGAGAATAGGTTTCATTTTCTTTGTGCATATTTCCTTCTTTTATCCTTTTTTCTATTTTGAGGTGAAATATGACCAGAATGTTTATTACAGTTTTGGTGAGATTTAACTTTTATGACATTATATTAAAATGTATTAAATAATGTTCACACCACGTAAAGGTATCGGTCCTGAGCAGTCCCGTTCTTAGCTGACATCTTCTTTAGGAGACCTTCCTTAATAAGTTCATTAGCTGGATTAACAATGTCCTCTTCTCCGCCCAACCTCTCATACACCTCCAAGAGCTTGTGCATCTTCTCCTGCACACACACACACACACACACACACACACACACACACACACACACACACACACACACACACACACACACACACACACACACACATGGACGCACGCACACACACAATCAGATTATTCTAGTTATTATAGTTAGTGATTATTCTATGATTTTTAACATGACAACAAAAGAAAGACAGAAAGGAAGAGAGAGAGAAGTGAAATTGACAGTACCCACCAGACATTTGAAGTCAGACAGGAAATTTAAAGAGTACATCCTGTCTGTCTGATGAAACAGACTAAGAGACATTTAAAATATAGTTAAATTGTGCTCTTACCATTTTCCTGATAGCAGCGTTGGAGTGGTTTGCTGCAGTGGAGATCAATTCCAGAGCTTCTGTGAGAGTTAAAAAATGCAGTATACACTGTAAGCCCGGATAAGTTGAATATACTTAAAAAAATGAAGCAAACTTGTTGCCCTAAAAACTTTAAGTAATGATAACTTAAACATATAAACTGTTCTAACAACAATTTTAAGTTGAATAGACTTCTTCCAATATTCCTGCACTCTTAACCCAGATTAGTTGACATTACTAGAAATTTGTGAGGAAACCCCTTGCATATAACTTTAGTTTTTATCACTTTATATTACTTTTGATGTTATAAATGGTATTATAACACAGAATTGATGACTGATTTTAAGTCAGTCATTGAATAAACGTGATTCTCCACAGAAACACACACAAAACTGTGTTTTTGACATGCATTGTCAGTACTGTGGAGAGAAATACAATAAAGTGTTCTGAACAGGGTTCATGTACAGAAACACTGATCACCTGAACGGTGACTTTACAAAATTATAATTTACAACCAAACAACATCAAAAATATAAGAGCTTAAACCTATATGACATTTTATTAACAAATATTTAAGTAGTGAAAGTTCTTATCTGTTTTTATTCTGTGAAAAAGCAGAAAATAATCAAAGTATTCAGGCGCAAAGGATTATGGGTATTCCTCACAACATGAACTAATAATTTGAAGTTCATTCTACTTGAATGTTTCAGTTTAATGGATTTTGTAAGCTTAAAAGTTAAATCAACTAAACTTTTTTAAGCTTTGGCTTCAAAACAGAAAATATTAAGTGATGTTTATTTGATTGTTTAAGTAAAGACAATATCAGGGTTAACAGTGTAACAGTTAATACAGTTTCCCACTATGAGGCAGACAAATAATCGGCCACTTAAAGCATTGATTTTATTTCACATAATATGTGCCGTAAATTGTGATGACATTAGTCAAGTTTGAAGCTATTGTGAAATAGCCTGTTTGACAAAATGTATTGTTTTTTTCAAGGGTCAAGATACGTAATAGAGTTAGTTATCTATAGATATTTCTTTTTAAAAATCAAATATGCAACAGCAAGGTATTTATAAACTATAATAAACACTTAACACATTAAAGGCCAGATTTTTTTATCCTTAGCCGCTATATTCTACTTCTTATACTATGTATTGATTTTCAATGTTCTCCTCTACATCTACTCATGTAAAGCTGCTTTGCAACAATTAACAATTGTGAAAAGCGCTATATAAATAAAATTGAATTGAAAAATTGAATTGAATTTACTAACAGTTTGCATTAGCGCAACCATCATTTTGGTGTTAAATAATGTCAGGATTTACAAAAGACGCGCAGTGGATAATAGCGCTGAAAAGGTGTGGTGTAGTTATTGTTATCTTATTGCATATGCATGTCTAGGAGTTTAAATATTTAAATGATTCACGCAACGTGATTTACTAATGTTTGTGCGTGGGATATTATTGGTATTTGCGCAATTATTTAGCGCCAAAAAGCATGTCTTAAACAGCCCATCCTCACCCCATGGCGTCAATATTTGACGCCACTTGACCATGCGTCAATATGTTACGCGGAGGGTATACCCTTCGCGTCATTTTTTGACGAACTGGGGACTTCAATACTATTGAGTCCGTTGCATTCTCTTTCCTATTTTCGTACCATTTTCTTACCATTTTCGCGTCGGTTTAGGGTTAGATTTACATAATGACATCCCTACCCAAACCTATCCCTAACCCCAATGTCAGGCGACAACTGTTTAATTTCGCGTACCTAATAGTATTGAAGTCCCCAGTTCGTCAAAAAATGACGCGAAGGGTATACCCTCCGCGTAACATATTGACGCATGGTCAAGTGGCGTCAAATATTGACGCCATGGGATGAGGATGTGTTGGTCTTAAAATATTTTGTGCTTGAAATGGCTGCAGTTGTTACTGACAGAAGAGACATAACAGAGATCAGACAGGGCGTGGTACAATGCAGAGGATTTTTTTAACACATAAAGTTTATTTGGAATGCCAGAGGAACATATTATTAAAAAATATTGTTATTTATATATAAACAATATACAGTATATTGTTATAAGATGGCCAAGCCCCAAAGTACTGCAATGTCCATGGTGGGGAATTCACGCGCATTGGGCATGAGCAGACAGAGCTGGAAAGATTACTTATGAATTGTAATCAGTTACTGATTGCGAATTACATAAAATTTGTAGTCAGTAATATAATCTCTTAGATTACGCATTGTTGGTTACGTAATCTGACTACTTTTGGATTACATTTAGATTACTTTGAATAAATATTATTTGATTTCAAATATTTAAAGGGTACTGAGAATGAAAAACCATTTTACCTTGTCTTTGTTGAATAATGGTAGTCTACCCGCATTCACAAACATACAAAAAGTGCAAAACATGCTAAACATCTCAGTCTCATAGAAATTCCTCAATGTCAGCTTTGAAATGTCAGCCAGAAAACGGCAGAATTAAACATCACAGTACATGAGTTCAGATGCGGCGCATTTCCTTGTATCCTTTATTAGTCTATGTATTGTATAGCCCTTATATTGTTTTTGCAGTTGGTGCATCTCAGACCCCTTAAGGGTTTTCAAATTTTAGGTTCTATTCATTTTTATCTTATTAATCTGCACCAGTACTTAGTAGGACAAAACAGAATTTTACAAATATCTGAGATGTTTCTTCACATTGATTAGTGTCCAGCTGAGGTTATTTAAATTAACTGGACCTGATTCAGAAAAAAACACATAAAACGCCTAACAGCTGACAATGTATAACAGAGCAAAAACCCAGGCGTGAGACCAGAAAATGTCTGTCCACCGATGGTCAGTGTTGGGCAAGCTACTTGGAAAATGTAGTGAGCTAAGCTACCAGTTAATTCACATTAAATGAAGCTTCACTACACTGAAGTTACCCCCCCCTGGGAGATGTAGCAAGCTAAGCTACATCAATAGTAGCTTGCTACACCCAAGCTACTTTTTTTATTTTTAACCAGTTTTATTATGTTATTATTTATTCAGTTTCAATTTAGTATTTTGGTAATTATAGGCAATACAAGCATAATGTAGGCCTAGATACTTCACATTATGGGGAGGTTTGCTGGACTTATCCTACTCCCAGAATAAAATGCATGTTTGAGCTGCCTTAATCTAAAAACACCTTGCCCTGACATATCTTAACACAGGGGTCTCCAATCGTGGTCTATTATTAGTTTCAATTGTAATATTTATTACATGTTTTTATATTAGCTTGGCTTGATGACATAACCCAGTCAGAGGTAGAGCACGAGTCTTCACAGAATGCGAGTGGGAATGTTTTGTATGAATGAAGGCTGCACAACTCGAAAATATGGGACAAACGATGTCCTGTGTCGATTCAAAATGACGCGCTTATTCTCAAATTCAGGACGACTTAAGAAATGTTTGGAAAATTGTAGCTTGTGTGGAATCTACCTCAAAAAAAGAGCTCAGCTACTGAAAAGCTATTTGATTTAGAAAGCAGCTAAGCTACCGCCAAGCTACTGAAAAATGTAGTTAAACTACTGCCCAACACTGCCGATGGTCCCCATCCAACCTGACCGAGCTTAAGAGGATTTGCAAAGAAGAATGGCAGACAGTACCCCAGGTGTGCAAAAGCTTGTTGCATCATACCCAAAAAGAGAATTGCTGCCAAAAGGGCTTCAAATAAGTACTGAGTAAAGAGTTTGAATACTTATGTAAATGTGACATTTTTCTTTTAAATAAATTTACAGACATTTCCTTTGCAACCATGCAGATTTGTGCAACAATGCAAATTTGTGAAAAGCGCTATAGAATTACGTTTAAGTTGAATTTGCTCACAAAAGCACCTGGCAGGATTAAATGAGGTTAACAAAATCACATTTGCACTTTTATAAGTGCATAGTTATTAAATCAAAATCAAAAATCCTCTGTGGCTATATTGATAGGAAGAGGAAATGATAGACCAATATCAGAAATAAAAACTGTGTAAATGTGTGTTACAGTATGTTATGAACTCACTCTCAGCATCTTTCCTGTCTGGAGCTCCATCAGGAAGTTTCTTCAGATAATCTTTCAGTAAAAGCTCATAACGTGGAATACGCTGCACTGGCTCCAACATATGATGCTGCAGGGTCAAGTTACCACACACATCCTGCTTCTGTACACACAGAGGATGTTGCAGTTAATCATAAAGTAAGGAATAAAAGTGTGTCATAAATAAAGTACATTTACTATAATATGTAGTCTAACCTGAATATTATGGACAATACTTTTGAACTGAGTGGACCGTTGTGTCCATGTGCTGACCAGCTCCATGGCACGATCAAAGTTCTTCACATACTCGCCATACATCTTCAGAAATGGGGCTAATTTCTGTAGGATGTCCCCTATGCGTGGATTATGGCTCCTGACATATATGCACATATACATGTTTTATTATTTTCTGTTCTTGATATAAAACCAGCTACAGTATATAAATTGCAATCTACGAAACTCTAAAGTGTTAATTTCTTTCAAGTTTAGCATTAAAAATACATGTTGATACTTTCTAAGATATCCAATAGAAACAAATAAACATTACAGACACTACATGTGCTTAAAACACACTTACAGTAGCACCAAAAGGTACTGTATTTAGATCCTTAAAGGGATAGTTCACCCAGAAATTAAAATGTTGTTATTGTTTACCCACCCTTGTGTTGTAAGGGTAACTTGACAACAACCATTCAGACAGTTTAAGCGTGAGCACCTTACCTCAAACAGTAAAAAGTAAAATGTTGAATCAATCAAAAAATTTCACCTAAAGTAAAGCTAAAGTGAAATTTCAAGTTGAAAAGTATTTTTAAGGTGATCCAACTTCTCACTTTTTACAGTATGTTTATTGCAATTTTGAAGCTTTGAAACCGTTCTATTCTTGTGTGAACTATCCCTTTAACTAACTCCTTTAAATGTCTGAATGACATTGCATTAACAAAGGCAAGTGTAATCTGCAAACAAAATTCTCTGTAATTTTTACAATGATTCTTATAATTTTGTTATATCCATCAAGGTGATTTTAATAAAATGCATGATTTGACTGTGTACAGCCTTCATGTTCCTATTGTCTTTTGTTTAGCTTTAATGCTGTCTGTTGTTAACCTGCTGGTGGTGAGCCCTCACACAAGTTATGTAGAAGTTTAACCAGAGGTGTACTGTGGTTCATCACATTGACTCAAAATTATTTGATACGCATGGTTTGTTTTAATTTAGAATTCTATACCTATTGACTTATTATTTTGAGACCTAATACATTTACTTTTGGTAAACATTTGCTTGAGAAGTGTGCTTGTGGGATCTCACCACTCCTGTGTGATGCGTGTTTGTAATTCAGGCAGTAAAAACTGGAAGTGAAATCTGTAAATACAGGAGATGTTGGAGAAGATTCCAGTGATGACATCAGTAGGGATGCCCGCATCTGTGAGACGGGCACAGAACACCTGCATGCGCACACACAAAAGAGTTCATGTAAAAAGTTCAGAGATCATCGCTGTTAAGGATGAGGGCAGAAACATTCAAATTTTGCAACTCAGGAGCCACTTTTTAAAAGTCTACCATGGGCTGAAGTAGGGATGCGACGAGGTAGGGATCTCGTATTCATGATAATTCCTATAGTTCAAAGTTTATTGCCATTCGCACAGGTAGATTTTACAGGTACATTGGAATTCTTATGCGTTCCTCAGAGTCAAGTTCTAAGTTAATAATAATACATAAAAGATAATACATACATGCATACACATACACATTCTTAAGTAGAACAAGGAGCAACTAGTAATTTTAAAAGAAATAGAAGAGAAAGAGATGCCGAAACAGTGCATAAATGGCCTTTCTAATTTAGATAAATACACATTATAATAAATAATAGTAATATTGTACATACAAAAACAAAAACTCTAAAAAGAATATTTGTAACATCCTGACATAACAGACATTCAACACTATTGCGTTTAAAATAAGGGATGTGCACGAATGGTCGAATAGTTGATCTGCAATAATAATTCTAATGGAAAAAATGCTATTGGGATGTTTGTTTGTTTGTTTATAATGCGCCACCGCAGGGTTTATGCTACTACTCATTTAATGCATTTCACGTCATGTATTGTCTTTTACAGACTTTAATGTAAAATATACATAAAAATTAATTTGTATGTTTTTCTGTTTGTTTTGCCAATTTAGATCGCAGAATTTAAGTGTTTCGAGTTTTAACACTGGGTTGTCTGTTTTTGTCCACCGGCTCAGGTGTTATTTAGACGTGCTTCTCCGCCGCATCAGTGCGCATCATGAGAAATTTGTTAGCTTCCTGTTATGGCCTATTTTATTTTGTTATTACAGCTAAACGAGACAGACACGAAAAACAAAACGGAGAACATTTATTATATGTGCTGCTCTATGGAAAATGAAGTGGATAACTGCAAATGCCTGTTTAACAGCAAACAGCTAGCTCTGTCTTTATGAAATGTTGTTAAATTAAGCTCATAAATTTGCACAGTCACCTATAAGGTGTCAAGTCGTTAAGACATTAAATGTGTTGTCCTTAACTAGACACAATATGTATTTTAACATATTGGTTTTGGGGTTCGGGGTTACGGTATAATATTTGGTATAATATAATTTCTGTAAGATCAAACAGTACTGAATTTGTACTAACGACCGCATTGAAACCAAGGATTTTTTTTTTGAACCGGCACTATAATAGAGGACTTAAAAATATGTGGAACTGTTTGTTGATGGAGAGAAGTGTTAAAGATGTTCATATACACCTCCGCTAACTGTTCAGCACAGACTTTAAGGACTCTCGGAGCCACACCATCAGGTACAGCCTTACGGGGATTTACCTTCCTCAGAGCTTTAAGGACCTGTGAGTGCTTCACCTGCACTATAGTCTCATTTGAGTTATAGGGGGCTTTCAGGGGAATGTCTCTATTATTTTGGTCAAATCTAGCATAAAACGTATTAAGGTTGTCCAGTAGAGAGGGGTCTTGGATCACAGTTTTGTTTGCTGCTTTCCTGTAATTGGGGGCTGACTATATTCCTTGCCACACCCTTCTACTGTTGTTTTCTCTGTAGCAGTTTTCGAGTGTCTGGGTATAAGCCCTCTTGGCGACCCTGATGGTTTTTTGGACCTCATATTTAGCATACTTATACTTCATGATGTCTCCTGACTTGAAGGCTATACTCCGTTTTTTTATTTTGATGCGCACATCCACATTAAACCGTAAAGACACTACTATATATACTACTACTTTATCACGTAAAGTCAGCCTAATGCCTGGATTCTGTTGTTCCACCTGTGTTTTCCATATTGCAAATTATAGAGGCCTACATATTGTATGAATAAACTCATCTGCAGTGTTCATTGTAATGGGAAAGTTTTTGTCTCATCTTTCCAGGTTTATATAGTGACCTAGGGTTCAATGGTGTAAGCTTAAATACAAGAACCAAACAGGAAGTAGAATGAACACAAAGAACAGTTAGCAAAGTATGCCAACTAAAAAAATTTCAAACGATAAACGCAAATAACTGGATATTTTGTCCAATATCTAGCCAAAATTTCTATAAGGGACAAATTGTACTGTATATGCTTGTGTTACCTGGTCTAGTAGGTTGAGTCTTTTGACATAAGCCTCTTCTGTCTGAAGCAACTCCTTAGCAATGTTCAACAACTTCTGAGACTCAGACTGTAAACCCTGAGAGACATAGCCAATGAGAAAACACAAACAATTTAATGAATAGCACTCATTAAATGTATCATTAATATAGCAAACACTTTTTTATCATATGACAAACAACCATTATTTCAGTGTTTTAAAACTTTTAAATTTACACTTTTTATAATATACGGAGTGATAAATTCAGTAGGTCTATAAATGTGCTATCTTTACTTTATGCCTTATAAACAGCTCAAATTAGGCGTTTCTACTTTATCAGCATGTCCAATGCACACACACACACACACAACTAAGGAAATGGGAGGACACATGTCATGCAGATATGCCAAAGAACACAGCCACAGTGTTTTACAAGGAATAGTAACAAATTGTGTGTAACAATGTAATAAATGACTGTGTAGTGAAATGTTCCCTTTCAGTCGGTCACTACGACGTCACGTCGTGACCGACGAATTGGGAACTCGCTTAGAGAGACCAATCTGCTTCGTTTACTACTAAAACGCCAATGAACTTGGCATTGAGATATTTGCATAATGCTGGCGCCGCCCCGCCAGGTGCCTTTATAAGCAGCAGGTGCAAATAGGGAAATTAGCTTTTTCGCTTCGAAAGCCGGCTTTATCTGCTACTGAGAAGCTACTCTCTGCTCTTCTGGGAACGGTTGCTGAAGTTGATTGACAAGCAGTACTAACACAGCGGACGCTCGCAGTATTCCACGGCTCTGCATCTTTTTTGTTTTGAGTTTAGTGTGTGCGTTGCCTTCCCTGTGCGCATCATCAGCTGAGCACCTAAAGAGTGATTTCCCTAAAAGAGTGATACGTGAGAGCTCTGTGTCTTTTTAAAGGCAGCCACTCTCTCGTATATGCGGAGATCAGCGTCCTTTTCAGGATAGCTTTTCGCCCGTGCGATCTTGGATGTGAGAAGTATAAGGGTTCCAGTGACGGTCACGAGCGCTGTCTTCGTGCTCAGGCATCGAGCACTCCGGGGCTGCGTTCGTGGAGAGTTTCTGTTCTCTCTGTGAGAGCATAACCCTCTTGGATTGCGGAGACGACTGTCGTTTCTACGGGAACGCTGTCCGCGCCTTTGCAGTGCTGACGCCGCCATGGTGCGGCTGTCAAGCGCTCGCAGGGCGCCCTTCGCGTCACTACGCTGAGTAGGACGGAGGATGCGTCCTCCACCTACCGGCCTTCTCATCCTCAGCCGGTTGAGGCTCCGGTGGAGACTGCAGAGTCGTGTTCTACGATGTCTGCCGAATCCATTGGACCTCCTTCTGGTCCCGTCACTTCTGCAGCATCAGAGGGGTGTCCATTTTTCCTCCGAGGCAGAGTCGTTCCGGAGATGGCGGCCGTGCCCGCGAGCGGCGGAGACGGTAGAGTTGGAAAGGTGAACCCCTCTCCGCCCGAACCGTCCCGCCCACATGATTGGTACTTCGGAGCTGCTCGGGCCTCTCGGTCCTCGCCTCCTGTGCCTTTCTTTCCCGACGGCACGAAGAGCTGACGTGATTTGCGGCCGTCCGGCCGTTCAGCTTCACTCCTCACCTCCCTCACCAACGGAGCCGCTAAGGGCGGGGACCCCTTCAGTGGAGCGGGATGCGTTCCTGGAGGGACCACCCAACCCTTCCCTCCCGTGTTTGTAGACAGTCGTCCGGTTACGGACGCTGCCCATCAGGCATGCCGGAGAGGCGGCTTCGGCCCTGCACGCAATAACGTTGCTGCAGGCTCACCAAGGATTTACGAGGGAGCCCGCGACCTTCAGTCGTGCGATGTCCACCACAGTGGTTCAAGATCGCCACCTTTGGCTGTGTCTGGCTGACATGACGGACGCAAACGAGAACAACTTGAATGCTCCTGTCTCACAGACCGGCCTCTTCGGCGAGCCAGGGGAGTCGTACAGCTCCGCTGCGCAGACTGAGGCGATCTCCTAGGTCATGCCCCGGCGGAAGAGAGCTGCCCTTGGTCCAAAACGCCGGCTCCTCAGTCTGCCTCTCACCGTCGGCGTCCTGCGGCGACCACCTCCGTTCCCCTCCTCGGACCCCATCTCGGCAGCGCAGGGGAACCGGTCGTCAGCAGCTCGCCCCGCCCGCTTAGCCGCTTCCCGTGAAATTCGGGAGTTTAAGTGGCCAGTGAAGGGCGACCCGGATTGGCAGAGGATCACTCTTCAGGAGATGGAGCTCCTTCCCCCGATAGAGGGTCGGGTGGAAAATCCTTGGTTTGCATATGTTCCACCGGCTGTTCGGCCGGTACCCACTTAACCACACATAAGAGTGCATTCCTCTTCCCTCTCTAGGTCTCCGGAGGATCGAGAGAGCCGTGAGCGGGTACACACCAGCTCCCCTACCTCTCCTCTATCGCCAGCGGGTGACCTGAGGAGTCCGAGCTCTCCGCTGAGGAGACCGGACCACCAGCACCCTCATCGGAGTCTGCGCCCTCCGTAGAGGAGACCAGACGACCGTTACCCTCAGCGGGCTCAGGTCAGTGTCACACACACATACTGTAGATGTTTATGCTGTCACAGCAGACGCACCGGCAGTCCCACCTGTCTCGCTTCGCTGCCCCACCGCGGGTACTTCGGTAGTGTCGTTATTTCTCCTCGTACGGTGCCTGGGTGCTTGGCTTCAGTTCCCAGCCCGTTTCGTTGGGTTTTACGCACGATCCGCCTCGGTTACGAATCCGGCACACCCCAAAATTCGGGCTTTCGTTTCACTGTGGTGAAAGCGTCCGATGCACATGTACTGCGTGCAAAAGTCGATATCCTGTTGGCGAAGGATGTTCGAGCCGGTCCCTCTTACCGAGATGATGATGATAGGGTTTTTCCAGCCTTTATCTCATAGTACCCAAAATACGCGGCGGGTTACGATCGATTTGATTTACGCACCGGCTCTACGAAGGTGTTCTTTTTGGATGATAACGCCGAGGCTCGTATTTCAATATTCAGATCGGTTTGCAGCCTTAGACCTGTAAGACGTGTACTTTATGTGTCCATCTCCCCTCGCTTTTAGACCATTTTTTCGCTCTGCGTCGTGGGGTGGGCATATTAATACTAAGTGCACCATTCGAGCTGTCTCTCTCTCTCCGTGTCTCCATAGTCACGGCATTAAAATGTCAGAGAGAGAGCGTTGTTCGCATTCTGCTTTTAGCTACGTCGACTTATAATAGCCCGTTCTTGGCAGACGTGCGCGAACACAGAGAGTTAATGCTTCGGCATCTCGCTCGTTTAAGTCTTCAGGTCGGCTGGGAAAGAGCAACTTTGCCCCGTGCAGAGGATCCTTTTTTTCAGTATGGAAATAAGACTCGATCGACTAATTGGCGTGTTTTACAAGAGCGCGCAACCAGTCAGTTCTGACTTGCCTCGGTTTAATTCGAGGGAAGTACGCGGTCCCTCTGAAACAATTTCAGAAGCTCCTGGACGTATGACAGCATGCTGCGGCTGTGAGATAGCACCCCAACTGCCGGGAGCGGTGCGCTGTATATCTGGGACTTGTACGCTCCGCTATGGAGATGCGAGGGAAGGATGTATTAGCCGACACCAATAACATTGCGACTGTTGCGTTATTTACCGTTAAGGCGGTTTTGCGCTCTCGTCACCTGTCGCATCTCGCTCGTCATCTCCTCCTTTGGAGTCAGAAGCATCTGAGGTCCCTTCGTGCCATTTACATCCCGGGTTCGCTCAATACAGCGGCAGACGCGCTTCCCGAGCTGCGCCCCCGGCGAATGGCGACTCCACCTCCAGACGGTCCAGCTAATTTGGAAGAAGTTCGGTTGTGCGTAGATAGATCTGTTTGCGTCGCCGGACGATACCCACTGTCGCCTATTTTGTTCACTAATCGAGGGCAGCCTCGGCGTGGATGCGTTGGCACACAGCTGGCCGCGGAGGGTGCGTAAAGACGCATTCCTTCCAGTGAGCTTTATTGCGCAGACACTGTGCAAAGTCAGGCAGGACGAGGAGAGCCTTTTATTAGTCGCCCCGTACTGGACTACCAGGAATTGGTTTTCAGAGTTAATGCTCCTCGCGACAGCTCCTCCCTGACGATTTCCCCTGAGGAAAGACTTTCTTTCTCTAGGAAGGGGCACATTATGGCACCCGCGCCCCGACCTGTGGGATTTCCATGTATGGTCGTTGAGCGCGCGCAAGGTTTAGGTGATTTATCGCAAGCGGTATCTAACACCATCGACGCGGTTCGAGCACCGTCCACAGGACGGGCTTACGCGCTTAAAGAAACCTTTTTCGTCACCCGGTGCTCTTCGCAACGCGAGGACCCCAGAGAATGCCCATTAACATTGTGCTTTTATATCTTTAACATAGGTTAGATGGTAGGCTGTCCCTCCGCCATTAAAGTTGATATCGCCGCTATTTCTGCTCATCACTCTCTTATCAACGGCAGATCAGTTGGCCAGCATGATTTAATTATTACATTTTAAGAGGCGCTCGCAGGCTAAACCCCTCGCGCCCTCCCTCTTTCCTCCTGAGACCTGTCCATGGTGCTGAAGCCTTCAGGTCTCCCTTTTGAGCCTTTGCAGTCTACGAGTCTGATGTTTTTATCAATGAAAACTCTGACCCTGATAGCATTGGCCTCCATGAAGAGAGTAGGGGATTTACATGCATTCTCTGTTGACGATTCGTGCTTTTAGTTTGGTCCTGCTGTCTCACTGAGACCCAGACCAGGCTACGTGCCCAAAGTTCCCACCACTCCCTTCAGAGATAAGGTGGTGAGCTTGCAAGCGCTGCCCCCGGAGGACGCAGACCCAACCATGGCTTTGTTGTGCCCCGTACGCGCACTGCGACTCTACGTGGATCGCACGCAAAGCCTCAGGACCTCAGACCAGCTCTTTGTTTGTTATGGTGGCCAGCAGAAAGGGGAAGCTGTCACTAAGCAGAGGATGTCTCATTGGATAGTTGATACTATCGCCCTGGCTAATAATCTTCAGGGTATTCCTTGCCCCTTTAATTTGAGAGCGCACTCCACACGGAGTGTTGCCTCATCTTGGGCTTTAGCTCGTGGTTCCTCGCTAACAGACATCTGTAGAGCTGCTGGTTGGGCGACACCTAATACGTTCATTACATTTTACAGTGTTCTTATCGAGCCTGTATCCTCTCGTGTTCTTTCCTCACCAGGGGGAGCACGGAGAGCAGTCTCGCAGGTCGGCTTGCAGCCTCCAACTGAGGCTCCTAATTGAGTTTCAGTATGGAAGGCCATCAGAGCAAAAATGCGTAATGGTTTGAATTGCTCTTCCTCCGATGCCTTGGCAGCCTTTGTTGCGGAGCATTGGCTGTCAGCCTCTCACTAGCTGTATTCTTACGAACCTACGTGTTTGGCTTGGGCTCCACATTGTGTCCCAACGGGTTCCTTTGTGAGTATTATTCCGTGGGGTTAATCCTACCAGCCCACGTTTCCCTTAGCAGAGCACTGCTTTGCTTACACAGCCACGGCTGTCATTTTTAACTCAACTACGGTTGACTTTTGCCCAATAGCCCTTACGGGGCGGTGGCTTCCGCAGCGTCCCTATACCGCTCAGATAGGGCGCTTCCCAGTCGCTGGCACTACTGTGGGGTTAAAGGAACATCTAGTGCCCGGCCTTCTGCCTTAAAACCTAATTCTCCTTCTCCTTAAGTGGAACCGGAGGGCTTTACGCAGACACTGGAAGAGGTCAGCCCTCAGTGGCGTTTTGGTAGGGATTCCCAATTCGTCGGTCACGACGTGACGTCGTAGTGACCGACTGAAAGGGAACGTCTCGGTTACGGATGTAACCCTCGTTCCCTGAAGGAGGGAACGGAGACGTCACGTCCCGTCGCCACAGGGCTGCTCCCTGCTGTTTATCGACCGGTCACTCTCTCCCGGCTTTCTCAGCGAAAAGAAGCTAATTTCCCTATTTGCACCTGCTGCTTATAAAGGCACCTGGCGGGGCGGCGCCAGCATTATGCAAATATCTCAATGCCAAGTTCATTGGCGTTTTAGTAGTAAACGAAGCAGATTGGTCTCTCTAAGCGAGTTCCCAATTCGTCGGTCACGACGTGACGTTCTCCGTTCCCTCCTTCAGGGAACGAGGGTTACATCCGTAACCGAGACGTTTTACATCCAATTATAATAAATGACAAATGCAGTATAGTAAAGTTCTGTAGTAAAAAGTGTTTACATTAAGAAATCAAAGAGGGCAGGTGCAGTATAGTAAAGTTTCTCAATCCAAATACTCATGTGACCTGCGAAGAGTATTATTATTGGGATATTTGGACTATAGCCTAAAAAGTATACTTGACTTTTACTGTCAGAAAAGTATATTTGGCTTGTTGAGGTGAGTCTGTTTGTTTATATTTTGACAGATTAATTGATTAACTTTATTTGTTCAACTTTATAACAATTATATTAAGTGAGTAGCCTTACATAGTTACATTTTACTGTAGTTTTGTAATAAAATCGCTTCATTGTGCCTGATCAAAGTCTATTTAGTAAGTGCTAATCTTTAGCTTTGTTTTCAATTAAGGAACATTATTATTAAATATACACTACTAAAAGGATGAAAAATAGCAACTCCACAACTAATGATTTGCATTGGAATATAAGATTATATAAGTTGTGTTCTGTTGAATAAAACAAAACCTATTTGTTTAGTATTACTTCATATTGATACAGAGTTAAGGATTTCAATATGTAGGTATAATTGTTTTTCTTTATTTACAGAAGTTGGTATAAAGCAGTGGCAGTATACATAGTAAGTGTTGGGTTTTTACAACTGAAGCATTATCTCATAAAACATCTCTATCAGAAGTATTGTACTTCTGTTACACAAAGTACACATTCATTTATACTTCACTGATCTATATAAATGACTGGATTGCGTATGACGTCACAATTGTGAAGCCACAGCGCCGCCATAGTGGTATGTCCAAACATTCTATCAATGGACGTTATCAGATTTTAATGATAAAACATCACTTTACTAGTCTCTGTTTTTATATCTGAAGTCCCCCTATACATTATTACAACGCAAACGTCCTAATCATGTACATAGTTATTTACTGAATGTTGTACATTTTCTTTTTAAAAAGTAAGTTACTATACATGCATCTTCATAACAGTATCAGATCAGCGGACAGACCGTAGCATATTTATTATTAATGAAAAACTTGCTCATTCTGAAATTTAAATAAATAATCATGCTTTGCACCGTATGTGCATGCAATAATTTGATGGTTTTGTAATTATGTTATCTTTACAAGTTACCCAAACTTATTGAGAGAACTAATGCTGACCGTGTAGCCTAATGTCCAAAAACGTTATTTATACCCGTGTCAACAGAATGCAGCATACACACTCACCTTAACGTTTTTTTTTTTTAAATCCTGCCCGATTAAAACATAAACATTGCAAATAACACCAGAAGTAACAATTCATTTACATACACATATTATAAAACTGTATCTTGTGTAATTTAGATCATGATTTTGAATTTTGATAGTGGTATAGGCCTACAGTATAAAAACGAAAATAATAGTTTACTGAGAGTATACTTCAAAGTGTACTTTCATATACTAAAATGTACTATAACGGCGCATTCACACGGGCGTAAGCGTTGACGCTTCCCATTCACTTTTAATGGGTGACGTCAAGCGTTGGCGAACTGAATTGTGGATCCGTCGGCGCCGCGTCAGTGCCGTTGCTCGCGGCAGAAGTTGAACATTTCTCAACTTTTCAAGCGGCAACGCGTGCGTCAGCCAATCATATCCCCTTATGCAAATAACCTAGGCAGAGCCAGCCAATTACGTTTATGGAAGACCAGAGCTTGTGTTGCGGCCACAGTGATTGGCTGTTGGCCACGCTTCAGACAAGCCTTCCGTTAAGCGTTAACGCTTACGCCCCGTGTGAATGTACCGTAAGTGTTTAACTAGTAAACTATCCATATATACAAAAGTTCACTTCAATGTACTTTAATGTGCACTCACAGTATTAAAACCACTTACTAGCAGTTTACAGAGAGAGAACAAAACATTTACTAGAAGTACACCAACTAGTACACCATCCATATATCTCATAGTTTACTAATGTTACACTACAGTACAGTTACAAGTATACTACTAGTACTTTAATTTTAGTAGGGGAGAGCAGGGGCGAAAGTAAAATTTTTCAGAAAAACTTAAATTTAAAGCTAATGTTTTAGACAGAGATATATTTTTGCTGTGGTCCAGGGCCGTGCACAGACATTTTGAGGGGCAGTGGCCCAAACCAAAAAGGGGGCACTGGGGAAGGGCACAATTTATATGGTTTTAACAATATGATGTGTTATAGATTAGTATCAAATAAGAGAAGTGATTATAATGGAAAATATACTTAATAACAAGAATTAAAGTGTGACAAAACTGCTTAATATTCTATATGATTTACATGCTGAAGCTTTGAATCCATGTTTGCAATTTTGAACAGCTTTTGCAACTCTGTCTTCTTTTTTGTGAAAACATTGTTTTTTATTTTTATTTTTTGTCTACAAAGTGTGCAAATTTGGTGTTATTTATATTAGATCTCATTACAGATCACTGTAATTCTAAGAATGTTTACTTGCTAAGTTGTTAGCACTTTTAGAAGACCGAGAGCAAATCATTACCCACAGAAATACAAAAACATACGAAAGACGAGAGAGCTCCATATTTTTATTTTTGCTGCTTGTTTTCAAGTGATCTCGACTTAACAAAAGTTGTTTTCTTGTTATCCTGACATGATAATCCAAATGCCATAATGTAATTTCCTGTCCATAATATTTAGTTTATTTTGAAGTGGACTGCTGATGCATATATGTGAGTTGGGGTCTTCGCCATTACCACGCGTAGCTAATTGTCGATAGACTTAATAAATAAATAAAGTTGGATGTTTGATGTTCGTGAATTTAGGGACCATCTCTAAAGTAACAGTGTACACGTTTCTATCTTCAAAAGTATTTAACAGTTTATTTGAATAAATATAAGAAATCTAAAAAACTGTGCATAGTTGACAACCACGTGAACACTTTGCAGTTGTTTTTGTGACTGTTTGTTGACTTTAAGTTGTTCCATTTAAATGCTGTTTAAAGTATAAACATATATGGAGTTACTTTATAGACGGTCCCTAAATTCACCACTATCAAATGGTCAATTATTGGCAAATCTGTTTAATCTAGAGCGAAACCCTGATCCAAGTAAAATCTCATTTGTTCATTCATGCTGATTTAGCTAAATATGCTTTTGCTGTCTAAAAATTATGTTCTTTTGAATACATACACGTAAGCTTTAATTACAATAATACAATTGTTGTTATCTCGAGATAGGAGAAAATTAAGTTGTGATCACGAGAAAACAACCAAGCAAAATAAATATAGTACACGACCTCTCTCTGCTTCAAACTACCAAATTACTAATTGAGCAGCTCAACAACTGAGGTAATGTAATGACTCTACCTGTTAATACAACAAACTGTCGTCTCCGCCCTTCAAAGAGCGGACACAGATTGTGAGAGACGCTGCATAGCGGGCGGGAAACACGAAGTGGATTACCAGAAACAGTGGATCTTTAGACGAGCGGTAAGAGAACACTTTGACCCGGGTTGGCGGTTGGTGAGAGGGGCACCTCAGCTGATTAGGGCAAAGGGGCAGTGGCTCTAGCCACCGGGCCACCCCCCTGTGCACGGCACTGCTGTGGTCAGTACCTCACAAGTGTGGTCTATGAATACCAGGTGGAATTTTGTAAAAATGTTAAACGACTTCAGTATAATTTCACTCTAAACATAAGTAGTGAATTGTTACTTTTGACCCTGTCAGCAGGGACGAAAGTAGCACACATGTGGGTCAAAAGTAAAACAACAAAACAAGATAGATTTTTGTGTTACACTTGTTTTTAGTAAATATACCGGACTATGACCTCGTTAATGTAACTGCAAACTTTTTTGGTCATTTATCTTAACCTAATAATGAAATTACATTTTTATTTAAAATTTCAGTTTTATCAAATATTTCAAAAGCAACCAACAGTACAAACCTAAATTGTTGAGAATAAAACATATTTCAACAGTTTGAAGACTATGAAAATAAAATTAAATAAAATTAGAATAATAAATATACATTTTCAACATATACAACCGTATTAGCAGTGGGACAAAAGTAACAAGTGTTACTTTTGTCCCGACAGGATCTCTTCACATTTAAACTCGATTAACTTTTATTTTGAAAAACTCTGAGAAGTCAAACTTCAGGATGTGTTAGAGCACTAAATAACCTGTAGATTGATCAGCACTGTAACACATGAAACCAGAAACACAACACGTTATAAGAAAAAAATGGCCGCAATTGGAATTTACTTATCATGGTTGAAAACACCTTTCTGGATCTACATGCGGAAAACGGTAAATAAATAATGCAATATTTGTCAGCTCTGTCAGGGGTTTGTGTGTTAAATATGCTGTCATAGTTTGGGATGCAAATGTTATCAGGGCTCAGAGAAAATCACTTTGTTACTTTCGTCCCACGTTACTTTTGCCCCGGTTCTCCCCTACTCTTACTGCATAAAGGGTACTTTACTTAAGCATACTTAAAAACTTTACTTTTTTGAAAAGGGTAGCCTTCAGATTGCATTTGTCCTTTATTGGTTTTTGATTAATTAAACTACAGTTAAACTAGAATGCTGCAGTGTATCTAACTCTAAATCACATACTTTTTGTTAGAATTGAGCAATACAGGCTGATCTATCATAAGACACTCAAGTCAAAGATCAGCTTATATTTGTTATTTGCATATCTTGCTAACCACTCATACTTACAGTAAACCACTCATACAAACACGAACAAAAAACATCAATCACATGTACACATGCACAACCGAGCACAAACACTGGGTCTAATCTCTCGCTTGTGATGAGAAGCACATTCCACATCCTGTGTGACAGTACGACTATTAAAAACACATCAACACGTCAGCATTCACAAACGCACACACATACCGTACACACACATGCAGCTTCCCTATGAGCAGATGTGCTGGACACAGTCAGGAAAGACAGGAAACCAAAGGTGTTACTTTGTGTGTGTATTTACACAATAAATGAACATTCTTTCATTGAAAGAAAATTTAATGACAGTTTGTGTTTAATACCGTGGTAACAAGGGGTGTGTGTGTGTTTTGTGCTCATTTATCTAGGTGTGTTAGGAGACTCCTACTGAGTGGACACAAAGCTTGTTCCTGTCACACCTTAAAGGCACAGAACAAAACGCATTTAACACCACAACAAACCGCTGCGTCATACCGTGCGACGGGCTGAACGAACCAGATTCTCTCACACCCCGTCTACTAGTTAAACATCTGCCAGTGTTTCTGTCCATGACATATCCTGCAGGTCTTAGTAAAGATGAATAATCTCAATGTGTGTGTGTGTGTGTGTGTGTGTGTGTGTGTGTGTGTGTGTGTGTGTGTGTGTGTGTGTGTGTGTGTGTGTGTGTGTGTGTGTGTGTGTGTGTGTGTGTATGTTTGTGTGATAATGTAATAACAAAAACAGACCTAACTGCACATTGATGATGCAGGAAGTGGGTGAACCTGTCGAGTGAGATGAGGTCGTACCTTTATACTGTAATAATCAGATATTTGCCTGCCTCACCCTCAGCTGGGATGTGAACCTGCATGCTGTCATTAACAGATGCATGAATGCCTTTAGTCAGCAAAAGTCACCTGAGTCACTAAAATGTTTTTCATGATTGTGATCTGAAGGCGTATGTCTGAATGTTTTAAATTAGTAACGTGGAGAAATCACATCATTCACACATTCATTCATTACAAAAACTGTATTCAAAAACCTATTCTAATATTGATTTGTGTTGTTGCATAAATTTGATGAGTTTAAAACTGTATATAAAAAATATAAAAATAAAGAATGAGTAACAGCAAATAAATAAATAAATAAATAAATAAATAAATAAATATATATATATATATATATATATATATATATATATATATATATATATATATATATATATATATATATATATTTAAAAATAATTTTAACGATTTCAAAATATAAAAAAGGGCCAAAAATGTATGTACTGAAATGTATTTTATTTTTTTACCTAATATATTTTTGGGCCATTTTTGTATATTTTGAAATATATAAATATGTATGTTATATAAAGCATTTATATTCACATCACATTTTAAGAAAAACTTTGTATGATACAAACCTGTAACATACAAACATGCCTTACAAAGTTTTTAGGAAGGCATGTTTGTTTAAACTAGTTAAATTTCCTACTTAAACGAAAGCCTAGTCCTGGTTTAAGCTAATCCCTGTCCAGGAAGCCACCCCATAATGTTATCTTTTTTACATAATAAATTTTATATTTTACTTTATACGTTTTATACAAACCTTTACTTTTTGTCCAATAATTTTTTTATTTTGTATGGGTTGTAAAATTAGAAATGCATTTGTTGCCCCTGAAATTTATTTTGAAATATGTAAGGAATAATTAATGATGGGCCATTGAATTATAAGAAAATAATGCACACCCAAGGTGCAAAGCGGCACGACGCGAAGTAGAGTGCCGTTACACCGCAGGTGTGCATTATTTTCAAATAATTCAAAGGACCGGAGTCAATAATTCCTCTTATACCACGGTTACCACAAACATTGCTTTGGTGCCTATATTTAAGACATTTGATTAGGTGTGCGGTTTTCAGAAATTAGTGCATACCAACGGAACATTTCTCAGCCAATCAGAATGCAGCATTCAACAGACCCATGGTATAAATTTTAATATATGAAGGTTAAAACTAAAAATATTTTTTAATTCAAAACTTTACAGTGTATTTAGCATATATTTAAAAAAAAAATTGTCTAAAGAAATGTACTTTTTTTGCCAAATGGGATTGGCCATAATTTTAAATAGTAGTGTAAGTGGCACTCAAACAGACAGACTGATGAATGAATAAGAACAATCAAGTGCATTTTTCTTAAGGGCATGATCGATTCTATACAAAACCAAAAGCTGGCAAATTCTGAGGTTAATGTTGTCCTTAATATTACATGAACATGCAAGTGTATTGCCAAAGTAAATCTAACTTCTATAATTAGACATATGCCAACAACAGTCTTTGGAAAATAAGCACAGAATACACAGAGAGGGGAAATGGTAAATGTCCACAAAACTCACACAACAAAACTGTAGAACACGATCCTTACATGTACACTTCCTCAGAATTATGAAACATAAGATGTCTCTCAGTATCAGTTCACACGTTTAGTCTCTATGAATAGTTTCTGGACAGATTGAGTCAATAAGTATAGTGCAGTAAATTTATTTTATTCTAATTTCTTTAATATGTTTTACCTTATATGGATGTGCCATGTATATATATGCATATTATTGCAATTTGTTAAAAGGTTGAGGCTGGACTATCTGTTCTGATTTTAGAAGTTATGTAAACATTAGGCATTACCAACACAACCTAATGGGAAAAATACTTATTTTTATGTGCTGAGAATCTTATTTGTACACTTTTGTATGATTTGCTATGATTGGAACCCCGATGGGTTCTCACTTGTTTTTTTTTTCAGATAATCGTTTGTTTTGTACAATTTACAATTTCAAACAAAATCACCATCACATGAAATAGGTAGGTTTTTAAAGTTGGCATCACACACACCACCCAACTGTTAAGGTGTTTGTAACCGCATACCTGGGGCCACATTTATTAACATTGCATAGAAAATGTTCTATATTTGACCTACGAATGAAATTTTGTATGTGCGTAAGTACAAAAAAATCAGCCAAAAAAATAAACTGCGTCAAAACACACCGACGTGAAATCAGTGCAACTAGGGGAGGACAGACAACGACAGAACTTTTTACCTTGGACAGCCGCATATAACCAGCATCATCGGTGCGATCTTTGAAAACGCACTCCCGGCGGAATGGATGATTTGCTAAGTCTTCTAATAAAGCAAGATAAGCCATTGCACATCAAGCCATTGACACATCAAGCATTTGTCAGAGCTTTTATTTATAGTGGTAGACACCAATTTGACGACAAATCACAAGTAAATCATTAACTTCAACACTGGTTTTCTGTTACTATATTGATACAAATGATTTTAACACCTGCTTGTGGATAATAAAATACACACTTCTTTACATACTGGGGATGATCCTGTGTAGTATCGCTATTCTACCACTAGATTCTGTGTGTAAGCATGCTCCGAGGTGTGCGTATATTACACACATTTCTACGTATAAGTGCAATTTGATAAATTTCACACTTTGCGTAAAACTGTTCCTACGCACACTTACGCACACTTCTTTTCGTACGCATGCTTGATAACTGAGGCCCCTGGACATTGCAAATTTAAACCTACGTTGACCCATATGTAGAATGTTGCCTTCCGTTGCAACAACATCTAAGATGTTGATGTTAGGCATAGGCTAATATCTTCAGTCAATCAACGTCTCTGTTACACTGGCTTTGGGTCGGCCAATTACCGAAGGCCGATGTTGCGCTTATCTGTTTGTGGTTAGATGATTTTAAGATTATTTGCGACTTAAAAGATTTCACATTAGAAAAAGCGGTGTATGTGCTTTTTCCTATGCACATACGTTCTATGAAACACATGTACTTTGAAAAATTATCATATGATCAAATTAAGCACTTTCTAAACTGTATTTTACACATGAGGCCTATACCTGGTGTATACCATAAACAGTATACTGTCAAGACATGCTTATGGTTTTTTAAGTAGCCCAAAAAAATATAGGTTTACAAGAGATTTACATCTTTGCATTATCCAAACATTGTGTCATAATAGTTAAAGAGTCAGGCTTGTAACCCAGAGGCTGTCAGTTCGATTCCCATGGTTGGCAGGAAGCGACTGCACTGATAGCTGCCCACTGTTCTGGGTATGTATGTGTTGTGTGTTCATGGCTTGCAGTTTACCACTCACTACTCGCAGGAGATCTTTTGTGATTATTAAGCATTGAGTCAGCCAACTTTGACTTAAAGGAGTCATATTATAGGGCTAAAAAGCACATTACTTTGTGTATTTGGTGTAATACAATTTTGTTTGTGTGGTTTATGGTTAAAAAAAATCATTATTTTCCACATACCATACATTTTTTTAGCACCTCTAAGTCCCGCCCATTTGAAACAGGTCGTTTGGTACAAAGCTCATCGTTGTGAGAAAGCGCGGTGTCAACGGGTGTGAACGCAGTGGCGTGTTTACCCACCACGCAAACCACGCAATTGCTTGGGGCCCCACGGGCTTGGGGGGCCCCCTACTGTCCACAAGCGGTTAACTTATTTAATGATTTTTTATTTAATGATTGCAGAGTTATAAAAAGTCTGCATGGTAAGCATTCCGCTTTTTTCTTATTTTTTTTTTAAGATCACACACTGAAGTTGCAGTACTGTATTAATTACATCATTTTAAATACATCCTATAAGGAATTTGCCAGCAAAGGATCTATCTGAGATAGGCTTAAAAATATTTTTCTGTACAAAAGGGAGGCCTTTTGGAAAAAGTTTGGAAACCACTGCGGTAAAACCAAGACCTTTATGTTTTTGACAGATAATGATTCTTTATTCTTTTGAATAAGACAATGGGCACTATTTGTATTTTTAAACCAAGAATTTTTTTCTTAATGTTGGGGCATGGGGGGCCCCAGGTCCTTGGACTTTGCTTAGGGCCCCCAAAATGGTAAACACGCCACTGTGTGAACTGATTGGCCAGCTATCAAGTGCGTTGTGATTGGCTGAATACCTCAGTAACGTAATATATGACGCTCCTTGCCAAGTTTTGGAAGATGAGCTCCCAAATCAATAATAAAAGCCACAAGATACTATCATATTTACTACTACCTTATCAACATGAGCCTGAATCTGACCCAGAAAACACGGATGGCTAAGCTAATCGATCAACTTTACCAGCGCGATGTGAGCAGAACGTAACAGATGGTAAGGTAAGGATACTAAAACATAAACCATGTTTGCATTTGTGAACATAGAAACAACAAACAAGCACTAATCTGCACTTCTCAAATCTCGCGTTTGGATCATCATTAGGAAATGCATTAAAACACAGGCGCGTCTCTGCTCAAAACTCGTCTTTAAATCGTCAGTGAGGAAATTGATTAAAAATGAAAACATCAGCTACTTACAGGATGTCCGTGTAGTTGCAAAGTTACAATTGCTCCACTTTTTAAACAAAGCCTTTGTGTACATCCAGCGGTTGTACTCCGCGATGTTTAGAAAGTAATCCTCCTTAAAATGTGCAGCACACAATCGAACATTTGGGCTGTACTGTTCTGAAACAGTGTTGTAAATAAAACCTTACCACTGGTTTCTTAATATTTACTCTGTTGGAATGCCAACCAAAGTAGTTTTGCAATGAAACACAGCGTCTGCTCGACATGGCGGAAACAACAATACTACAGCGTGATTGAAAGTTACACCCTCTATCTTTGCGTATATATGAGGGCGGTGTTATGAAAATGTTCAAACCAGTATGACGTAAAACTGCATGGGCGTGTTAAACGAGCCGTTTTAGGTGGGCGTGGATGAGGCTTCACGTTTAAAAAGAATATCTCTTTGGATTTGAAACTTTAATTTTTGCAACTTTACAGATCTTTTATGTGCACAGACATCATTAAACACTCTAAAAACAAAGGAAAACATGCAATCTGGCAAAATGACCCCTTTAACTTAGCACTTTACTGTATATGTTACATTATTAATACGCCCGCTTGTACGGTTTATCCTTAGCCGCTATATTCTACTTCTTATACTATCTATTGATTTTCTGTGTACTCCTCTACATCTACTCATGTAAAGTTTCTTTGCAACAATTAACAATTGTGAAAAGCGCTATATAAATAAAATAGAATTGAATTGAATTATATGCTAACATCTCTGTGACATATTTCAAATTAGCAAAAGAGTGATGTCTTGCTGAGGAAACTTTGTATATTGGGCTTTCAACAGAGATTAGAAGGACTCTAAACAATCTCAAACAAGGGTCTTATCTTGGGAAAAGATTGTCATTTTTGACAAAAAAAAAAGTATGCACTTTTAAACCACAACTTCTCATCTATCTCCAGTCCTGTGATGCGCCAGCGTGACCTCACCCAATATGTCATCACGTCAAGAGGTCATTGATGACGTATGTAAAACTACGCCCCAGTGTTTACAAGTGTGGAGAATGAGGACCGTTCCGACGTTGTTGTATGTGAATGATAATAATTAGTGTCAGTTTATTGTTTATAATGGTCTGCAAATGTGTGTTTCATATATGTAACACGTGACCTTTCTACGTCACTATGCAATTACGTGAGGTCGCGCTGACGCATCACAGGACCTGAGATAACCGAGAAGTTAGGGTTTAAAAGTAATATTTTTTATTTTTCTTGTCAAAAATGACAATTGTTTTGATAGATAAGATGCTTATGCCTCGTTTGGGATCGTTTAGAGTCCTTTGAAACTCTGTTGAAAAAAACTGTCAAGTGTTGGTGTCCATTAAAGTCCATTAAAATGAAAAAAATCCTGGAATGTTTTCCTCAAAAAACATAATTTCTTCTTGACTGAACAAAGAAGGGCATCAACATTTTGGATGACATGGTGGTGAGTAAATTATCTGGATTTTTTTTTAAAGAAAATGGACTAATCCTTTAATGTTAAATCCACTATTGCATTATATATATATATATATCACTGATTTACAGTCCATACACTGTATTTAGTTCAATTACATCAGAAGTAACTATAATTAAATTAGAGGAAAAATAAGTGTAATCCCTTAATTTACTTTATCAAGGAAAAAGTAATTAAAATACAGTAACTAATTACTTAGTAACTAGTCACACCCAACACTGAGTACCACACACAAGGTGGTTAAATGTGTTTAGTGTAAACCCTGCCAACTGGACATGCCCAGAATTTGCAGACTTGCAATGATTCACAAGAACTGGCACCGACCTGTCCTGGCGGTAAGTCAGGGCTAAAATGGTGTATTGGGAATCGATAGCTAGTTGAGTTTATGTTTTGTAACATAGCTATAGTTCATAATTTTGTATTGGCAAGTGTGTGAATCTATACATAGTCTTACTTTTAGGTCCAGGCTCTCTGGATCTTCACAGCTCCCTTCATCCAAGTCACTATCTTCGTCCTGTGATGAGTCGTGTTTGTTGCTAACGCTGATGCACGACATACTCTCTGTTACTGTGGCGATGCTATCATTCCTGTCCTCTTCCTCAATAGGGTCCTCATTTGGATAAACCTCTCCTTCTGTCCCACAAGAGGGGCTATCGATGCCGCTGTCACGATTTGGTATCTTTCCATTTGACTCCATCGCGTCATGTTCCTGAGAGTCACAGGGGCCCTCTGGTAAAGGGCCCTTCTGATTCATATCTTTATGGTTATTGCTCCCATCATTTTGATCACCATGTAAGTCACTATGTTTGTTATCTAAGCCACTACTGCAAAGATTATTGTGCTCTTTTAGAAGTTTATCTTTCTTTTCTTCATTGTTGGAACAGTCAATCTCAAAGTCCAATCTGCATAATTCCAAACCTTCTGAGATTTCAGACGGTTTAAATTCAAGCTTATCCATAGAGCACAATTCTCCAGAATCCTTTATTGCATTTGCCTCTGTAACCTGAGGCTGATCACTGAGGTCCGGTTGAGTTGATGAAGACTCCATGCTGACACGCCACTGGAGGTTCTTCCTTCACTGGAGACCCAGAATCGGAAACCTTTAGAAGTTTGGGAAAACTTTATTATCTTACTAGAACTCTTAGGAGCGGTTTCCCGGACCAGGATTAGCTTAATCCAGGACTAGGCCTTAGTTTAATTAGGAAATATAACTAGTTTTAACAAACATGCCTTACTAAAAACATTACCTGTGTGCATTTTGAGGTAAAACAAAGGGCACTGATGTATTTTAAGATACAAGTTATTTTCCGTTTGGAGAGCTCTTAAAAGTGTTTAAGTCTAGGACTAGTCTAATCCCTGTCCGGGAAACCGCCCCTTAGAGTTGGTTTCACAGGCAGGGCATAAGTTAAGTCCAAGATTGAAATGCTTGTTTGAGCTGCCCTAAATAAAAACAGCTTGCACTTATTCATCTTAAAATATTAAAAGTGCACTTGTTTTAAGCTCAAGATGCACACCAGTTATGTTTTTTAAAGATATGTTTGTAAACAAACTACTACAACGTCATAATATAACTACGGCCTAGTCCTGGTTTAATCTAAACCCTGCCCGGGAAACTGCCCTTCAGTGTTTTACAAATGTGGTAGACTACAGTAAAAATGTTTAAAAAAAAAAAAATTCTGAAAAAAACTTGTAGCATGTTGCTATAGTTGCTGATGGGTTTTAGTGCGTCGCTTTCAGTTTGTCAGAGCTGTCTGGGCAGTTCTTGTGATATAGCTATGTGGTCGCTAAAGTTGTTTCTACCACATTGTTGTTCAGTAATGCACTGTAAGTTGCTTTGGATAAAAGAATCTGCCAAATGCATCAATGTAAATTGTATGAAGGTGCCGAAGTAAAAAGTGTATCCAAAGGCAGACCAGTTTAAGAAACCCCTAATACTATTTTAGTTTATTATTGCAAACAGCAAGAATAAAAAGGCACACTATAATTCACAAATATTGTTAAATCCTTTTTCTTTCATGCAGACTTTACCCAAAACAAAAAACAACATCACAAGTATAGCTTGTTGTTTTAACGAACACACTTAACCTTTACCCGGAGTTGATGAGGTTGTCGATCAGCCGCTCTTCTTTCAGTCCTGTAGATGGGCCTCTGGATTTTGTAGGATATCTTGGCACAGGACGACAGGGTGCTGGTGGGATGTGACACCACGGCAGCAAGTGCAGCGTCTCAGGGGGCACTGACACAGAGACAAACAGAGAACAATCAGACGATCTTCATCACCATCACAAAGGTCAGATCCCATGTCATTCATTCAGACCCAAAAGATGCCCCTTCCATAAGGATAAATCTAAATCCACTGGCGCAAAGCAAACTAGCAAAGCATATGATTATGATAGAGGCAGTTTAGCTGTACGTGCAACTGACAGCTTCCTGATGTGAGAACAGGAAGTATAGATGTGTTGCGGTTACCCAGACAAGTGTTACAAATATACAGACACACAGCTACACACATACAACAAAGACAAAAAGATAAATTGAATATGTAGGTGAGCAGTTAATATGCCGCAAACAAGGTATTCGTTTGTAGAGCACATGTTGGAAACTGTTGCATAAATATATTATAAGTAAATTAAATATGATGTTGATGATGCAATTTAATGTCTTAATTCAGAAGAAAGATAGTCTGAGCTCTCATAGCACTTCCTTCCTCTGTCTGCCTTCCCCATATAAAACCCACACAAATATCTAGTGCACGCTCATCACAAGCATACATGAATGCAGAAAGCCCAAAACATGAACCATCAGGATAAAAATGCTTCATTCATGAACTTTGTGAACATGTTTATGCAAGCGTCATTGATAATGGAAGATTTAATACCGTGGGGTTTCTGTGCAGTAAGCTTCTTGGGCGTGGCTGAATGGAGAGGGCGTGGCCTCTCTGTGAGTTGCTTGGGACATGGTTTTGGGTGGAGGTGGGGTTTTCCTTTTCAGGTCTACAGGTTCATGGGAGTACTGCTGTACAGGTGTGGACGAATCTATAGAATAAATAACCAAAACATCAGAAAAAATTTTAATCACAAATCTCAAAGTAACATTTTTCAGCTGATAACTGTACCACACAGCTGATCAACAGAGTTTGTACTCACATTCGTGTCACTTCAATCTACCAACAGTGTCGTCAGCCGATAATTTACAATGTGTGTTTTTAAATCTTATAAAAGAAAAACACACACCCATAAAGTTTGCTCTATTTATCTCACCTCAAATCTTATTGGACAAGAGGCTTTCCAAATTGGCTGATGCAGGAACTACAACAAAGTTTCAATAACCACTGTTTATTGATTTCCTCCGCAGACATGTCATGACAGACGCCAGTAATTTATCTCACATACTGTACGTCTTGACAATTTCTTACTCTTTTATCTTAAAAGAAAGAGCTTAATTTCTTTTTGCTAGCTATAACTTGACATTCACAAATTTGTCACATATGTACAAATGCATCTTTAGCATCAGATGTTGAATATGTAAGAAAAAGCTTCACATAACCATAATGTTGTTTGGCTTTTCTTTATTTTTTACCATACTTTCTTGTCTATTAAACTGTAACCAATATTACACTTGAAATCGACATTGTTTTTATGGTCATAAAACAAAGTACTTCATATACACAGTATCAGCATGTTTTATATTTCTTTAATATATTATATTAATACATTGGCATTTACATCAGCCTTTTACAAATCTGCAATTAACTAATAAATAAGTTGATGTGTTTTAAGTTTAATTAATCCAATCCTACCTCATTAAACTATATTTTACCATTAAAACCTGCTTTACTTCATTATATCATACACATTCTTTCACTTTAACAGCAGAAAATCCAAGAAGGACTCGACCTTCATCACAAACAGAGAGACAACAGCAATTGAGACAACCAACCCTGAAATTGAATTATGAATTATTTGTTATTCTCAAACATTTTGAGAAGCATTTTAATAGTCTTAAAAATATATATATATATATATATAAAAGTAAATAGAGTAGAAAACCGGTAAAACAATCCTGAAAACTTCATTTTCATACAATCAGCTTTTTAAGTATAAAGATTGATTTCACTGCTAAAAATACAGTATTTAAGCATTTTGCAATGCTGCTCTTTGACCGATGGTCTCATGTAATATATTTTATCTCCACAATTTCTCCTGAACAGCAATAAGACTAAATGGAGAGCAAATCTACTTTTTCTGTCTCTCTTCTAGATTTTCGAAACATGTCTTTTGAAAGAAAATAGAAATGTCTCAAATGGTGCTTCGATTTGCCAAGACACCAAAATTCAAAAGATTTCAATATAAACTTGTCTGATTCAAAAATACACTTTTCATCTACTTTTATTTCCTTCTAGTAATTATAGGAGAAACAATGAAGACAAGGTTATACTTACATAACTCCAGGAGGACTTTTAAAGAGCAGGGAGGTTTGCACAACTGGGTTACAATACAACGGTTGAAAAGCAGAACACCAATATAACTGCTGAATATTAACCTTACATCAAGTGTTTTTTGTCATGCTGTTCATATGCTTCTCTCTTCTAAACTGGAAAAGTTTGTGTATGTGTATGGGTGTTTTCAGCCCCCTCCCTGTTACCTCTTGTACAGTAGTCTATATATAATTACACACACACCTATCACAGGTGAGAATAAAACAGACCTGGCACTGACTGCACCTGCTGTTTTTGGCAGTAAACGCCTCCACTTGTCAAACCCGCTTTACTCGCAATTATGTGTGTATGTGTGTGTTATGTACATTGATAGAGTGTGACTACAGACTAACTTAGACTGTAGACTGTTTCAGCAATAACAACATAAACAAACTACTTTTTTGAAACAAATGTAACTTCCGGTAAACTTACGTAAATAATAAAGAACAACAGAGTCCTTTTAGAGTAGTTTATTCCTTATAACAAGCTAAATAAATTAAACAAACAGAGACCAGAAGTTAAGTTTCGTCCAGACATTAAAACACGACAATGCGCGTGTGTCTGATTAAACGCCTATAGACAAAAATAGTTTTGTCATATTTAGTTCTACTTTTATCAAATACTTTATATTTCTATACGGTACACTCTCAAAAAGGTTATTTTAAATCAGGGGTCCCCAACGTGGTGCCCACGGGCACCAGGTAGCCCACACAGAGTCTGTGAGCTGCCTGCCAAAGCACATTCTATTAATAGTCTCAATATTAGTATTTATAGAATCAGCTATGTCTGGCTCTCTCCCAAGGTTTTTCCCCCTCCTAGGACTTTTCCCACAGGGTTTTTCTTCTAGTGGGGTTTTCAACCCCTGAGGAGTCTGCTGACATTGACTTAATTTAGCGCCCTATTATATATGTTACATTATTACTACGCTCGCTGGCAAGGCCGCCTTAATGCACGGGCTTACCTGGGCTGAAGCCCAGGGGCCTTGCAAGTTCAGGGGCCTCCCATGTTCCCGTTTATGATGAGCTGAAAAGGTCATATTGTTTTGTAACTTGTCAGGTTTTCTGTCAATCACTCTAATTGCATGTTACATGGCTGCTGATTGGTCCGTGGTAACTTACCGTGAAATAAAATGTCAGACGTAACAGATTTTTCTATTCCGCGTAATGTAATTAAGTGCGCGTTGTCAACTTGGCATTCCTGCATGTTAGACTGAGTGTGACAGAGAAACGGGAAATAATCCACCAACAAATGAAGAAATTTCTGAAATTTCATAATAAGCACTAGTGAGGTCCAGATCACTCTCTCTTTTGCGCGCGCACTCGCTCTCTCTGTGCTCATACAGCTGAGTCTCTGGCATGCAGAAGTCTCTCCAAACATGCGCAAGAAGCTTTGCCGCCAAATAAAGAAAGTGTCACAATGAAGGGTTCGGAGTCAATAGCAAGTTCACAATGTTTATTTAGAAAAGAGATAGGTGCAGAGCAAAGTCAATATTTCAAGAACCACACACGGCAATCACCCTCGACTCACTCTGGATGTAATCACTACTGCCGGTATGAAGCACACACGACAGTAGGAGAGAGTGAGTCGGCACTACAAGAAAATAATCCAGTTCAGATCTTGAAGACAGAGAGCCACCCACGCTCACAGTCGATGACACCAGCACATTCTTCGAATTCCTGGATGGCCAACAAACTTGGACTCGTGACCCCACCAGATGACATCGGAACGTAAACGCTCAGGAACCGCTGGACACCTCTCGGGAACTTCCCCCTCCCGACCGGCCTCTCTCACCCGCTGTTCAATTCCCCACACGAGGGCACCGACCACTCTCCCCTCCGGGAGAATGGTCTCAGTCGGCTCTGAATCAGACTTCTCGAACAGACGGGAGAGAGCGTCAGGTTTCGTATTCTTCGAGCCAGGTCGGTACGAGAGGGTGAAGTTGAAACGATCAAAGAAAAGTGCCCAACGAGCCTGCCTAGATGTTAGTCTTCTGGCCGAACGAATATATTCAAGATTCTTGTGATCCGTCCAGACCAGAAAGGGCTCTGAGGTTCCCTCCAACCAGTGACGCCACTCACCCAAAGCGAGTCTAACCGCCAACAGCTCCCGATTACCTATGTCGTAAATTCGTTCCGCTGGGTTTAACCGGTGAGAGAAAAAAGCACACGGATGCACTTTCCCATCGATAGACGATCGCTGAGATAAAAAGGGCCTACCCCGACATCAGACGCATCCACTTCCACTATAAACTGTTTAGCCGGATTGGGGATAGAGAGGACAGGCGCAGAGATGAACCGGGACTTTAAATCATCAAAGGCCTCCTGAGCCTCCCTATTCCAACGGAAACACACGTTAGGTGAAGTGAGAGCGGTAAGAGGTTTAGCGATCTGACCAAAATTTCTGATGAAACGCCGAAAAAAATTGTCGGGTACTGGCCAATCGGCAACCGTTTTAACCTTAGCGGAATCGGGACGAATCTCTCCCTCGGCAATAACAAAACCCAGAAACGAAACCGACTCCTTGTGGAACTCGCACTTCTCCGCTTTAACGAAAAGTTGATTCTCTAATAGCCGTTGCAAAACCATGCGAACATGCTGAGTGTGTATCTGCATGGAGGGAGAAAAGATGGAATGTCATAGAGATACACAAAGACAAATCTGTTAATCATGTCACCCAGCACTTCATTGACCATGGTCTGAAAGACAGCCGGAGTGTTACAAAGCCCGAACGGCAGAACGGAATATTCCCAGTGTCCTGAAGGTGTATTAAAGGCTGTCTTCCACTCATCGCCCTCTTTAATACGTACCAAGTGATAAGCGTTGCGCAGATCTAACTTGGTAAATACGTGTGCTCCCTGTAACAACTCGAATGCTGATGACATTAATGGCAAGGGGTACTTATTCTTAACAGTAATGTCATTCAGCCCTCGATAATCAATGCACGGATGAAGAGACCCGTCTTTCTTCTTAACAAAGAAAAATCCAGCACCGGCTGGAGACGAGGAGCAGCGAATGAGACCGGCTTTTAAAGCTTCACTAATGTACTTATCCATTGCCTCTCTTTCTGGTTTAGATAGGGAAAAAATACGCCCCTTTGGCGGAGAAGTGTTGGGAAGGAGTTTGATCTCACAATCATACGACCGGTGAGGAGGCAGAGAAGTGGCCCGGGCATTACTGAATACCTGATGCAGATCAGAGTAATCCGCCGGGACCCCTGAGAGATCGACAGCCGGAACACGAAGACTTCCAAGACAACACAACATTGTTCTGCATGAGGATTATGTTTGGATAGCCAGTCATGACCTAAAATGACTGGCGATTGTGAATCCTCTAATAGATAAAATTCAATCTCCTCACGATGATTTCCAAAAACAAACAAACTCACAGAGGTTGTGCGGTGCGTGATCACAGTCATATGTTGACTCTTCAAAGTCCAGGCAGACAAAGGAGAAGACAGAGGAATAAATGGAATACCCCAGGACTTGGCCAACCCAGCATCCAAGAGACAGGCCTCCGCACCGGAATGCAATCTCGTCTTGAATGGTAGGTGTGAGACCCTCGAGAAATTGAGCTCTTAGAGCGGCATCGTTCCAGTTGCAGCTAATGGCAAGCGTCTTAAACTTGATAGCAAAGTCAGTAACAGAGTCATTATGCTGCCTTAATCTCACCAGTTCAGCCGCAGCCATGTCTCCCTTGAGTGAACGGTCAAATAGGCTCAACATTTCCTCCTCTAGAGCCTCAAACGAGAACGTAAAAGAAGCCTTAGCCTCCCATGCAGCCATACCCCAGTCTCTCGCTCTTCCGGTGAGTATTGTCAGTACATATGCCACCTTGGAAGTGGGTGATGAGAAGCAACGAGGTCGGAGCGCAAAGATGAGAGGGCACTGTTGCAGAAAGGACCGGCAGGTGTTGGGATCGCCGTCGTAGGTAGTTGGTGTCACCGTGTGTGGCTCCCGCTCAGCCGAGGCGGCTCCTCCAGAGGTGGAACATGGAAGTTCGCCGAGTGGGGCAACTCGGTCCAACCGTTTGCTTAGCTCCGTTAGTTGCTTAGACAGAAGACTGAAATCTCTGGCCGCTGTGTTCAGCAACGATGAGTGCTGTTCAATGACCGCCCCCTGCTGGTGAAGGGCGGTCTGCACCTCCAAACTCTCCGAATTCACTGACTCCATTAGTGGTGCGCTCATTCTGGCACAATGAAGGGTTCGGAGTCAATAGCAAGTTCACAATGTTTATTTAGAAAAGAGATAGGTGCAGAGAAAGTCAATATTTCAAGAACCACACAAGGCAATCACCCTCGACTCAGTCTGGATGTAATCACTACTGCCGGTATGAAGCACACACGACAGAGTCGGCACTACAGGAAAATAATCCAGTTCAGATCTTGAAGAGAGATAGCCACCCACGCTCATAGTCGATGACACCAGCACAATCACCACACGCGACAGAGGGCTTGATACACGCACGACTGAAGGTGGATGAAAGGCGGAGATGGAATATTTAAAATCCAAAGTACAAAGACTGGAGGTAATCCACTGCGGATGCAGATGTAGCTGACGTGACCCGGAAGTAGCTGGTGTACCGCCTGAATACGAAGCGAACCAGGGGTGATGGTGATAGCCGATGAAACCCGGAAGCAACTGGTGTACCGCCTGAATACGAAGCGAACCAGCTGTTTCCGAGAAACAAACAGAGTCAATAGAGTTCAAGTACATATAATCCACAGGCGAGTAGATCCCGGACGAAGACGAGCCTCTGGATGCCGAAACCCAAACCTGAGGTAACTAGAGAGAAAGCACAGAAACGTCCGACAAGACAAGGCAAGGCAGCAGACTGTGACCAAAACAATGAGCGCGCAACGAGAGACAGGACGGCGTGCAATATAAAGGGAGAAGTAAACAAGACACCACTGGTGAACAATTACCGAAATGAGCGGGCGGGGTTAGTGAACACATGAGGAACCGTCACCACAGGTAAATAAACAAACACATACCCCACACACAACCATCGATCACCCAGAAGTCATGACAGAAAGGAGTTCCCGCACATAATGCTGATAGTTGTTATAAAGTTTAAGTTTACTCGCGTTTATATCAGTGACGCGTGCGCAGCTGGAGCGATGTAGTTTGACACAACGTTAGCTCACAGTACACACATCTGTTGGTTTAGAAAGAAGAGAAAGAGACACAACGGTAAAGGTGCAAGTCTAAAGTAAAAAGCGACAAGACCATCTCAAATGATCATCCCCTGATAGCGCCATTCATATTTATAATCTCCTTATCTAAAGATCTTATATACAGGTATGTTCCCTGTCTGTTTTGTGCATATTCATACTTGTTCGTTTTACATGTATATGTATGCATTAATAGTAAATACAATGCATACTATATCTTCAATAGCCTACAAAATAAATAACTGATTAAAAAACAAGATTCTGTCTATAAAGACGTATTTTTGTTATCATTAGTGCATTTTCACTTTAAAACTAACTTTAACTTATTATATTTTTAAAACTATTTGTGAGCATTTAGTTAGTGAGTGGCAATTTTCTGCAAATTTGGATACTCCAAAAACTATTTAAACATGAAGCTTATATATACTTTCAAACATTTTGGTTTTATTATCACCACAAGTTGCTGTGTCTTGTGTTTATGCTCAAGTGGGCTCAGTGATATGTTATTAACAAAATTATTGTTTTCTGGGTAAAAGAGGGAAAACTCACTGTTGTATGTCTCGAAAGAAACTAGCGCATTTTGTGATGTAGATTACTTAGATATTACACTTTAAAAAAATCAAACTATAAATTGAGGGGATGGGGGGTCCTCCAAAACCTTTCAGCCCCAGGGCCTCACATTAGGTTAAGGCGGTCCTGCTCGCTGGTATGGCTAATCTTAACTGCTGTATTCTGCTGCTTATGTTTAATGATTTACTGTGATTTTTCCTGCATCTATTAATGTAAAGCTGCTTTGAAACAATTAAACAATTGTGAAAAGCGCTATATAAATAAAATTGAATATTTTGGGATAAAACATCCCAGCATAGGTTAAAAATTTGATATGTGTTCGTGCACGTCATGTGAACCTAGGTGCATGACCCTTCGTGTCAAAATACATGCCTGCAGCATACGCTTTGAACGGTTTATGATAAAAAAGATGCTCACGTTTGCTAGATACACGCTATCTTTAGAGTTTAGTGTTAAGTATTTTGTGAAACTGTGTGTCACTTTTATCATAAACCCTTTCGACGCATGTGCAGCAGGCACGTATTTTGACATGATGCACACAGGGCCGGCGCTACCTATAGGCAGAGTAGGCAAATGCCTAGGGCCTCAAGCTCGGAAGGGGGCCTCCGTAACTGCTAAATCCATGTTCGCTAGTCCGACAATCACTACTGACAGCAAGCAATAGATAAAGTTTTAATGTGAGTTCGACTTTATGGGGCGCCGCTGCATAAAAATAAACTTAGCATTGTTCTTCTGTGTATCAACATAATTTCAGGACAGATCAAACTTGAGCGCTGCTGACTCTGTTTAGACACTTTGAATGCGTGTGCATGATAGCATCACGTGGGGAACTGACTATTACAATAGTACAGATAAAAATGTTTGTATCAAAAGTCAAACAGCAAACAAAACTGACGTTACCTAAAATAAACTGTCTGTATGGCATGTCCTCTACACTTATTTTAGTTTTCAAATCATGAAAATATGATGCATATTTATTGAAAAAAAAAAATATATTATTCTGCTCTGTAGTTTGTCTGTTTAATTTCCAATGGCAGCTGATTTGTTTGGATATTTAATGTATAAAAAGGTATTGAAATACATATGAATATATCTATAGTCTGATAGATTACATTTTAACATTAATTTAATCAATTTGTTAACTTGATAAAACAGAAAAGTAATAGGGAAAAGATGCTTAATCACTGTAGTGCTTAAATGATTTCTTACAGTGTAGAAAAAAAACTTTTTCGCATTATTCTGAAAGTTAGAGGTGTGTGGGGGGCCTCCAAAATGAATGTTGCCTAGGGCAGTGGTTTTCAAACTGGGGGCCGGGGCCCCCAGGGGGGCCGCAAGATGGTGCCAGGGGGGCCCCAGTTTTATGACATTTTATGAAATACATTAATTTATCATGAATTATGTGTAATTAAACCTAAACAAAATAAGGCTACTAACCAAAATCACTACTTTTTTGTATAATTTAATGTTCTTTTATTAAAATGTTGAGTTTTAGAACAGTTTTTTGTCACTAATTTTCTTTGGGGGGCCGCGAAGGAATGCACCATACACAAGGGGGCCACACGATGAAAAAGTTTGGGAACTTCTGGCCTAGGGCCTCCAAATATCTAGAACTGGCCCTGGATGCACATAGGTTCACATGGCGCAACAAACACATCTTTTGAAATGGTGAGCCACATACATAACACATATTTTGAATTCACGTGCCTCAGAAGAGAAGTCAACAGCTACCACTGTTTATTCCGTTTTTCACCCAAAGCGGAGTTGAAAATAACTGAGTGTATAAGGGGATTAATATTTTTATACAATTACTTTATTATTACCCTTAAGTTTATATTATTCTGCTGTATTTTCATGACCCTATAAATAGTGACTTTCCTGTCCAGCTATATTGGTGTCAAATTTTTTAAACTCCTTTCACTCCAATCCCCAGTCATATAGACTTGTTTTAAAATATTGGGAAACAGGCCACTCTCTTATGGGCAGCCCCATGTTGACATAACGTGACCAACAATGTCATACTATTGACATTGAGCAATAGAAATAATAACATTGACTTTGACTGTTATGTGACTACAATGACTATTTTGCAACATGGAACGATGAGGACTCCTAACTGTGAGTTTTTTCCTATATAAGTTGAGTATAATATAAGTAGCTTGCTCAGGTGTGTTTACTTTTTCAATAAGTGATAAGGCTAAGGTAACACTTAAAAACAAAGATGTTTATCCCCCTCTGTTGTCAAATCTTTCAATCATTATGTATCTCACATTATAATCAGTTTATAGAAAATGTAATAAAATATTTAGCTCATAACAACACAATCTCCCAGCAATGTTTATAGGTACATGAAGCATGCCATAACTGTGCTTGTGTTTCTTAATGAGAATCCATCATTTACACACACAACCCAGGTGACCAGAATAGGAAATGGTTCAGCAGTGAAATGATGAGAGATGTAACACCAGCACCTCCCATCTGTCAGCCTTCTGTCTATCTACTGCAGCAAGTGTGTGTGTGTGTGTGTGTGTGTGTGTGTGCGTGCGTGCGTGCGTGCGTGTGTGTTGAGTTATTTCCTGACTACACCTAAATAGTGTTAAAATAAAGATTTTGTCCACTGGGCTTTACTGCAGAACACCCAAGAATCTTACATATACACTGTAAAACATTTGCTGTAATTATGCAGCTGGTTGCCAGTAACTTACTGTAGAAGATAAAGACTGAAACTCTTTCATGTTCATTAAACTTTAAACAAACTGTTGCAAGTAAATAACATAAATGTAAAATCTACAGTAAGTTACTGGCAGCTAGTTGCCAGTAATACCCATTAATACTGTAATTTCTACAGATTTTTTTTACAGTGTAGCTTACAACGTCACAATCCCTGCTTTCTTTAAAATGTCATGTTTGAATGAAATTATATTAAACAGTGCAGCTGACATGACGTCATATAATGTGTCTTTGTCCGTGTTTAATGAAACGTGCAAAAAGATGTAACTATAATATTATAGTTAAAATAGTATCATATAATATATGATAATATTTTAAAGTAAGCTTTTCATACACATGCCAATAGTAGTCTGAACAGTGCCAGCCCTACCTAATAAGCAATATATGAAGTTGCATTGGGCCCGAAAAATAAAATGAACTTGCTTGTTTTGTCTATTAATCATGTGCATTAGCGTTTACTGTCCAAAGCTTAAAAATGAAAAGAAGACACTATCAGGGTGGTGCAGAGAAATGGAAGAAGATGAAAGAGGAAATGAGGAAAGATGAAAGAGGAGATGAGGAAAGAAAGGTGCAAGAGGGGCGTAGATTACGCAGGTGATGAGGGAAAAGGGTCCACCCACTTTTTTATAAAAAATAAATTCCGCCCCCGCACTTTTTTATTGGAGAGTTGTGTTCACGTCACGACATGTTGAGGTTTTAATGGAGCAATGTATATAAATGCAGAATGATTAAAATTTCTAAAAGACAAGATAGTCTGTACATGACAATTCCTACTTTAGCTCAAATATATGATTGTACCGATCTTATCTCTGTGGGGCATTAGATGATGTATGGTCAGCAAGACTCCACTTATTACTTTACGGGTGAATTTGATTAAACCAATCACAGAGCTGCAGCAGGTTCACATCATTGCTACATGCCTGCAACATCTTATTTCATTGAATAAAAAGTTGTCTTTTACATGACTAGATCAAAATTACTTTACATTATATTGTAAAAGACATGCAGTAAGTATATAGAGTATACTATGTTGAAGAACATTGAGAAATTTCATTTTTTTATTCAAAAGGTAAGTTCTTAAACTGAAACTGTGTTTCATCTGAACAGAAAATATGTAAAAAAGAACTTGAAGTAATTTTAGAGGTGACGATAACTTATTACTCATTAGAACTGAATACACAAATGCACTGTAATATCTATATTTTTACATTTTCAGAAGAAATGTGATGGATGCATCCAGCTGCAAAACATGCCTGTAAAATTAAAGCATGTTGTGGTTGGTTGCCAGGGTGTGGCAATGTGGTTGCTAAGATATTATAAGGTTCAACAAAAAGGGTGTTCTGATTTGTTGTTGTTAGAAACTAAAATAAGCCCACTCTTTATGATGTTCTGGGGCCGTATTCACAAAGAATTTTATCTTACCACTATGAATACTCCTAAATCGCACTTAAATATTTTAGCTAGGAGTTTTCTCTTAAAAGTTATTCACAATGCCTTTCAGACCTACTTTTAGTAAGGAAAAATGATAACTCCTAAACTAAGAGTGAGTCTTTGTTGCTACGGATGACGTCAATTCTCATGCACGAGCTGCCTCACAATGACCACGGTGATTGGTTGTTAGATGACAGGGCTGTCATGCGGAACATAACACAGACGCACCAAATCATGGAATTACAACATCGAAATATGTCTGTGTTATTATTAAATTAAATGAAAAGAAAGCCCAACTGGACGCAGAATCAGTTACTGCTGCTGGCCCAGTTGGTGCTGGAAAAAAGAAATAAAAGGGAAATTCGGCACTGAGATATCAAGCAAAACTAAGCGTGAGACATGGGAGACAGTGATGCGCGGGTAAACAACCCGCACCCAACCGACGTTTTAAACTAACCCGCCCACAACTCGGACGGAAAAAAATAAATAGTGTACCCGACCCGCTCCCTGGCCCGCATTTTTTAAAAGTAGTAATTGTTTAAAATAGTTAACTGGCATCTTAATTTCAAACGACCTGACCGATCGTGACCCAATAAAAAATATTTTTGGATGACTTGTAACCATGGGTGACCACAGGCACCCGCTCATTTTGGATCAACCCGCGCATCACTGATGGGAGAGGATTTGTTTGCAGATCAATGCAGCATTCCCGCGTGTTGTTTCATGTAATTCTAAAAAATTCCTGCTTGTTATGAATGTAATGAATTATGAAACAAATGTTATAAAAAATATGCTTACATTAAAGTGTGCTTTTAAGTGTTATGGAGGCAATGCTTTTGAGTTGGTGAAACTGTCCATGTATGTGAATCAGCACCTAAAAGCCATTTTACCGATCCTTTGTGAATGGGTCTTAGTGAGTTAGGAGTCCTCTCGACTTCTTTTAAGCTGTCCCAGACTTAGGTGCTACTTTTAGGGCTAAAATGCTTCGTGAATTACTCTTAGTGAAAAAAATTAGGAGTCCTAAAGTTAGGAGTGACACGCCCATTATTTTTAGGAGTTGCTCCTAAATTTGCCAGTTAGGAGCTACTTTTAGCCTTAAAATTCTTTGTGAATACGGCCCCTGGGCCCGTATGTATAAAACATCTCAGAAATGCTCTTAAAAATAGTCTTAAGCTATGACTTAAGTGTCAAAAAATTCTTAGTAAGGAGTAGGACCAGTTTGAGAATAAGGCTACGTTCATACTGCAGGGCTTAATGCTCAATTCCGATTTTTTGAAAAAATTAGATTTTTTTGCAAGGCCGTTCACATTTCCAATAAAATGCGACCTTTTGTGATCTCCTGTGTGAACGTGAAATGACCCAGAAGTGACCCGCATGCGCATAAGAGTACTCAACGGTCAAGGACGTCACTTGTAAGCTAACGTTAAACATGGATGTCAACAACGGTGTAGTCAACAGTGGAGCTTTTTTTGCAATATTAAAGTTATTTTCCCAACGGAGCCAGCACAATTACAATCTTCTGTTTTTTTATGTAAAATATAAGGTAACATTTGTCTAATTATTCCTCATAACATTTTAAAGCCACGATCTACAGAACATCACACAAAAAACATTTTGATAACTACACCTAAAAAATAACAAAGGGGATCCTGCCTTGGAAACTCCGGCTGGAATTCTGACTTTAAACTCAGAATTCTGACTTTAATCTCAGAATTCTGAGATTTAAGTCAGAATTCTGAGATTAAAGTCAGAATTCAAATATTTTTTTCACCAGTGGCCCTAATCCTCTTCCGTATTAATGAAATAGACAAACGTCATGCTATTTAAAAAATGAAGATGATGAATCACATCATTTTGATTTTACTCACAAGCTGTTTATAAAGAAAAGACTAAAGTTTGCAAACACTTAGATACAAAATACTTTGATGATCAAGCCTGTACAAGATGATCAAGTTAAGTTGGATTTCTCCACTTAAACACCATTGTAATTTTTGCCATTTTTGTCACTTTCACCTTTGGCTTGTTAATTGCTAACATGATGTTTTGGGTCAGGGTTGTATACTCTATTAATATCCCTTTACATGTAATGATGTCACTGCAATCTTGAAGATACTTCACATTTTTTTTGTAGATTTTATTAACATTTTATGGTATTTTATTTACCTATCATAAACTGTAAAATGTAAAAGTGGCTCTACTTAAAAAAACTTACTTCAATTGGTAAAATCTAATATTGAAACATTTTTAACTTTAATTATTTCACTTAAACTGAGAAATTTAAGTTGAAAAAAACTTTACATTTTAGGCATTATCAATAATTTGATCCAACTTTAACTTTTTACAGTGTATATTATTCAAATTTATATACATTTAAGTATATACCATTGCTGTCTTGATAATCCCATAAAAATTATTGGTACTGTGCACTTGATTATGTGTTTATGTGACTTGATTATGTTTTTTTTTCACTAATATACATCTTATACTGTATATTATATTGTGTAATATAATATAAATTTTATCGAAAACCCTATACTCTTTATATTTCATAATGTAATATTAATTGCTATCTACAGTACTGCCTATATACTACTAACATGTTTTATTGTACATTTTCTGCTCTGAAACAATGCAACAATAATGTTTTTCAAAAGTGCTATAGAAATACATTTGAATTAAAGTAATTCTTACACATTCATTGTTGTAAAGTGAATGATCTCCGCCTCTCTGCTGCCCTCTTGTTACTCTTAACTAGGTTAAGAGACCTCTCCAGCTCTCTTAAATAATTTAGAAGCTGAGACCTAGTCTTAACACTTAGGATGCTTTATAAATCAAACTTATTCAGGGGCCGTATTCACAAAGAATTTTAAGGCTAAAAGTAGCTCCTAACTGGCGAATTTAGGAGCAACTCCTAAAAATACTGGGTGTGTCACTCCTAAATTTAGGACTCCTAATTTTTTTCACTAAGAGTAATTCACAAAGCATTTTTGCCCTAAAAGTAGCACCTAAGTCTGGGACAGCTTAAAAGAAGTCGAGAGGACTCCTAACTCACTAAGACCTATTCACAAAGGATCTTAAAATGTCTTAGGTGCTGATCCTCCTTAACATGGACAGTTTCACCAACTCAAAAGCATTGCACATACTTAAAAGCACACTTTAATGTAAGCATATTGTTTATAACATTTGTTTCATAATTCATTACATTCATGGCAAGCAGGAAGTTTTTTAGAATTACATGAAACAATAATGAAATTAAATATTTAATATTATAGGCATACCTGTTGCCATGCTAGTCTGTTTAAAGGCTGCAATCTCAACCCTCTACTGCGATTGTAATGCAATAGATACCTCCGCCTCTCGCAGTCGTCCGGGGTCCGCGACACAAGCGGGAATGCTGCATTGATCTGCAACAAATCCTCTCCCAACAGTAATGCGCGGGTTGATCCGAAATGAGCGGATGCATGTGGTCACCCGCGGTCACGAGTCATCCAAAAATATTTTTTATGATATTCGGGTCGCGTTCGGTCGGGTCGTTTGAAATAAAGATGGCAATTAACTATTAAACAATTACTACTTAAAAAAATGCTGGCCAGGGAGCGGGTCGGGTACACTATTTATTTTTTATTTTTTGCGGTCCGAGTTGCGGGCGGGTTAGTTGAAAACGTTGGTCGGGTGCCGGTTGTTTTGTACATTGACCCGCGCATCACTTTCTCGCATGTCTCACGCTTAGTTTTGCTTGATATCTCAGTGCCGAATTTCCCTTTTATTACGTTTCTTTTTTCCAGCACCAACTGGGCCAGCAGCAGTAACTGATCCTGCATCCATTTGGGCTTTCTTTTGGCGAGTTCCACCATCATTTATTTATTACATTAGGCAGGCTTCTTTAATATGGGCAACATTTCCCTGCTTTAAGTAGTCTATTTAGGCTAATAGGATGTACATTAATCAAAGTAATGCAAAGTCGTTTTATTATTACAATTGGCGGTTTTCATTTGTATTAGGCTACCTTGATTTAATTTAATTTAATTCACGACTTTTCTTTTATATATGCATTTCGATGGCATTACTATTATTATTTTGTATAGGACACAGACATATTTCGATATTGTAATTCCATGATTTGGTGCGTCTGTGTTATGTTACGCATGACAGCCCTGTCATCTAACAACCAATCACCGTGGTCATTGCGAGGCAGCTCGTGCATGAGAATTGACGTCATCCGTAGCAACGAAGACTCACTCTTAGTTTAGGAGTTATCATTTTTCCTTACTAAAAGTAGGTCTGAAAGGCGTTGTGAATAACTTTTAAGAGAAAACTCCTAGCTAAAATCTTTTAGTGCGATTTAGGAGTACTCTTAGTGATAAGATAAAATGCTTTGTGAATACGGCCCCTGAAGTCTAGGAATAAGAGTAAAATGACGTCATTCTTAGAATTTTGACACACTTCAGACTAAAATTTTACTCTAAGCGGCTTTATACATACGGGCCCAGATCTATAGATATCTTAAAATATACTGTATTTACAGTTGTCAGCCTATGGGATATTTGTCCAACTGCTTTATCGTCTGCAAAAATCTTAAATCAGCTTAGAAAGGTAACAGCATACCAATCTTCAAAAAGCTATACAATTTCAAACTTTCTTCACTCAAAAAAATTGTTTGTTCAATCAACATAATTGAATTAAGGAAAACTTTTCCACGAAATTAGATTAGGCTTGTACAACAAGAATACAATAAGTTAATTTAAGCAAATAATCTTTTGTTGCACCAACTTAATAAATATATTTATATTGGTCATAAAAATATCTTGTTCAATAAACTAAATTCAGTTAAGGAAAACTTTTCCACGCAATTATTTCTGGTCTGTTCAACAAAAACAAAACAAGTTCATTCAAGCAAAAAAGTCTAGTTAAACCAATTGTCAGTTTCTATATAATACTAATTAGCATAAGCACACGTTAGCATGCTAATGACACATTGGATGAACATGTGAAAAGAGACTGATTTTCAAACAGTCATTAACACAGTTAGTGCTTTTTAAAATAAGTACGTATGTCACATCCACAACTTAACCACAAGCGCCACTCTTCTGTACAATGGTAACCAAACAATTCGTAAAAATATAACACAAAATCTTCTAAATCAATAAGATAAACCAACATTAAACACTATAAAGTCTTTCTCTTTACCTAAAAATGCATAAAATAACACTTAATTAAAAAAATTACTCTCCAAAGGCAGTTGCATGCAAAGCATGCTGGGAAATACAGATTCACGGCCCAGTAAGTAATAGCAACAAAAATCATTAATGTGGTCCCAATATAAAATTATTGAGTTCATGTAATTTTTTAAAATTTAAGCAGATTGAACATTATAAAAATAGGTTGAGACAAAAAAAATAAAAAATTGTGTTGAATTAACTTGTTTCATTAAAGTAAATTAGACAAGGTGCAAAAATATTTTTATTTTGAGTGTATAAGACATGAACAATGTTGGACAAATTACATGCTTCAGTTGAATACTAAATAGTTTAATTCTAAGGGTTAGAGGTTTGTTCAGATCAAAATCAAAAGAATGAATAACCATATAAAAATACTATTTAATTAAAAAACTCATAAAACCTGTTGAAAATAGGTCAGAAAAACTCAAAAACCGTTTTAATCCACAAAACATGAAACACACAAAAAAAAGGCTGGGTTATTTTCCACCCATGGTTGAGTCAAAAAGGGACCAACAGATGGGTTGTAAATTCACCTATGCTAGTTTGTTTTAACCCAAAATGCTGGTCTGTTTCAATTTAAGGTTGGTTCAAATTTTAAACAATTTCTGTGTTAATTTAACCTCGAGTTGGGTTTGTCCCTTTGTGACCAAACCATGGGTAAAAAACAGCATTTTTAGAGTGAAGGTGAGCATGCATATTTCAACAGGCTTGTGTAAGGAAACATTACATTCATCAGAGACACACCACCAATGTCTGTAAAGCAATATACAAAGTATAGCAGATACTGTAAACATAATATGACATGCTGCCCCTCAAAATCACATAACTTTTATACACCAACCTTAGAAATCAATAAAACTCACCAGCTGCGCTCTCTGTACAACATACTTCAGCTTTTCTCTTTTCATCAGTAGAAAACAACACGTTCATACACGCACAGCATCCTTCACAAACATGTCTGATAAGTCCAAGGCAAAACTAGCAACATGGTCTCTGGCACCGGCTCTCATCCGCTGACACTCCAGCACCCCTCCTCCAGTCCTCCCATCTCCTCCCGAAATCCCCTCCTTTTCATGGAAATGAACAATATAACCACCCCCAACACACACAGAAGAGTGACAATAATGCCATGGAGATGTCTCCATGGAAACCGATGACAGCAGGAGAGGGGGAAATAAAGGGAGGTAGAGGAAGAGAGAACCAATGAAAGGGGAAAATAAGGAGTGTGAGAAGATTAATAGCGACAGTGAGAGCAAACAAGAGTATACTAACATATAATAACTACTGATGGAGAGTATCTGAAACTGTGTTCCTCTGACAGATTAGCAGAAGATAATAATAATAATATGTATTTCATTAAAGGATTTATTTGTAAAAATTATATATGCACACACTGAATTATTGTTTATCATAATTTAAAAACCATTAGTCTTATACATACATAAAGAAATTAAACTGATGTGAGACAGACAAAGTTTGTTATATGGTTGTATTTCATTCTTGTCTATTTTATTTTATAAAGCATTTACCTATTTCTTTCATGTATTATGAGGGACTTTTATTTTGGTGAGGGAGAGAGGAGTACTTTTCCTGTGTGCCCCGTGTTCTTGTTTAGGCTCTCTGTGCTAACTTGAATAAAAGTTAATAGTTGAGAATACTTTCATCCATCGTCTTATTGGAAAGCATTAACATCTATACTCCATGCCTTACACTAAATTAAATTGTGCCTATATATTCCCCATTTATGAATTCCACTACTAAATGTTTAACTTCCTAAAACCCGGGTTTTGGTTTGTCTTTTTTTATTTCTTTCAGCTTTGTTGGGGTTAGGAAGAACCAATAAATATAATAACCAAATATTTTTCTTTGAACATGAAGCAGTGTTATATGGGATTATCACGCTTCAGAGTTTCGTGGGCGGGACTTGTCAACTTTGTGCATGTCCACTTCCAGCGCATTTAGGTTAGGTATCTAACATCCTGTTAGGCAGTGGTGGAATGTAAGTTAATGAAGTAGAAATACTCCGTTACTGTAATTAAATAAATTTTCCAAGTATTTGTACTTTACTTAACTTAAGTAGAATCTATAGTGCATACTCGTTACATTTTGCAACAAATTATCTGTACTTTGACTTTACTTCATTTCTACAACACCATCGTTCCTTAATGTACCTTTCTCAACAAATTTTTTGTTCAGTCTGGAGCAGCAGAACTGGCATTGCGCTCACCGGAAGTGGACGTGCACAAAGTTTGCTGAAAGTGGAAGTACTGCCTATCAGCGTGATAATCCCATATTGTCCATGTTTGTGTACAATAGGTTGCAGTTACACAGAATTAAGTATTATGGTGCAAACAACAACAAAAATGTGATGTTCACAAATGAGGTCTTAGGAGGTAAATGTAATTATTTTAAACAGAAATGTGCAAGTGTCTAGTGAGGAAAAGCACGTACAGTAACACGAGTCCATTATACTGTCAAAATTACTGCAACCCATGATGCATCTCATAAAGTTAGTGGAGTTTGCAGAAATGTAATAGACTGTCATTTACAAATTTTAAACAAAATTTTGGTCAATTCATACTTCAATATTTAGGGGTCAAGCCCCGAAGGGGCGAAGACCCCTATTGTATTTGTTAGTTTTCTTATTATTAGGGGTCAAGCCCAGAATGGGTGAAGACCCCTATTGTATCCGTTAGTTTTCTTATTATTCTTCCGGCTTCTTCTTCTTCCACCATTGCGGCCTATGGCAGCCCATAGAACTGTACATAGTGTATTGGGATATCCTTTCTATTAAACTTTTTTTTTGATTTGCTACAGCTGCACAAGCTGCACAAGATATCACGTACCCTGATATAAGCAGGTTTGTAAGATGGCGCTTGTGTGTCGAAGCCCTTCCGTGCGTCATTGCCAGGGATCGCCCCTTCCGGTTTGCTCTTTCCACTTCCGCATTTGCCCTGTTTCCGTTTGCAGGTATGTGTTGTGCAGCTCACCGCGTATCCCTGTATGACTTGAGGTAAACATCACTCTAAACACTTGATTTATAGCTCCTGGATCGTTCGTGTTTGATCATTATTTGTGACTGTTCCTGTATCTAACATTCCCCGGCGTAATCTCGTGCCGGCCACCGCCCTTGCGTGCGCGTGCGTGATCAGTGAAGACATTTTAAGGTACATGTTTGGGTTGCAGGTATGTGTTGTGTAGCTTATTGCTTATTGAATGTGTGACTTGAAATAAGTGTCTAAAGATTCGATTCATAGCTCGTGGATGGCTCGTGAACAATTACTATTTGTGGCTGCTCCTGTATGTTCTCCTGTTTAAACTTGTGCTGGCTGCTGCGATTGGGTGTGTGCACGCTATCACAGTGACGTTTATGGTACGTGTAGTTTTATTGCACTGGAACATGTCTAATGAGGCTGGAAATAATTTTAATTAATTCCCTGTAGGAGGAATATTTGGATTTGGGACTATGATTAGCTGGCAACCGTTTATGATGATGATGCTGCTGCTTTGTCTGTGATTTGTTTCTAGGATGCAACTTTAAGCTGTTTGCACGTTACGTGACGGGTGGGGATAGAGTGGACGCTAAGGCCTAATTAAATGTGTAATTAGGTCTTTTTTGGTTAAATTTGTTTATTCATTTATTTGGTTTTCTTATGATTCTACCTGCTTTGTTTGTAAATTGTCCTGCACCATTAGTCTGAACTTGAGGTGCATTCCCTCAGTTGGCTCTACTTTGATCTTAATGCAGTTAGCTTTTGTGGTTCTTTTGTTTAATACTTATTTGTTTTGAAATATTTTGTGGTATTTACTTAGTTTTGGTTTATTTGTTTATTTGTAAGTACTTGCCTTATTTTGTTTATTTGGTTTATGTGTATTGAATTTCATTTGTTTTTTCTTTATGTATCTGTCCCAGCTACTTATTTGGTATGTGGTCTAGCATTTGATAATTGCCGTGATTTTGGAGGTACTCTCCTTCATTCTGCTAAGACCTCATTTCCGTAGCTGGGTTATTTTGTGGTTGAGTAGCTTTCTTTTGAAAAATCTTTTCTTTATTGTTTATTTTATTTAGGTTTCTCATACTAAATTTGTTTTGTCTGGTTCATTCTTATTTGTTACAGGTGCCGGCTGTCCAATAGTAGGCCTCGAGTACGGTGGTGGGACTTCCGGAGTGCAGTGTGTTCACCATTGATGCCTGTGTGTGTAGAGTGGAGCACCGGGTGTTTAAGGTTGCAGTGATACCAGGGCTATATGCTCCTTAAATTGTTTGGACTACCATAGGCATGCCTCGGTCTCCTTTATAGTAATTTCTAGATCTTCTAGCCTGATGCCATCATACATAACTGATTTTAATATTCCTGTTTTATTATAATAAATTTTTGTATTTTTGGTATCCATGTCTTAAGACCCCTTCTTGTGAAGCAGTGTTCCTGTGAGCCTTTTTCAATAAAATTGATTCATATTTTATTATTTCCCTGTTTTACAAGGTGGCTTAGTCAGCTACATCTTAAAATGTTTTCCCTTATGGGCCTACCCCTACAATAGGAAAGCTATGAAATTTGGCACACTGATAGAGCACAGTCCATAATATCCACAGCAAACTTGGAGTCTCTATCTCAAACCCTCTAGCGCCACCAACAGTCCAAAGTTGCACTTAAGTTTTTGCTAATAACTTCTGATCCGTAAGTCCTAGAAACAAAATTCGTGTTTCCTATGATTCCTTGGCTCAAGCCGATTCGATTCGACCATATGACGTCATTTTTCTGCCATTTTGAATTATTCGTATAACCTACTTTTGTGAACTCGTCCTAGAGCTTTTGCCCGATTGCCACGAAAATCGGTATGTAGCATTTACAGACCCTCAAGGCAAAAAGTTATGGAATTCATGTCGATTCGTCAATCCGTTTCCGTAAACTGTGTCAACAAATTTTACTGGAGGGGGCATTCCCAGTTTTGTTGCAGCACCGCCTAGTGGAAAGACGAATGTTTACACGCTTATAACTTTGGCTGTGATTGACGTATTTTGACGGGACTTGTTTCCTTGGAGACCTGAGTAGTCGCCGAGTCCAACGATACCAAACATGCCAGAATTTGCCTTACGGTTACCCCTGCACAGCAAAATAGCACTTAAAAAACATGCGCGAATATCTCCTCGAGCGTTATTCTGATCGACTCAAAAACACCATAGGAAGAACATTCTGAACAAAAAACTCTATTGCCGTTATATTAAAATTCCCATCAGAAATGGCCGAAAATTGCAAAAAACTATTTTTACACCAGATTTGATACGCTGATGTATGATCAGAGTCTGAGCCCACACAAAAAAAATTGTATACTTGCACCACTAGTTGGCCTCATAATTTAACAAAACCTTTGATATCAAGCAATCTCTATGTTCATACAACTGTTTCTTCACTAAACTAAAGTGTATAGTCATAAAATTAGCTAGATGTAAATCAGTCATGACCTTAGGTTGCATGAACGATTTTGTCATAGCGCCACCTAGTGAATGGCTAGTTTTGCTAAAAACCACTGCAAAGATTCATTCAAAATTATGAGACATCATAGATTCCTTTCATTGCTTGAAGTATAATCTTTGGTGGATACTAATTAATTCCCTAGCAACCAATGAGAATAACCTAACAACCGTTTTGCAAGAACTTTTACTCTGCATCAAAAAACTGTACAGACATGAGAGTGGGCTCTTTTGACTCATAAACACCACTGTAACATGTTGTGACCTGTGTTTTGACACACTGTTAATGGAGAGATTTCACTGAATGAGAACAGCTTTTTTGCTGAAAACTTTTTTATTATTTCATCCGATATCATAAGGTTTTCTTAGGTTCTATAAACTGCTCATCCAAACTCAAATTTACTTCATTCTGTCCCCTTTCGGCTTGACCCCGGTATTGCTGCTTGCAGCTATATTTATAATTATTAGTTCTCTTTCATCATCTCGTGTTCGAGATCAACCTATGGGAAGGGCATCCGTACCTGACCTCTACAGAAGCAGCCAATTGCACCAAGTCTGGCTAGACAGACAGAAGCGCGCAGCCAATGCCAGGTAAGACCACACCCTCTTACCTGCTCGCATAAAAGGCCAATGCGCGCTGCTCCTCCTCAGTTGACATTCGCTTCTCGCAATCTCTGCACAGATACAGTTTGGTTGGATTTTTTGCTGTTCACTGAGTGTCTCCAGGAGGAATTATCATCAGATCAGCCTCCGCCTTACGTGACAGTCGTAAATCTTACCAGGTTAGCTGTGTCTGTTTTTTAGCATCATCGAGCCCCCCACGCTCGTGTTTCTTTCACCTTTCCCTTATCCACGGCTGCCCGCCATGGATTTCTCAGAATTTATCGCTGGTATGTCGCTTTCTAAAGCTGCCACTACTCCCTTGAAGTCTTCATCACGGGCCTGTCCGGCTGTGTGTGGAGCTTTGATCGCTGCTAAGGATTCGCACGAGTTTTGCGTGGTATGTTTGGGTCTCAAACACGCATAACCTACTTTTGCGAACACTGGCACACTGATAAAGGACAGTCCAATGTGTCCCCACAGCAAACTTGGAGTCTCTCTACCGCTAACCCGCTAGCGCCACCAACAGTCCAAAGTTGCACTTATGTTTTGCTTATAACTTCTGATTCATAAGTCCTAGAAACAAAATTCTTGTTTCATCTGATTCCTTGGCTCAAGATGATTCGATTGGACTTCATGACGTCATTTTCCGTCATGAAAATTTTTTCCACCATTTTGAATTATTCGTAAAACCTACTTTTGCAAACTCGTCCGAGAGCTTTTGTCCAATTGCCACGAAAATTGGTATGTATCATCTAGAGACACTCATGGCAAAAATGTATCAAAAGAATTTTGATACAGCAATCCGTTGTCGTATACCACCTTAACGAATTTTACGTAGAGTGCAAAAAAACAGATTTTAGGCTGTATCTTCGTCAAACTTAGGCCTATTGACACGACACTTGGTCCTTGTGATGCAAGTCAGGAACTGAGGGTGCATGCATAGTTTCGTGATGAATGTTTTATACACCTGTAACTTTGGCTACGATCAACAGATTTTGGTGGGACTTGATTTTCAGGAGTCCTGAGTAGTCACAGAGTCCAACGATACCAAACATGACAGATTTCGCCATACGGTTAGCCCTGGGCAGCAAAATAGCACTTAAAAAACACGCGCAAACATCTCCGCGAGCGTTGTTCTGATCGACTCGACAACACCAGGAAGAACATTACATTACCTTCTGAACAAAAAGTTCTATTGGCGTTAAATAAAAAATTCCATCAGAAATGGCCGAAAATTGTTTTCTACACATAAATTGTTATAGCTCCGCAAAAAAATTTCATTTTTACACCAGATTTGATACGCTGATGTATGAGCACATTCTGAGGCCACACAAAAAAATTGTATGCTTGCACCACTAGTTGGCCTTATAATTGAACAAAATCTTTGATATCAAGCCAGCCCTATGGTCATACAACTGTTTCTTCACTAAACTAAAGTGTATAGTCATGAAACTAGCTAGATGTAACACAATCATAACCTGATGTTGCTTGCACAATTTTGTCATTGCGCCACCTACTGGTTTTGAGATAGAATATGGTATTTTTTGCCTAAAACTACTGCAACAACACATCTAAAACCATGAGTCATCATGGATTATTCCTTTCATGGGTTTGACTATAATCACTGGTGGTTGCCAATTCACTCCCTAGCAACCAATGAGAATACCTTATCAACCATCAGAACATCGTAGAGACATGGGGGTGGGTTCTTTTTACTCATTAAACTTGCTGTAACATGATGTGGCCTACGTTTTGCCACTGCAAACACCACTCACATGTCCTTCAGTGCTCTAATGTTCCATGATTGTCAATAACAGAAGGACGATAACAGTAGACAAGAACATAGATTATTTTTGTTGGTTACATTGCCGTTTTTTATCTGTAATCATTAGGTTTACCTAGGTTCTTTAATCTGCTTATCCAAACTCAATTTTACCACATTCTGTGCCCTTTTCGGCTTCACCCCGGGATTGCTGCTTGCAGCTATATTTTTAGTTGTGTTCGTTTTCTGAAAGGTAGTTTGGTAGTTAAAATGACTTAACTGTATTTTCTTACTCAGCGTTTTCCAACACAATCATGACAACGTTTTCCCTGAAACACACAAGCACGCACGCACACACACATACATACAGATATGTACAGAAGAATGTTTATTAGATCGGCCACATCCTTATACAAAACTCCCACTTCCTTTCATATTATAATTCTTGGTTTTGGCTACCATCAGTTCCTTATTTTACTTTCTCAAACATTACACCGCAAAATCACCATCAGTGTTTCTTGTATTTTCCCAGAGCATGTTTTTGAAGGAAATGCTCTGTCAGTCTTGTTTAGAGATGAACATGTACAAAATCCTTGATGTTGTTTCACATTACATTAACAACAACCATTCTGGATCTCAATTGGAAGCTGTTGATCACTCGATTCTTTTAGGCCATCTCCAGCATGGTGTTGCAATTGAAGGTACTGCATTACATTTCGAATCATATGTCTATGATAGAACCATTTCTGTGAATATTACCATAAAATATAGCCTTCCTCAAGGATCTATTTTAGGTTCCATTCTGTTTTCAATATATATTTAGGGACTATTTGTCATGATTATGCCATTGTTATGTTTTTAGAAGACATACATAGTTATCTTCTTTTGAAATGTGAAAAATTTCCTTGAAAAATTACCTAATGGATTGTATGGAAGATGTTAAAAGTTCAATGTCAAAAAAAGGTCTGTCAAAGATTTAGTCTAGCAAGAGTAAATTTTTTTTGCACACTCAGAAAAAAGGTATAAGGAGGCGTCAAAGGTATTCCTTAGAAAATACCAAAATGGTATTAGGACCTTTTTAAAAGGTACCGTCCCAGTGACAACTTTTGTACCTCTTTTCTGAAAGTACATAAAGCTTTTTTTTAAGCAAAACAATAAAATGTCATCCTTTATTATCTAAAATCAAGACACGAAAACTTATTTTGTGTGTTTGCGTGTGTGCGCGTGTACCTGGTTATTATCATGTGATAATTATCATACTGAATACCAGTATTTTTTGACCTTGTGGGGACATTTTGAGGTCCCCATGAGGAAACAAGCTTATAAATTAAACAGAATTATGTTTCTTGAAAATGTGAAGTATCATAAAGGTTTCTGTGATGGTTGGGGTTTGGGTTAGGGGAAGGGAATAGAATATACAGTTTGTACAGTATAAAAACCATTACGTCTATGGAATGTCCCCACAAAACATGGAAACCGGAATGTGTGTGTGTATGTGTGTGTGTGGGGGGGGGGGGTGAGCAGTAAAATCAAACCACAGTACTGTACCTTTAAATCCAATTTCAGACTACAGTAAGATTAAATTTACCAGCTGTACTCAGATCCTTCCATCTAAGTAATCCAATATGATGTCCAAGTCTTTAAATAGAAAATCTATGCAAATCATAATGTTAACTTTGACTAGGATTACAGCAAAACATTTAGTGCTTGGGAAACCTGCATCAACACTCCTAAAAATAAAGGTGCTTAAAAGGTTCTTCACAGCAATGACATAGAAGAACAGTTTTTGGTTCCTCAAAGAAAAATTCAGTCAACAGTTCTAAAGAGCCTTTTTTTGTTGTTAAACAGAAAGGTTTTTCAGATGTAAAGGTTCTTGTTCTATAGAACCATTTAGCCAAAATGGTTCATCAATTGCATCATGTAGCACCTTTATTTTTAAGTGTGAATGAATCATTGAAAACCAGTTAAAACCAAGAACTGTCATCAAGAATAGTTGATAGAACTGTTGATATTGTAGTTTTCAGTTATGTGGTTTGACACTACAGAATGGCTTTGGCACTGTTACATCATGAGTAAGGATGTTATGTCACTATGCAAAGGGTAAGCCATTAAAATATACTATTGCGATTGTTCCCCTTACATTTGAACTATGAGGATATAAAGATCTTTCAAGGACTAATGAGGAGTCTTGACAGATTTGACACAAACTTTGTCAAGTAAAACAAATGATCATTTCCATGGCTCTCTTATGTGTTCAAACAATCAAAAATGGAATCAGAAGGATGACACTGGGTTTTTGTCATGGAAATCATGAAGAAATTCCAGACTTCTACAAACAACATAAGCACAATTTCTTTCTTTTACAGTCTATTAGTGCATTTTGAGGAATAATTTCTTGTTATTTCTCATAAAAAAAAGAGCAGTTCCTGATGTTATTTTGCACGGCGCATAGCAAATTATTAAAAACATGTATGTCTTTGAAAACTTTAATTAAAAGGTAATATCATACTCCACCTTTGAAACAACTTTTGCTTTTAGCTGAAGACACAAAGCCCTCTTGTTTTAAATATTCTCTCTAAACAATCGCTATATTCTGGTACCTGAACATTCATTTTATTTGAAATAATCAATTTTGGATTTTTCAAGCACATTTCACCAATTCCACCCCACATACATTTTATAAACATTAATACTAATTTTGTAAATAAGCAATATATAATTGTTAATGAGGATTGGAAGTGAAATTATATATTTACTAATATTTAGGTGTGTATAATTATTAAGCTGATTTTCATTTACAGGTAAAATGGGGGGCTGAAAATTCATTGTGATGGATATATAATGTTCAGTTTTTAAATATATATATATATATATATATATATATATATATATATATATATATATATATATAAAAATATACAGTTATTTTACAAACACTGTGTGCAGGGCTGGACTGGACAAAAAAATCGGCCCTGGCAACCGGCCCACTACATGGGATCACATATACCACCCATCTTTGTGCAATCTTGACTACCACCTCCATTTAATGATTAAGTATAAAAGTATAAGAGCTGACACGTGACATTACAATAAATGCAAGCAACACTCTAAAAAATGCTGGGTTGTTTTTAGCTCAAACTGATTTTGCCAAGTAGTTGATGTCCTCAGGGCAACTATTGTGTTGACCCAAGGACAACATTTTTCTAAATAAAACCTAAACCCACCCCAAACCCAGCCGTTGTGCTCAAGAATCTTTATTTATAGAGCACATTTAAAAACAACCAAGGCTGACCAAAGTGCTGAACATCAAATAAAACAATTAATCTCAATAAAAACAAATCATAAAAAAACAAACATAAAAAACAAAAATTATGATAACAATGACACCTGATAAATGTTACAATGAAGTTGCAGTCTCACAGCAGAGCCACAAGTTATATAACAGTGTTTTACCAATTCTAAATTTTAAGAACTAACATTCATTTTTGTATATTTCATTTCATCCTATTTTTATGACCTTGATGGCCAAATCAGGACATTGGACATTAAATAAAGAATTTTCAGTGTATGTGTCATTCCCCTCCAGAAACCACGCAAACCAAAGTTCTTCGTTTACTGATGGATTTATTTGTTTATTTAATTCATCCTTAATCCACCGTCGAACTATTTAAAACAGTAGAAAACATTATATAAACAATCTAACAACACAATCAAAAGAGCAAATAAATCAAGAAATAAAGCATCAAAAATACACATACCTCGCTGGCTGCATACAAACTGAGAGGGAAATGAGTCCAAAACGCAACTTCAAAAAGGCACTAATTACTTCAGACTCAGACTACCGGCATAATCGCAAGTCAACGTCTTGAGTCTCTATCTCTCATGTGCATCATAGGCTACAACAATAAATGTGTGCATGTAACCCTTGATCCGCATGACTTCACTTCGTCTTAGATGAAACAATCATCATCTTCGTCATCACCATAATAAATAATAATAATAATGACCGACATGGGATGCAATTGGTATGCAAAAAAGGTCAAACAAATATATAAAAAGGGGAAACAAACCAATACACTTAAGCAACAGCTAAACTCCCACCAAATCATACACTGATTTCACTCAAAAAATCATGAATAATTCTAACCTTAAAATTGTATGATATATGTGCAAAATACAGCATTATTGAGCCTCAAGCAGCAAAACCATCTTTTAAAAACAGATCTGTCAAAGAATCAAAAATAATTCCAACCATAAAATTGTATGATATATGTGCAAAGTACAGCATTATTGAACCTCAAGCAGTAAAACCATCTTTTGAAAAGGCCTATCAAGGTACACAGGCTTGAAAGTATACCTTCCTGAATGGTCCAAAGTTGAATCACTCATCATTAACTTAACCTTTCGAACCCTTCCATCAGAGCTGGGATAAACTTCAGCCACCTTCGCCAATCTCCATTGATTTTGAAACTCCTTTGGGGTGATGGCAGGGGGCTTAATATAAGGATGGAGAGTAGATCTTACAATCCCTTAACTCTAAAGACACCGTGTTAATCTATAAATGCACTTAATTGGCGCAACTTGTTGGCTTTTTCTTTGGGTTTAACTTCACAGTTCCTTTTAATACTTTCCATTTCAGTACTGAATGCTTCCATTTGAACCATTTTGATAATAAACATCTCTGCTTCTCGTTTTTCTCCAATGCTTGTGGCACAACTGAAATCTGACTTACAGCACTAAAATGTTTAGCGTAATGCTTGAGACATGCAACAGCCTTGACAACTCTTTTCAAATAAGAGAACTTCGCCATATGATTTAACAATTTCCTTTCTTCTATTACCTTAGTGCTTAACGCCTGGACAGCTTTACGTTCTGGATCATCAGTAACTTCTCCCACCTTGTCATCTCCTACAGGTAGATGGCTCTTCCATAAGAAGTCTGAACCGGTAAACCAATTTAGAGGCGAATTTAACCGCTCACTTTTAAAGGGTAAGGGCATTACAAATGGCGCTTTTCCATTGCATAGTACCCCACGGTTTAGTTTAGTTTGGGTCGGGTCAGCTTACTTTTGCGAGCTTTTCCATTGGGTGCAGTACGTAGTACCCGATACTTTTTTTCGTACCACCTCGGTTGGGGTTCCAAGCAACCCGAGCTGATACCAAACGTGATGCGAAAACACTGTAGATCACTGATTGGTCTGAGAGAATCGTCACGTCATCGCTATAATGTAAATATTAGCTTTAGCTTACTGCTAGCTTGCGCTGTCTCAAGCAAACATGTTGTTATCTGTGTTCTGCTATAAGTTTCTAAACACCCTTTTAGCGATAAAAAACATCCGCAGGTTGAGAATCCGGGACACCATAACAGTTTTTTCCAGACTTGCAGTTTGTGGCGGCACATTGGCGACGTGCCCGTCCGCATTATATATGCTTAAATGCAACTTGAATGAGGCTCAGCGGAGCGCCGTCGACTGACGCCACGGGTCGGTGTTTGAACAGAAACTGTCATGTGAGACAGAGGTAGTTATAAACGCGATGTGCAAACATCTATTTGTGGTGGCCAATTTTAATTTTGTGGCAGACTGAGAAATAAATGAATGTATGGGAATGTACAACAACGCTCTCACGTGTATGATGTCACAGCAGTAGGCAGCGTAAATATAACGACACGCCTATAATCCCTCCCACTCCGAAGTGATACTAAACTCGATGGAAAAGCTAACCACGCCAAAGTGAGGTGAGCTGACCCGACCCAAACTAAACTAAACCGTGGGGTACTATGCAATGGAAAAGCGCCAAAAGTGACCATCTGATTTGTGTTTAATTCCATCTTTTAACTTTGTCAAGACATCCTCTTGAGAGAAGGAATCCTCTTCTGCCCGCTCACTAAAATCTGACTCCCTCTTCATGACATCATCGGTAGCGACCATTTCTTTTACACTCTGGGGTCGGCTGCGGCGCTGGCGCCGCAAACTCTTTATTTTTCAATCACTCCCCAAAGAGACTTAGATAACTCTGCTGATTTTGGACATACAGATATGATTTATACATCATTTAAAACGTTAAATTGTCTAGTTTTTTTCTGTCCACTCCCAATAAAAACAGCATGTTGTGCTTTTCGCAAAATTAAGAAAATAAACATGATGCGCGTTTTGTTCTCTCTCCCTCAGTGAAGTCCTTTCAGAAACACGTCAGAAAAATGAACTGTAACTTAACGAATATTTATGATAGAAACAAAAGATAAATGTCTACATAATGCTTGGAATGTCTGCTTTTGGAAGATGTAAGTGAAATCGAAAACAAATATTGTAATTCGTTGTTAACTGTATTAGAAGAGAGAGATCCCAGCTAGCATGTATAATCGGCCCGAGCTCGGCTGCCCTGCGGCAGCTGCGGCTCAGACTCGGCATCGGCGTGTGTTAACCGAGCCGATTGTGCCCCGCAGCTCGCTCTGGCACATTCATTTTTGTTCTGGCTGTAAGCACTGGGCCGATTCATGTTCACCGTAACTGGTAACCCAGCTCTGGCTATATGATCTGGACCACTTTTGGAAATGACTCGGCTTATGTTAAATCAAGGATGGTTTTAATGGATGCCATTCAATGTAGGCGACTTTCTTTAACACAAATGTAGATTTTTAACTCCAACCGTTTTAGTCTGTCCATAACAAAAGACAGTAAAAAACAAAACATGGTCAGACAAATCCAAATTAAACCCTGCTGCTCGTTGATGTCCTAAGACACGAAACGATCGGTTTCTGTGAGAAACCGAACTGTATTATATAATTTATACCTCTAATACGGCGCCTTCTTCTTCTTTTGAGTTTTAATGGCGGGTTGCGAAGCAACGTCATAGTTGCATACTGCCATCTACTGTATCGGATGCACGGCTTGAGGGCTATACAGGGACACCCGAAACCGTAGGTGGCGGTATGCACCTATGAAGTTGCTTCGCAACCCGCCATTAAAACTCTAAAGAAGAAGGTGCTGTGCACGGGCTCATTTGACTACGCATAGTACTGTATTAGAGGTAAAAAAAATTATATAAATACTGTTCGGCTTCTCGCACAAACCGATCGTTTCGTTTCTTAGGATATCAATGTGTCGTCACGAGCGGCAGGGTTTAATTTGGATTTGTCTGTGCATGTTTTTACTGTCTGAGATTTTGTTACTATTCACATGCATACAGACTGAAACGGTTGGAGTTTCTACATTTGTGTTGTACTGAAGAAACAAAATCACATACATCTTGGATGGCCTCGGGGTAAGCTGATAAATACAAAAAATTCATTTTAAGATGAATCCCGTACGTTGGCGGTTGTTTTAAACTGGGTGCTCGGCTCAGACCCTTTTGCCAGTATGAAGCCGATTTCAACGGTAACTGCAGAAAGCGTCAGCACGCTCAGCTCATCACTGGAGTAACGTCTGTACAACGGGTGAGATAAAACTCAACGCCTGACTGAATCATCCATTCCCTTTTCGATCCTACGCCATACGTTAAACTTGAGGTAAGTCTTGTGTTCAGTTTCCTTAAAAAGCATCAACATTCACGCTAAGCATAGTTTCAATCGAGTTCCCGTCACATCATATATTAACTCTATTTCGAACTGTTGCTGATTACATGTTGGTTATTATTGATTCGTTCATGTTCCTTTGACATGTTCATGTACTTTTTTTCCAGATGAAACAAACATAAAGAATTCATAATTCATTTAAGAATTATTAATTAGGACAACATCAAATTATTTATCATGTCTGAGAAAAGTAGTGCAAATTTTGGATAATATGAAAGTGGCTCCAACTTTTATGGCGCGAACGAAGCTAGCATTGACTAGCTGGGATGTTAAATAATGGGACGCAATTTTTATTAAATGCAATTTACGTGATTAATATTTACAAGCATAGTGTTCTTTGGTAGAAAATTAAGTGGAACAAAATGTTAGCTGGTAGTGCTGTGACAAATCGCAGTTGATCCGAACCACGGTTCGGCTCGCATGTGATTCGCGGATTAATATATACCAGTGTATGGAATGTCACAATTATAGATTTGTGTGTAAACTTAAACATGTCTTGATGGACCCTAATTTATGCACTGTGCAGTTATGCTGGTAGTTGGGTAATGTCATAATGGTTATTGGGTTGGGCTTGGACTAAAAAAGGGAAATTGTAATGGTTTAGTATAATAAGACATTATGTATGGTTTTGTACAATGCTAATCTTTTTTTTCTTTTTTCCTCAGGTAATCTTGCTTTTGCTGTTCTAATATAAACACTGCTCTTAGGTAAGAATGGCTGATCAAATGCATTATTTTAAATCTAATCTGAGACACAAAGCAGTTAAATCGTTGTCTAATTTGCTGCAAGGTATTAAGAACGACAGTAAGCTTGTTGACGATGATCTGACTGATATGTGTGATGAGATTAAAACTATGGCTGTGCAAAAAAATCGATACAGCTAACTACCATGATAGTTAGCTGTATCGATAGTGTATCGATATTTCGATCTCTACTGTCGATATTTTAAAAAACATCAAATCCCTCTGTGTGCGTCAAACGACCTCCTCGCCGCTGCTATAGTTGTCACTGTCCAGTTGTCTGCCATATACGGCCATTCGGCCAATGTCTCAGAAGTTAGAGGGAGTGAGAAAATGGCAGAAAATTTAAAAACACCTGCATCTTTCAAAGAGCTGCAGGTGTTCAGCTCTATTTTTTACATTTTTGATTGTATTGTGATACGTATCTTATCATGACCCATGTATCGTGACACGTATCGTATCGGGAGGCCCTTGCCAATACCCAGCCCTAATTAAAACAACTTTTCTTTTAGCACACCACCCATACATGGCACACAAAACAGGTCTTGTGAGGGGGCTGTGCCCACAGGTAGAAATTCTGTGGGTCCACGGGCTTCTCCCCTTTCAGCGAACATCACAGCGCTTAGTCCACCATCGTGGTCTCCAATCTCCATTACCAACAGCCTGAGTGCTACACCTACAGACACCCCAACCCATGCAGCAGCTGGCAGAAGTCAGACATCAGGCCAAACTGGATTTCAAGTAAGAAGGGCGAGATAGCCCATGGAGAGAAAAAAATCACTTTGGTATTAGGGCTGGGTATTGTTTCAGATGTCTCAAATCGATTCAGATACATTAGATCTCAAATTGATTGGATTGCGATTTTCGATTCAATGATTACATTTTCACTGGCCCCACCACAAAAAAAGTAATAAATGAATGAAATAGTTTTTGTAGTTTTTACCCATTTATTCTTGTAATAAGGTTATGACACCCAATATTTTAAATACCAGTGAAAATTAACAATTATCAATTCTATTTTTGATACTACAGCTAAAACTACTAATATAAATTTCATAGATTAAAGACAAGTTAATAGTTGTTAATAAAAATTAAATGCAAGCAATGCAATATAAGTACAATAGAACAAAGATACAAATGAAGAAATCTGTGCATTTCAGGTAGGTCTAACAGTATTTTTCAGATACAGAAATTGAAAAAGTAATCAAATGTAAAATAACACGGCATATCTTCACTAATTAGGATTAACCTTTATTTAATCTGCACAAAGTTACAAATCGTTATTCAGTGAAAAGCAGGGAGTGACTTCCTCTTTTGTAGTTTGATTAACATTTAAAAACACAGACAGGTGAAGGTTACTACCACTTTAAGACTAATGCACGGATCAAATTATGATAGGCAATGAATGCATTCCTTTTCTACTTCTTCTCATAACCGTCTGTTTACTCGCAAAGGCCGGCATTTTTAAAAATAATTGTTGAATTTGCAAGTAGAGAACTAGAATTAATTTCGTAATTTGCACGCTGTCGCACAGCTGTAAGCGCTTCCAGTGTGTGCTCTTCTCACATAGCGCATGCAAGTTCTCTTTCGCTTGAATGCTTAAATTGACAAGGCTTAAAAATGCGTGCAAAATGTAAACTTTTATGATCATGCAGCACTGGCCCAATCGGGACATTGACAGTTCCTTCAACCGGAATGCTTTTCAGATATAATGTAATGAAAATAAATACAGAAAAACGATGAGAATTGATATTGAATTGACCACATTTAAAAAAAAAATTTCACTTTTTTTTGCCTATTCCTATTTGGTATATGTGATGAGATTAAAACATATTTTTCTTTTCTTTTAGCACACCCCACCCTTACATGGCACACAAGTATATGACACACAACACAGGTCTTCTCAGGAGGCTGTGCCTACAGGTAGGAATTATACAAAGTGATCTCTCTCGGTTTACTCTGACATATCTACGTACAATGTTTTGCTAGTAATCTGCTATGCCTGCTTTTTCTTGTGTTCTACAGCAATAGGCTTTACGCCCAGCTGCACTACTTCCTGAACTTCAGCCAGCTCCTTGTTTCCTGTCTGCCATTATTGGACAAACTGATTAATCCAGGTGTGCCTGAGCTTAGTAGTCACAACAACAATAATCAGACACACCTGGATTTATCAGTTTGTCCAGTAATGGCAGACAGGAAACAAGGAGCTTAAAGCCTATTGCTAAGGAGATCCTCATCCAGCTCGATTTTATTAGAGAGCAGCAGTTGCAGACTTCATCCCAGACCCAACACATTTTGGGCTGCCACTTTCAACTATTGAGGAGCTACAATGTTTGTAGGAGACATTAAATAATCCAGATGAGAAGAAGAATTTGGTGAGGTAAATTATGGTTTAATCAGATCATTCCTAAAAGTCAGTCCTCATTTTCACTCATGCTATATTCCTTAAATAACTAATAAGGTACATGTCTTTTTGTTTCAGACTGTTTTTCCTGGAATGGTCGGAGACAAGACTCTTAAAGACACCGTGGGGTGGGTCCTGAAAAAAACAATGAACTCTTCGTGGTGAGACTCATCAATTGAAGTGGGGTCAACTGAACGCCTGCATTCAAAGGGCTCACTTTGAAAAGTGTGGTTTTGGGTGAGTGTCAGTGCTGGAAACTCGATCAGTGGCTGGTTGCATAAACCTTTAAGACTAGTCTTAAAAGTTAGTCATTTTTTTTTCTTCAAGACTGATCATAATTGTATTTCTATACTCAAACTCTATTTAAAACATTAACATCATAACATTATCATAAATTGAAATGCATTAATGCTACTTCTGAGCCTCATTAAACAGTCTGTATATATAACTAAATCCCACATTTCTGTTATATGCCACCTCTGCAGTGCAAAGATGAATTGTGTTGCTACTGATTTCATTTGATTGGTAACTTATTCTTCCTGATTGCCTCTTATTATTCTAACTCAATTTATGAATTTGAAATTTAATAAGGTTAAAAATTTATAGTCAAATATCTCCTTATAATGGGAAGGTGATTTTGTCATTGATCAGAATGTGCTCCTAAATTTTTGAATGTGCTCCTAAACTAAAAAGAAATGTAAGCGTAGAGCCCTGCATCCAAAATAAGTTTTGGTGGTTTTATGAGTAACATCACATGGTCATGCTGACCTCTTCTATCTTTGTTTTTTTTTTCAGATGCAGTCCGCCGGAATGCCCTGACCAAAGATAACACAGAAAAGGAGATAGAGCTCCTCATCACCAGGTGGTCGGTGCTAGCATATGACAGGGATGGTGGCCAAATCCAGACAATAGACAGACAATGAATTAAAATGTTTTAAATTTAAAAATGTTGATTTTTGGAAAATTCGTATTTGAACTGATTGTGTGTGTGTGTGCACCTGGTAATTATCACGTTGTGTCCCCACAAAGATAGGAATACCAGTATTTTTGTGACCTTGTGTCCCCATGAGGAAACAAGCTTATAAATCAAACAAAATGATGTTTCTTGTAAATGTGAAGTAGGAGAAGGGTTTCTGTGATGGTTGGGTTTAGGGAATGGGGTAGGTAAGGGGAATAAAATATACAGTTTGTATGGTATAAAATGCATTACGTCTATGGAATGTCCCCACAGAACATGGAAACCTGTTTGTGTGTACGAGAGAGAGAGAATGTGTGTTCAAGTGAATAAAAAATGCATTAAACGTGAAATTCTTGTTCTTCCTTGTGTGTTTTATTTTCAGTTAATGTTGCATAATGGTTGCTTAGCAATTTTAGTATTAACCAATCAATAAAATCAATAAATTAAACAAGCCCAAATAAGGAACAGGATTGGAGGGGAGCTTACGTCCTCTCACTCGGGGTTCCGCAATCGGGCCGCGTTAAAACTGAGTGCTCGGCCGTGTCCTCGGGGCGCGTGAAAACCGAGCGCTCGCAGAGCAATCGGACCTAGATTCATGCCGAGGATCGGCCGAGTGTTCCAGCATTAATCGTTCCGCTTTCGGCCCGCGCAATTTTTGCTAGCTGGGATGTACCGTCTTTCTTCTGTTGCTTCATTATCTATAATGAGCCACGCCCCGCTCCATTGAAGAGAAGAGCAGAGATCATCCATATTCATTAGTCAACCCCACAGTCAATGGACATTCCGTCTCTGCAGCCATTCACTGCTGTGTTGAGTTTTAATCCGAGTGCTGGAAACATGACATCTACTTGTTTACTCGTGACTGTAACTTAAGTTATCTCCAGACGCGAGTGTGACTCGATCGACGTCCAAACGCACACAAACACACAATGCCTCATATTTGAAGCGCTTTGTGTTATCATTACAAAAGATGCGATTGCACACATCACATAACTGTTTACTCGCGCTTAAATCTCTAGACAGACGCGAGTGTGTGTGCTTCGTCAGTGTGATGGGATCGATGTCCAAACTCACACACAAACACACGATGCCTCATATTTGACGCGCTTTGTGGTATTCTTATAAAAGATGCAAGTGTGTATGCTTCGTCTGTGTGACGCGATGTCCAAATGCACACACAAAGACACGATGCCTCATTTGACGCGCTTTTTGGTATTCTTATAAAAGAATTGCAAACATCACATCTACTTGGTTACTCTCGCGTAGTAAATAAAAGTTATCTCCATGCGCTTATGTTTTCTTTGTGCTTCCGTCAGACGCGATCAACGGCCAAACGCACACACAAACACACAATGCCTCATATTTGACCCACTTTGTATTAAGACGCATCTAAACACATCTAAAACCCAGTTTATTTGCGTATATCTCTGCACAGTAAGTTTATTTAATGCAGGATCATGCATGTGAAGGCATTTCTTTTGTGTTGCTTTCACAAACAAACACATAACAATAATAGCGTCTTCACATTCCTGCCTGAAGCCTCATTATGCAGCTCATTATGCAATTGTTTTGTTCTTCAGCTGTCAATCACAGATTATTCAAGAGCTTCCAGCCTCCTTGCATATTGCCTTCCTAACTAAAAAGTGACTTTGAAATTGTAAATCAATATATTGTGTTATGTGAAGGAGTAAGCAGAATGATTTTCACATCATTTTAAAGAAAAAACTCTAGACTACTAGATCCTGTTTTGAAAAGTCTTGGGAAACATGTTTAGAATGAGTTTTGTGGAGTTATATCAGTCACTTACATTTTTTTCTTTTTCAAAAACCATGCATAAACATTTTTCTCTCAAAAATACAAACATGTACATACATGTTAATCATATAATATAGTAGCCCAGTTTGTGCTGAATGCAGTGTTATAAGACTTTTGCCATTATTATGTTTTTAAGCAACTGAAAAAAGCACAAATGTCAGGGCAGGTCAAAACTTCTCCAGGGCCCTAAAACCCCCTTAGACCCCAGAGGGTTAATCTGGGTCTTAAAAACAAAATGAACTTCACCCTTGAGCTGATCAAGTACTTCAAGTTGAGGGATTACTTGCCTTACAATGATACGATGACTCACAGCGTGCGCGTCACCATAATGTTCACCTGGGTTGCCATAGCTAACAATGCTCCAGCCAAAGTCAGTTTTCTGTGCAAATGGTTGGTTTTCTTCTCCGCAGACAACCTCCCGGGGCATTAGAGCTTGTGGGCAGTTGTATCCTATCAACAAGCCAATTTCGCATTCTCTTTGCAGAGCAATATGCTTTGCAAGATGCTCCAAATGGGGCCATGCCTTGGCAGTCTCAGGAGTGGGAATGTGTGATCTATTGGCGGGGATAAATTCTCTTGTGTACACTGTTGGCACTGTGATTTCCTTGGTGGAATTTAACCCTCTTATTTTTAAACCCTCAAGTCTTTTACAGGAGACAATTGTTTCTCTTGAGGACATGGTGGATAACTTAAGCTTTATTGGTTCTGTATTCATTTTCAAAGTATCTGCCACGTGCTCTAGAATGAAAGAGGAATCACTCTGGGAATCCAGCAAGGCATAAACAAGGACTTCCTTTCCTGAGTTACTTGACACAATAACTGGAACTATTGCTGAAGTTTGAATGCTGCCGCCATCTTTTAAAATCCTGTTAGATGTGGTTTCTGCAATGATGTCTTGTGATGTAGGACCTTCTTGATAGCCGACTTGATTCTGCTTAGATTCCCATTCTGAACGGTCCTCATGTAAACAAGTAGGATGACGTCTGGAACAGGAATCACAAATCAACCTCCTCTTACAGCTTTTTGACTGATGACCCGGGTTCAGGCAGCCAAAACACAGATGCTCATGCTGAATGAATTTAACTATCTGCAACAGGTCGCTCAAGTAATTTAATAATAATAATAATAATAATAATAATAATATGTTTATTTTTTATAGCGCCTTTCAAGAACCCAAGGTCGCTTCACAATGTGGGCCGAATACAAATAATAAGACAAATATACAGGCCTATTGCTTATTATGACAGACAAACAAGCAGCAGGCAGATGGAGACAAGCAAACACTGATCAACATAAATCAAAGAAAGCAAATAACATATAACCAAACATACATTTTGATGGAATATAGAAATAAAGTAAAGAAGAAAAGTGTTGAACAGAGAAAACAGAATTATTTATTGAACATTGTGAATAGATGGGTTTTAAGTTGTTTTTTAAAAGTCTGGAGGTTTTCAGACGCACGAAGATTAGGTGGCAGCTTATTCCATGCCGTAGGGCTTGCAACACTAAAAGCCCTACCACCCAGAGTTGATAGTTTGAACCTGGGTACGACGAGCAGATTGTCAGTGCTAGATCTAAGGGCCCTAGTCGGAACGTATGGTTGCACTAGTTCAATGAGGTATTTGGGTGCCGGGCCATGACAGGCTTTATATACCAGGACTAGTTCTTTGAACTGGATGCGATATATGACAGGAAGCCAGTGAAGTTGGTGAAGGATCGGGGTGATGTGGGCAGACTTTTTATTATATGTTAGGGCTCGTGCAGCAGAGTTTTGTACCATTTGTAGTCAATGGATTTCTTTGGTGGGTAGGCCAATGTATAATGAGTTACAAAAATCCAATCTTGAAGTGATGAAAGCGTGAATGACAGTTTCCGCATCTAGAAAGCTAAGAGAGGGGCGTACACGAACAATGTTCAGCAGGTGAAAGAAACATGATTTTACGGTCTGGCTAATGTGGGAATGAAAGCATAGCATGGGGTCAAACAAGACTCCCAGATTACGCACAGTTTTTGAAGGTCTAATTTGAACACCATCAATATCAATAAAAATGTCGTGTTCAGTCGGTCTCTTGAATTTGGGGCTAATCAGCAAGATTTCAGTTTTTCCAGCATTAAGCTGTAAAAAGTTATCAGACATCCATGTTTTAAGTTCGTGAAGGCAGGAGCTAACATAGGAGGGCGGACAAGATGAATTGGAGTTGATCGTAAAATAAATTTGAATATCGTCAGCATAGCTATGAAAGTTGAGACCATGCCGTCTGATGATCTGGCCTAGGGGTAGCAGGTAGATTAGAAATAAAAGAGGACCAAGTACAGAACCTTGAGGTACACCATGAGAAACAGTGACAGTGCGGGATCGATGCTTACCTATTCTAACAAATTGATGCCTGTCTGATAGATACAAAGTCAACCACTTAAGAGCCCCACCAGTGACCCCTATTGCAGACAGACGAGAAAGAAGTGTAGGTAAGGTTAGGTTAGGTTAGGTTACTTTATTGTCCCCGAGGGGCAATTATTTGTACAGTCAGCAGATAAGAAAACACATAAGCACAACATACAACAATACAACCTAATACACACACATAATAAAAATACCTTAAAACAGATCTGACAAAGTGTTTAAAATCGAGACAGAAGTCGGGATGAACGAATTTCTTAATCTGTTTGACCTGCATCTAGGCATGGAGTACCTACGGCCTGAGGGAAGTAGCTTAAACTGGCAACACAGAGGATGACTGGGATCGGCTGCAATAAATTGGGCCTTCTTTGCTACTCGTTTGGAGTAAGTGAGAGAGAGAGGGGGAAAGTTAGTGCCTGCAATTTTACTACATGTCCTCACAATACTCTCTAGTCGTTTTTTGTTTTTTATGGACAAGGAACCAAACCAACAGATAAAACAAAAGGTTAAAACAGACTCAATAAAACAAAAATAAAACATTCTCATCAAGGTATGGTCAATGTTAAAATTCCTCAATCTACGAAAAAAATACATGCGTTGCTGAGCTTTGGAGCAAATAGCGTCAGTGTGTGACTCAAAACTTAGCTTGCTGTCAATTATTGTGCCAAGGTACTTGTATTCTGTAACTATCTCAATCGGTTGACCATCAATAATAGTGTAGGGTAGAGAGGGGCTCTGTTTCCTAAAATCAATAATTAATTCTTTTGTTTTAGAGACATTGATGTTTAAAAAGGAACGCTTGCACCAATCATTAAAATCATTCACTATTGGTCCATGGTCAATCACACTTCCATTTAAAAGAGACACAATAACCGAATCGTCTGCAAATTTCAAGATCTGTCTACCATCATATTGTGAGCGGCATTCATTGGTGTATAAAACAAAAAGAAGAGGAGAAAGGACACATCCCTGGGGAGAGCCGGTAGAAGATAAAAGATTGCCAGATAAGGCACCATTGACTTTAACCCTTTGAGATCGAAACGTTAAAAAATCAACTAACCAGGCTATTAACCCTGGGTTGATATTGTGATTTTTTAAAAGTCTATCAGCTAAAATGTGGGGTTGAATACAATTAAAAGCTGACGAGAAGTCAATAAATAATAATCGCACAAATTGATTTGACCCTTCCAAGTGATTAAAAACTATATTGAGCAGACTGCCCGTCGCATCCTCCACTCCCCTACCTGCCCTATAAGCGAATTGTAAAGGGTCCAATTGAGACTGTGTTAATGCTACAATCTCCTGTTTAATAATTTTTTCGAAAGATTTCATAATAAGTGAAGTAAGAGCCACTGGCCTAAAATCATCAAGTGATTTGGGTCCTGTGGTTTTCGGGACAGGCACAATCACTGACTCTTTCCAGAGACGAGGGACCCGATGTAATTGCAGTGACTTATTAAATATAAAAGCAAATATATCCGACAATGGCTCCGCACAGCTTTTAATAAGACGACCTCCAATATTATCTGGTCCAGGACTCTTCCTTTCCTGTACCTGTCAGGAATCGGGGAACACAAAACACGAACCCAGATGCGGACGTAACAAAAAGGAATTTATTACAAAAAACAGGGGAAAAACAGGAAAACAAAACCCACGAGGGGGCAAAACAAGACAAAGGCAACAGCACTACACGAAACTGACACTAAACTAACAATACTAACATTAAACTTTTCCAACATAAACAGATCAAGACTAAATATACACAAACTTACTGGAACCGGCCGGGCAAAAAACAAGCATGGGACAAGGCATGAAAACAAGACGAACGTGCACCGGACAACAAACACAAGGACTCTTAAATAGGGAGAAAGTAAATTACATACAGCTGAAAATAATCACGAGTAAGGGATCGGGGAAAAAGTGACGAGACCCGGGAAATGCGTGGTCGAAATAAACCAATACTACAACCACACACTTCCCACATAGAACATATGTACTGTCAGAACCCTGCCATGCTAAACTAGACTAAAATACCAACAGGATCCGGCAGGATTCTGACAGTACGCCCCCCTCCAAAAGGCGGCTACTAGACGCCTTCGAAGGGGGAACACTAAACACGGGACAAGACGGACTGCATACATGACATGAACCATGAAAACATAACAAATAACATTAGGGGCAAACAAGACATAACAATGACTGGATTGGGATGGGACAATAAAAATAATAAACAAGGGAGGGGGGGTGGGGGAACACAAAAGTTCATAGGGGGTGGTCCAGGGTGGGAGGGTGGGGAAAGAGTCTGGGTGGACTTCGGGAGAGTCCCGGGATGACCATGGCCAAAAATGGCAAAGTCTGGCTGGGGTGGCGCTGACTGCGCCCACGGCTGGGGTTGCGCTGGCTGCGCCCACGGCTGGGGTTGCGCTGGCTGCGCACACGGCTGGCGTTGCGCTGGCTGCGCACAAGGCTGCGCACAAGGCTGGGGTTGCGCTGGCGGCGCACATGGCTGGGGCTGCGCTGGCGGCGCACATGGCTGGGGCTGCGCTGGCGTCTGCGTCGAAGCCTCTGGGCGTTCTGGACGCTCTAGCGGCTGCGTCGACGGCTCTGGGCGCTCTGGACGCTCTGGCGGCTGCGTCGACGGCTCTGGGCGCTCTGAACGCTCTGGCGGCTGCGTCGACGGCTCTGGGCGCTCTGGACGCTCTGGCGGCTGCGTCGACGGCTCTGGGCGCTCTGGCGGCTGCGTCGACGGCTCTGGGCGCTCTAGACGCCCTGGCGGCTGTGTCGACGGCTCTGGGCGCTCTGGACGCTCTGGCGGCTGCGTCGACGGCTCTGGGCGCTCTGGACGCTCTGGCGGCTGCGTCGACGGCTCTGGGCGCTCTGGACGCTCTGGCGGCTGCGTCGACGGCTCTGGGCGCTCTGGACGCTCTGGCGGCTGCGTCGACGGCTCTGGGCGCTCTAGACGCTCTGGCGGCTGGGTAAGATCCCCCTTCCTCCTGTTCTTCCTTCGAGGTCGCGGAGCAGATAGAGGATGTGGTGGTGCTCTTAAGTCGGAGGAGGACCCCCCAGACGAAGACTCCCAGGAGATCCTCCTCTCACGCTTCCCTCGAAGGGACGGAGGCGGGGAGCGGCTCTCTGGAGCCAGAGGAGAGAGTTCAGGGTCGCCGAACCCCCACATCCCGACGGTCCTTCCCTCCCGGATGGGCGGGAGTCGATGGGGTTCGGCGGTTCGGGTCGGGTTCCACCTGACGTTGGCTACGGGTCCGCATACGAGCGTGTCATAAGACTCGTAACCCGACTCGTATGCGGGGCGGCAACCCTTTCCCCGTCTCGCCAGGCGAGTACCGGTGTACATGTCCGCTGGGTTCTTTTCTGGCACGTTCGTTCTGTCAGGAATCGGGGAACACAAAACACGAACCCAGATGCGGACGTAACAAAAAGGAATTTATTACAAAAAACAGGGGAAAAACAGGAAAACAAAACCCACGAGGGGGCAAAACAAGACAAAGGCAACAGCACTACACGAAACTGACACTAAACTAACAATACTAACATTAAACTTTTCCAACATAAACAGATCAAGACTAAATATACACAAACTTACTGGAACCGGCCGGGCAAAAAACAAGCATGGGACAAGGCATGAAAACAAGACGAACGTGCACCGGACAACAAACACAAGGACTCTTAAATAGGGAGAAAGTAAATTACATACAGCTGAAAATAATCACGAGTAAGGGATCGGGGAAAAAGTGACGAGACCCGGGAAATGCGTGGTCGAAATAAACCAATACTACAACCACACACTTCCCACATAGAACATATGTACTGTCAGAACCCTGCCATGCTAAACTAGACTAAAATACCAACAGGATCCGGCAGGATTCTGACAGTACCCCCCTAAGAATTTTGTGAACCCTGTCCTTGCCTATAATGATAGACCCGTTTTGTTCTGAGCATGGTTCCTTAAACACAGATAATTCTTTGGCGAAATCATAAACATTGAAGTGGTTATAAAAAGTATTTAATACATCAGCGAGCTCAGAATCTGTCTTACCGTCAAAGGAGAGTTTTTTTTTTATAATTAGTTTGTAAACCTATCATAGATTTAACACCGTTCCACGCGGGGCGAGACTGGCCACTACTCAGTAGAGATTCAACTCTATCCTTATATTTAAGTTTTGCTAATTTAAGCTCCATCTTAACTTGCTTCTGCAGGTCATTATACACTAAAACATCCCCCTTCATAAAGCTAATATTCCTCTGGTTGATAATATTTTTAACAGATTTTGAAACCCATGGTTTATTATTGGGAAAAATAGAAATGGCCTTTTTCGGAATTATTTCATTTTCACAAAAACTTATATAAGCAGAAACAGTCTCAACAAGTTCATCCAAATCTGAACACTCTTCCTTAAATACATCCCAGTCTGTGCATGAGTAACAGTCTAATAGCTCCTGGGTAGCTTCATCAGACCAAACCGGAACTAAACGTCGTTCAGGTTTAGTTCTCCTTAGGACAGCTTTGTAGACCGGAACCAAATAAACAACGTTATGGTCAGACAGACCAAGGGGAGCTCTACTAAATGACCTATAGGCTCCTTTAACGGTACCATAACAGAGGTCTAAACATTTCATATGTCTTGTTGGACAGGTGACATATTGAGAAAAGTTACTTAGCGACTTACCTAACTTACACTGATTAAAGTCGCCCATTATAAAGTTCGGCGCGTCAGGGGCGATACTTTGCAACCGTTGCACAGTTTTTATTTGAATGTTTATTTATTTGAATGTTTATTTATTCGGTTACTAAACAAAATATATATACAGAAAATTCATTACATACAAACAAAAATAGTAACCGAACAGGTGTAGGCTGAAGCCGCGGCTTATTGCGCCTACCCTATTTACAAAACAACATCTACCCATCAAGATTAAACATAAACAATACCTGCATAAACATATACGTATACAGTTTTTACAATTGTCTTTGATGCAGTATCAGTGTTCGCCTTCGGATGAATATATACGAGTGTGACAAATATCTGTGGAAATTCTCTTGGCAAGTAATGAGGACGGAGAGAGACAGACATGAGTTCAATGTCAGGGGCGCACACCGTTTCTCTGACCATAACGGTGTTGCACCAGCTGTTATTGACATACAAACACAGACCACCACCAAGAGATTTTCCTGTTGCTGCCGGGTCCCTGTCAAGTCGCAACGGTACTCCAAAACCATCGATTTCCAAACCGGGTTGTAGATCATGCTCTTTAAGCCACGTCTCAGTCAGTGCAATAAGACATGCGTCCCTATAATCCGATACAAATTTGACATTCGCTTGGAGTTCATCCACCTTACTCCGGAGGGATTGTACATTGGCGAGGATTATTGAAGGCAAAGGGATCCTCCGATGACCCTGTCTTTTGAGCCTCCGACGAACCCCGCCTCGACTACCTCTTTTCCGCACCCTTGTAGGCCTCGTTCCCTGGTCTCCATTGGAAGGACCATGCCCAATGATCTCCGCCGGGAAAATTCCAGCTGGGTCCACGATTCCTCCTCCTGTATCCCGGAGTAACAATAGGAACTCCCGATTGTAACGGAGGTGGGACTCAAAACAGGGCACCCGCATAAACTGGCCAAAAAGAGTCAGAATGAGCAGAAAACCGGTCAGTCTGAGGTATGTCATAGTTCTCTGTTATCCGGACGAGGTAGTAAAAGTAACAGTAGGTAGCTATATTGGTAATCACACACAATCGTAAAAACAAACAGACAAACACGACGTGCACCTGCTGCTGCGTGTCGCCATAGAACAGCGCCACTCCCACCCCTAGAGTGGCACACAGTGTCAAATGTTGCACTGAGGTCAAGAAAAACCAGTATACTTTGTGCACCAGAGTCAGAAGCAAGGAGGAGATCATTTAACACCTTTAAAAGAGCTGTTTCAGTGCTGTGATATGGACGGAAACCAGATTGGAGTGGTTCGAAGAGATTATGTCTCTCTAGATGTGACTGCAGTTGTGCCGCAACTACCTTCTCAAGTAGCTTGCCAACAAAAGCAAGATTTGAGATTGGTCTGTAATTGTTCTGAATGGTGTTATCGAGGCCAGGCTTCTTGAGAATTGGAGTGATGGCCGCTACTTTTAGATTAAGCGGAACATAGGCAGTGGCTAGAGATCGGTTTATAATGTGAGTAATAGGTTGAATAAGTGTGGGCAGAATAGTTTTTAGAAGTTTTAGAATTTGTGACACTTCTGAAGGCTGTGCGCAGTGTTCTTACAAAACATACAAGAGAACCAACTGTCAGAAATGTTTGTGTTAAAGCTTCTGGCATCAACAGTCCGAGTTTTGGAGACAGCTGCACTTTGATTCTTGAGTCTTAAGTACTCTGGCTTACTTGCCCATATAGCTTGATGCGAAGTTATTGGGTTACAAGCAATACTGGCCTCCATGGACAAGAATGTTACAAAATAATTAAAGTTTGGAAAACGTCCGTGCTCAAGTTGGTAAAGTGTAACCCTTCTGTTCCATCTCTGGCTTAAACATTCAGGGAGCTTGGCAACAAGTTTTTGATTCTCTGTTGGATCATTAAGAACCTGTAGATTCTCATTACGGGACATGGCACATTCACAACTGCGCAAAAAATCTGCATACTGTCTTAATGCAACACTATCTCTACTGGTTATACATGGCCAAGCATATTATTGATCTCGGAAAGCCTTTGCAATGACAAATGGCTGACCGTACCTTTCATCGAGCAGATTCCAAGCTAAGCTATATGAATCTTCTGACTCAAGCAGAAAATGACCTTCTAAGGCCTCCTTTGCTGTGCCCCCAACATATCTCTGAAGAAAGAAAATCTTCTCTATATCTGGAACATTCTTCCTCTAGATTAAGGTTTGAAAAGATAACTTCCAATGATTGAACTTAAGTGGGTCACCACAGAAAATGGTTGGTTCTGGAACAGGTACCCTATTTGCTGCTATGGCCTCAGCCAAAGCCTTAACAAGATCTTGAGTATCATCTGAGAAATTAACCCTTGGTGGCGTATATCTTAGTTGTAAATCACACACAGGATCAGTTTGTTTAGCTGTATGGACAATCATGGGGGCATCAGATTTCTGAATTAAAAGATCTTGATTTATGTCAAAATTGATTTCTTCATACACTTGTAGCTTAGCCTTGGCAGCATTCAATCTCTTCTGTCCTTCCAAACCTCCTTAAGTTTTCGACAGACTGTCTTCTGATGTCATTTTCTTCTTGTTGCTTTCTCAACAGTGCATCTTCTTGAGTTTGTCTTTTGATTTTTCGTTCAACTTCTTCCCTCTCTTCCTGGAGACGCTGGGATACTGCTGCTGCTTCCTGGGCCTATTTTCAACCTCAAGTGCCTCTAATTTTTCTTGCTTTCGCTCCTGTTCACTTATGATTTGAAGCACAGCTCTTGTACTGGCATACTCTGCAGCAGCTTCATGTCTTTTTACTAGTGACTCATTGGAACAAATGGATTTGGTTCCACAGCTCTTATTAACAGGAAAAGAAATACTAGAGGCAGAGGATGCAAATACAAAGCCAGCATCAGGCCAAAACAGCTCTTCATCAACTCCCTGAATCCGAGACGTAACATTCTTTATCATAACCTTAGTAATCGAAGTGCTTTTATCCAATTTGCAGCGCATGTCAAGAGTTGGAACATCAAGTTTTCTGTAGACATCATAAATATTGTTAAGTTCATCCAATTCCTTTTCAATGCGAGTTATATGTTCTTGAAGAATGTCACTTGGATGGTTTTGCTCCAGATACTTTTTTGCCACTTTAGTCAGGACCTTCCAACAATCGTAGGCACTGTTAAAACGGAGCAGCAGTGACCTTAACTTGCCCATGTGTAGGTCTTTGCCTTTCTCTGTCAATTTTCGTGATCTGACGCTTCTGCGAGGCTCATTTTGATGATGTTTAAATGCACTTGAATTGTCAATTTTCTGTTGCTCGACATCAGGCTGGTTGGCCTTTAGTAGCTTTGCTGATTTCTCTGTGTGCTGAGGCTCTACTGCTTGCTGAGACGTTTCAAACACACTGCTAATTTCTAATATCTCTAATTGCAGGTCTTCATCTTTACTATTCTGAGACATAGTGAATTATAAGTTAGACTAGGCTACAAATAAAGGTGGAATAATAAAGGTCTAAAGGTGGAAGATCCTTTTCCTACTTAGCCCCTAAGCTCTGGAATGATTTACCAACCGTTGTCCGAGAATCAGACACAATAGATACCTTTAAATGGTAAATGGACTGCATTTATATAGCGCTTTTAACAGACCTATGGCCATCCAAAGCGCTGTACATGTTGCCTCACATTCACCCATTCACTCACACATTCATACACCGACGGCGGTGTCAGCCATGCAAGGCGCCATCCAGCTCGTCGGGAGCAGCGGGGGTTAGGTGCCTTGCTCAAGGACACCTCGACACTTGGTCCAGTGGAGCCGGGGATCGAACCACCAACCTTCCGGTTTGTAGACAACCTACATGAACCACTGAGCCACTTTAAATCTAGACTTAAAACTTTTCTCTTTAACAAGGCATTCACATAATTTGTTTTAGTAATGGTACTCATCTCACAATAGATAGCTTGTACAACCTGATAAATAAATAAACTAAATCCTCATTTTCGTCAACATTTCAAAGCATGGTAAATGCTATTAATAAACTTAAGAAAATGTTTAATCTCTCCTTACTTGTTTACATATGTGCAGCAAACCATGGGCCGAGGCATAAACTTTCAAAAACAAATTTCACGTATAAAATAGAAAAGGCTACATATAAGGAAAAGAAACGCTACTTTGTGCACATACAAACCACAATACAAGGCCAAAACTTCAACACTAGACCAATAAAACCCCGAATCGGGCCATTAATTGCCAAGCGCAGAGGAGTGATTGAAAATGATGTATGGCATTATGTTATCACTTGTTCGGCCCTCCACCTGAGGTTTCTGAGTCGAGTAGGGGAGTACTGTGAAGCCTAGACAGGCATCAGGGAGATGACTGGCGCAGTCACGTCCCCGTCTCCCCTTTACTCCCTTGCTCGTCCGGATTTTAATAAAGCTCGGTGGGTATAGATTTGTGGTGTTAAGCCCACTAGTCGGGGGCGGGACTTCAGTCCTTAAAAGGGCGTCACTGCATCCATTTCCTAAAAACATTCGCCGTCCCGTGCATTTTTCTCGTTCTCCCTAAACCGAACTGTGCAGAGTCTGTCACTGGGATGACGTATCTTCAATACGTATATGTATGTGTGTGTGTATATATGTATGTATGTATGTTAGGGGTGTGACGAGACACTTAATCCACGAGACGAGACGAGGCACGAGATTGGGTTCACGAGAACGAGACGAGACAATATTTTTACACTTTTTAAGAAACCCTCGATGATAAAATAAATGAATAAGAAACTGAAATCATGTTATTTTTAAATGTTTTAACTAATCAAGGACTGCCCCAAACAATTATTTTACTAACTGATAATGAAGTAATTTGTTATTTTTGGGTAATAAAAATAGACCCAAGTGAGCAGTAGCCTTTAAAATTACATAATAACGAAGATGCAATAATAATTGGTTCAAATAAAGTATTAAAACCAAGTTACATTAAACAACATTACATTAACAAACACATTACATTTGTGGTCTATAAATAAATAGCATTATGTATATATTATAACAAATGCCTGCAGGGGGCGATAGTAGACTCGTCTCGGATGCTATCTTCACTTTCACTTTCACTTTAGACGGAAAAAAAACGCTTATTTTTTAGCCAAACAATGTTTAAATCCATTTGAATATTTAATATACGTCCATTTCTTTACAATATAAATGAACATGCAGACATTAAATCATGTAAACTCTGTGATGGTTTAATCTGCTGAGACTTCACATCTGACACTGATCTACAGAAAAACACAACACGTCTCAGACTTCATACGAGCTCCCAAACGAACATTATTGGAAACCCAAACAAAAAAGCAAATGCAGTAAAAGACAGAATATAATGCATGCACTGTAAGAGGCTAATTATACCAACCACGCTTTAAACGCTTGGAAACGCAAGGCGCGACGCACTGCCTTTTAAAAAAAAAAGAGCAGTGCGTGTCGACGCGGCTTTTAATATTGCTAGGCAACCACCTAGTCAGCTGTCTTGTCAATCAAATATTGAAGCGTGCGCTCTTTTGCTGTTGACTGTCATATTAGCAGAAACTTTAAAAAGAGGATGCTTGATCTGACCTTGTTTGAGGGTGAGAGGTGCACAAACACGCAGGAGAGTGAGCGAGTGGAGTCCGGTTCTTCAAAGCAACTGTAAACTTCCCTCACCACAACGTAAGGCCCGCATCTCCCCTCAATCGAGTGGACAATGGAAAGACGCGAATGACGTCGGGCGCTTCTCCGCTCTCAGCGTTCCTTCAAAGGCGCGTGCTGCGGCCGCCGGCAAAAACCGCAAGGGGCTCAGCGCGCATAAACAGCGCGCAAACGCTCCATGCCCATAGAATATCATTTAAAAAAGGCGCCTGCAACTGCCTCCTCCGGAGGTCGCAAATGCAGGCTGCATACGTCATTAAGGTTTATTTCAGATCATTAACTGAGCATTACATTCGCAAGTCGTGAGCATATTACAACAATTTGCGATTAACTAAATTATTAGTAAACTTTATAATTGTTAGTCTCTAAAAAGACAGTCTTTATGAAGTAAATGCAGTTTAAAAATGCGACCTCCGAAGGATGCAGCCTTTTTTTTGAGAAACGGCCAGAATTTCACCTACACAAGAAATCTCGCGAGACACACTTAATCTCGCGATACACATTTAATCTCGCGAGATCTCGTGCCACATCCCTAATGTATGTATGTATGTATGTATGTGTATATAAGTATATATATATATATATGTATGTATGTATGTATGTATGTATGTATGTATGTATGTATGTATGTATGTATGTATGTATGTATGTTTGTGTATATGTACATGTGTATACATATGAATGGCCCCTACGCTAATTGGGTTTTGTTTTTCTTTCTTCATGTCTCGTCCTCGTCTCCGAGGACACTTGAGACAAACAGACCCAGTTCCGGTAAATGTGAAAGTCGGCACACCTCTGACTCACCGGCAGACCGTCAACGTGATGCCCAGCTGATGCATGACCAACGACCACCAGCAGAACCCGCTTTACCTCCGCCTAATCTCCTTAATCGTTTCAATGTATATATAAATATATCTCCCAAGGGTTTTTCCCTCCTAAGACTTTTTTTACTTCCCCTGCTGAGTCTGGGGTTTTTTTCTCATAGGGGGTTTTTCAACCCGGGGAGGCAGCCTTCTTGGGCTTAACTTAGCACCCTCTTCTTTACGTTACATTAGCAATACGCACGCTTATAATGTTGATTCATAGCCGCAGCAAATTTAGCTGGTATCGTGTATTATGTTGTGCTATCTGTCGTTTTTCTATGCTTTCCACTGCTTCTATTATTGTAAAGCTGCTTTAAAACAATCACAAATTGTGAAAAGCGCTATATAAATAAAATTGAATTGAATTGAATTGAAATAATCACAAGGCAAATGTCTGAAACAAGCTTAATTTAACTATTTGACTAAGTCACTGTCTTTCAAACAATTAGTAGGCTAATGTAGGAAACCTCATGAAATGATATGAGTTTCAAGTACAAACTATGCCTATTTGAAAACAGTTGTCATATAACAAGACTAGACCTGTTCGAGTCGTGACTCACTCGGATCTTTAACCCGGATCTTTAAATTAACTCATGAGTCGCGAGTCTCTAGTGTCATTAACCCGGATCAGTAGAGTCCTACTACAATTCAATGTAAAACCATAAACAGCGCCACCACACACACAAACCTCTTTCAACATTATTGATGAGACTTCGCTCGCACTACAAATCCACTCGTAACCGGCTGATCTGCGCGAGACCTGACACAAGATTCTCACTCAGAGCCGGAAACATTGCAAACTCGAGAGACCTGCGGATCTGCGCGAGCCGCGAATTGACCCGAGATTCTCACTCAGAGCCGGAAACATTGCAAACTCGAGAGACCCATGGATCCGCGCGAGCCGCGAACTGACCCGAGATTCTCACCCAGAGCCGGAAACCATGCGGACTCGAGAGACATGCGAATCTGCTCTGACTCGAGAGTCTCTCAACTCGTAACCGGCTGATCCGTAACCGACTGATCCGTAACCAGCTGATCCGCCGGCTGATCCGTAACCGGCTGATCTGCGCGAACTATCTCTCCGGCTCTGAGGGCTACAATAGCAGGACAGTTTTATTCTATATTTTCTCTATATTATTATGCTATTGTTATTAGGCTTCTTTTTTAAATGGTTGACCATACACACCAAACCTAAAACCTATAAGCATGTTATTTCAGAAGTGAAAGGCTTTTGTTATGGATTTGCTTTTGAGGATACTTCAGTCGCTCTATAGATCCACTAACTGGCTCCGGCTGATCCACGCGAATCAGCCGGTTAGTGGATCTGTAGAGCGAGTCTCATGTCCATGGTCTGCGAGTCTGCAATGTTTCCGGCTCTGAGAATCTCGAGTCGCGTGGATCAGCTGGTTACAAGTGGGTCTGTACTGAGTTTCCTTGGCAATTTAGCAATACTGACTCAAATGACTCAAGTGAATCACACAACCCGGATCACTTTAGTGAGTGACTCACAATAACCCGGATCCTTAAAAGGAATCGAGTTTGCCAGGCCTAAACAAGACAAATGTACATAAAACTTCAAATTCAACAACCTAGTGAAGTATGCAAACTTATTTTCAATTCAAATGCATTTACTCATACCCCCTTTAAATGTTCTTAAATGTACCCAGTTTGCTAATCAAGATAAACCCACATCAAAAGTGTTCACAGACCAATCAAAAACATTTTCAAAGACAGCCTGAGAAAAACTTTGACAGTATATAATACTTACAGGTTTCGTGCCATATTCAACAACCTGATAAAATGTACAGACTTAATTTCAAATCAACTGCATTAGTCCGAGCTCCCTTTAAATGTCCTTAAATATGTCCAGTTGACTAATCAAAATAAGCCAACATTATCAATGTTCATAAACCTATCAAAGTCTTATTTCAAAGAAGATCTGAAAGAAACCTTAATACTAAATAGTGCTTATCTGTTTCAAGCCGTTCCTCCATGCCTCTTCAATGAGAAACTTTGTCTTTTGTGGATCTGAAATCAGTCCGTACGCAAAGTCGCCTTAACAAGTCCAGTTCGCCTCCTTTTTCAACAAAAAACGTGGCTTTAATCCAAGGAATTTACTTCAATCCCGGGAACTTCCACGCCAACAAACTGACGCGTCTTCGCGTTGCGGACGAGTATCCGTTGGCTGATGTTGACTTCAGCTCTGAGTTCGACTGTCACTCCCCTCCAGAAAACACGCAAACCAAAGTTCTTCGTTTACTGATGGATTTATTTGTTTATTTAATTAATCCTTAATCCACCGTCGAACTATTTAAAACAGTAGAAAACATTATATAAACAATCTAACAACACAATCAAAAGAGCAAATAAATCAAGAAATAAAGCATCAAAAATACACAAACATACCTCGTTGGCTGCATACAAACTGAGAGGGAAATGAGTCCAAAACACAACTTTAAAAGGCACTAATTACTTCAGACTCAGCGTTGTACCGGCATAACCGCGAGTCAACGTCTTGAGTCTCTCTCTCTCAGGTGCATCATAGGCTACAACAATAAATGTGCGCATGTAACCCTTGACCCGCATGACCTCACTTCCTCTAAGATGAAACAATCATCATCTTCGTCATCACCATAATAATAAATAATAATGACCGACATGGGATGCAATTGGTATGCAAAAAAGGTAAAACAAATATATAAAAAGGGAAAACAAACAAACAAAACCAATACACTTAAACAACAGCTAAAGTGTGTGTGTCACACGGTGACGATTTCCTGAGGCGGAACCAAAAATCCGAAGATTGGTTCCGACCGGAGTTGTTTTCCGCACAGAAGCTAAAACGGAAACACCGGAACTTCCGGGAAAACGCCGCGAACGAAAATCAAGCAAATGAGATGCAGGTGTGACAAATGAATGCAGCGATCTGTGATTGGAGGAAGAGAGGAATAGAAGGAGGATAAAGAGGACGTGAAAACGAAGGTTAGTGTTGAGCTTGGTTGAGTTGTGGTCGCATTGTGTGGCTGTATAGTTGGGCTGTGTATTGTGGCGGTGCAGTTGGACGGTGTTTTGGAGCAGTGAAGCGGATGTTTTGGACTTGAAGACGGAGTGAGGAACAAAACAGTGACTGGAAACCCAGACGGAGGACCGTTTGGTTTGGCTGAGTATGATTTAAAAGCCTCTGTTGTATTTGGGAATATTGACTCACCGTTCTGTAGAAGTGTATGTGGAATAGTTGGAGGACAGCGATTGAACTTCGTGTTACACGAAAAGGAAACTAACCAGTGGGGGAGCTGCAGAGACGAAGAGAGAAAGTGAGATCACCTCTTGCGAGTACAGAAAGTGTATAATGGCATGTCTGTATTAAGAGCACCAGATTTAACGTGTGTGTGAGTCTGTAGTGATTAAAGTAGCGGCCCCAACACGAAGTTGAGTGGTGGGTGAGCCGAGAACACAACGCCACTGGGATTATCGCACCAGCTACATTTCAACCTCTGGTTTCTTCCCTATAACGCCCCGCGGATTCCCCGACCGACTCCACGAAAGACCCTGGCCTGACCTTATTGTTCACCAAAGTGTGTCGTGGGTGAGTCTGGATTTTACAGAGTGAGTGTGTACACGTGATTGTATTGCAGTGAAGTGCTGTGTACCTGTTGTCAGGAGCCATTTTAGGTCGGAGTTGGCCGCATTCGAACAAAGACGACATCATACGGCAGGTAAAGTGCCAGTTTAATATATGCTGTTTAGCGATTGAGTGTGGAGGTCGGCGAGACGATAAAGGGCGTTAAGCGTGAACATCGTGCAACCCGGTGGTGAGAGTGGAGAAGGGTACAGGAAACCCGGGTCATCCGTGAGTACAATTTAGAGTGCTGGTTCATATGAGAGTGAAGCTACTGCATTGTTGGAGTGTGGTTGTGTACTAACTTGCCTGTCACTGAGCCTCTTCAAAGGTGCGCCCCTGTCCACAGTCCCGACATCCTACGTATGGGAAGGAGAGGGCAGCGTTCGGCTCGGAGTGACAACCTCAAACCCTCTAAAGGAGGAAGACTACGAACCAGTTACCTGTAAAAGTACTTACCGTATCCACTGCTACCAGCCACCTGCAAGTAAGAAAGCCACAGTTAAAGGTGAAGTGTGATCTTGTGTTACAGCCTCGAGCCCTCTAAAGGAGGAAAACGACGAACTAGTTACCTGAAAAGTACTTACCGTACCCACTGCCACCAGCCACCTGCAAGTAAGAAAGTCACAGTTAAAGGTGAAGTGTGATCTTGTGTTACAGCCTCGAGCAGGGCTGGACTGGGACAAAAATTCGGCCCTGGCATTTTGGCCCAAACCGGCCCACACTACACTGCAATGATTTTCAAAAGAAAAAATCTTAGTATTTTTGTCTTGTTTTCAGTAAAAATATCTAAAAAGTCTTAAATTAAAATGCTTTTTCTTGATGAAAATTACCCAAGAAAATAAGTCTAGTTTTTAGACCAAAAATATCAAATTTAAGTGATTTTGTGCATAAAACAAGCAAGCAAAAAAATCTGCCAATGGGGTAAGCAAAAAATCTTGAACATTTTCTTAAACACTAAATGCAAAAAATTCCCCATGCTTACCCCGTGGGCAGATTTTTTTATGCACAAAATCACTTACATTTAAAATTTTTGGTGTAAAAACTAGACTTCTTTTCTTGGGTCATTTTGCTCATTAAGAAAAACCATCTTATTTTAAGAATTTTTAGATATGTTTTAATGAAAACAAGACAAAAATACTAAGAATTTTTTTCTTGAAAATCATTTTTGCAGTGTATAATTACAAATACAACCCATCTTTACACGCCTTTAAATATGTAGCAATAGCAACTCCAATTCCATAAAAGCACTAAACCCAATTAATAGCAGAAAAGAGTGAGAGTTGACACAACAAACACTTCTAGAACATGTTATTTATTAGTTTAGTTTAGTTTAGTTTAGTTTAGTTTAGTTTAGTTTAGTTTAGTTTAGTTTAGTTTAGTAATCCACACTTATGAAACCTAAAACAAGTTATATGCAATTGGCAAAATTTGCCATTGAATTGCTGACTTTTTACAAAATACAAGTCCTGCTTACAGTAATATTGAAAACTGATTACTTGCCTTACTTACAGGAAGTATTCACTAAATTTACTGAACTAAACTTGTGTGATTACAGTAATAGAGATTTTTAAGATTATCTGTCAAGTGTGTTGTTATAAACAATAAACATATATTTTTCTGTAAGCAGATCTCCTGGATTGTTTGATTTTGCTTGAAGAGAAATGATACGTTTTGAAACAGACAATCAACGAAAAATCTACGAATCAGATACAATCTCGTAGTCACAGAGCAAAGAGTGCAATTATTTTATTGCAGCTTTATCACCATAATTTTGTGTTTTGTGTTTTATCAAGGGGTATCTATCTAAACTTGTGTTTTGAAAGCAGTTCTGCTTACCGCACGCACTTATCTCTCGTCTCTCTCCCTCTCCTCACTGACACACTTTGCATGCTGGTGCTGCGCTGCCAGTGCCACCACCGCCACCATCATCATCACCAGCGACGCGAGTTGAAGGTCCTACTGTGTTATTTTAACACATTTTGCAGCGTCTGCTGAAGAGCCTGTTTCTTTTGTCGCGCAGTTCTGCGCCTCCCTTGCGTGTTATCTCCATCTCTATTTTGACACGTGAACTGACCGATGACGCATGCTCGCCTGCACAGAGACCAAAGCGGCGATTGGGCCAGCTTAATGTCAATCAAAAATAACCAATGGGCTGCTGCTGAATGGGCCGGTCTATCTAGGGAAAAAAAGACGATGACTGGGCTGGGCAGTCATTGGGCCAGCTTAATGTCATTAAAAAAAATAACCAATGGGCTGCTGCTTAAATGTCAGTGGGTCGGTCTGTCTAGAAAAAAAGACGCTAACTGGGCTGCTCAGCAGACAAAGATAGTATGAGATGTAGCGGCCCAAAAAGTACGTCGGCCCACCGGGAAACTGCCCGGTGTGCCAGATGGCCAGTCCGCCCCTGGCCTCGAGCCCTCTAAAGGAGGAAAACGACGAACTAGTTACCTGAAAAGTACTTACCGTATCCACTGCTACCAGCCACCTGCGAGTAAGAAAGCCACAGTTAAAGGTGAAGTGTGATCTTGTGTTACAGCCTCGAGCCCTCTAAAGTAGGAAAACAGACGAATCAGCTACCTGTAAAGCACTTACTGTATCCGCTGCTGCCATCCCCTGCAAGTAAGCGTAATCACGGTTAAAGGTGAAGTGTGCTTTTGTATTGCAGCCCCGAGCCCTCTAAAGGAGGAGACCGACGAAACAGTCACCTGAGAAGTACTCACCGTATCCACGGCTACTAACCATTTGTAAGGAAGGAAAAGGCATGGCCAACAGCGAAGTGTGATCTTGAGAGCTCCTGCGATGAATACTTACCGGATCCACCGCTAGCAGCCGACTGTAAGAGAGAGAGAGACAAAATTGCCATTAATTATAAAGTAACCATTCTGTGCTGTAGACGTGTATATGTGAGAGTAGAGAACGGACCATAACTGCAGCTTACTCCCCCTGAAGTTCTGCCTCCAGGATCACAGAGGGCGCCACGGATTCTAGGAGGGGAAACTCCGAACAGTCCCGTCCCCTCCTCTTGAAGAGAGTTCTGCCTGGAGGCAAAGAAGAGGCCTATATTTTAAGTTCCCCCTTTCCCCTTCCCAACTTACCATTTTTAAATAATTTAAATAAAGTTTATTTTAATTCTACTGGTACCTTGTGTGTCTGGTCATTGGGGTGGCTTTGGGAACCTCCTCGAGGTGGAAACTAGGAAGGGGCGTGACCCTCTAGCTATCTCGGGTCCGCTCGACCTGTGACATGTGTAAAAAAAATTCTAATACTAATAATTCTGCACACCTGAATATATTGTACTTTTTTCTCCAGCCAGCCATCATTAAAGGTCACATATTTCTAAGCTTTCTAGAGATTTATTTTAGGTTATGATGTTTAAGTACCAAAAACAATCTCTCTATATATTTTTAAAGCTCCTCTTTCAGAAGCTCTGATAAAAACTGTTCGTTTGGGCCTGTAATAAGTAATATTCATGAGCCTATTCATGAGATAATATGATATATGGTTGATTATTAATTTTCACTCTTGTATTATTTTTTACTTTTGTCTTATTTAGTTTTTTTTATGGTATTATTATTATATCTTTTGATATATTGTTTTGTTTCTTAAAAAATTTGTTTCTTGAAGTCTATTATATAATTTTTGTCTCTCGTAGTACATTATATCATGTTTTGGATTGATAGGATGCTCTACTGGACATGCTTACGTAATATTCATGACTATAGCTAATTGTTGATTGCTAGTAATGATCATGGGTGTATCCTTTTCCACATACGGAGTGATTGGTGTAGGAACCTATAAGAGACATTAGCGCCTTATGACGTGTTTCGAAGTTGTGACACTGATGATGGGCTAAGCCCGAAACGTTTGTCCTTGTGTTTGTTATGGCCTGTTTACATTACTCGGTACTTTAATTCAGTTTTTGTATTTGATTCAGTCTCTAGGTGCGGTCTCTTTTCTACCATTATACAAAGGATTACTTAAAATGTTTCTCATCTCACCATATCCACAGGTACAGTGTCATCATATACAATACATCCGTAAGATAATATTTAAAAACATTTAAAAACAGATGCATTTGTCTAAAGCAAAGCATTTATTTACTTACCAGGCTGCAGGTGAAGCAGCTCTCAGGGCTCCAGACTGCCACCAAATGGTGGCATTTTGCCACCAAAATTTGAGAGTGTGCCACTGAATTTTACATCCAGTCGCACATGTGCGACCAGAAAATTTGACCTTTTTTGTGATGCGACACTGAATTTAAAACAGCACATTGTACTTTCTGCATCTATCTTCAAAGTATTTATTAGTAATACAGTGTATTACTTAATAGAAATGTGAATATTTGGTTAGCATGTTGATTTACGGTATGTGCCCCTAAATTTTCTTGCTGCGCCCCTAAAATTTTCAGTTGGGGGGCCACTGTGCTCCTAGTGAAAAAAGTTAGTCTGGAGCCCTGGCTCTTTGTGCCTTCTAACGTCTCATAATTAGTCCTCATTTATGTCCAAGAGACTCAATAATAATCTTTTACATTCAATCCTTTAATCTTTCATATTTAAAAGCGTTTTTGGGCTGCTGCGCATTCATGTATGTGATAAGCAAACCCAAGTTGTCGTCCCGTTTATAGGCGCATAATTTACTGCACTCTTTAAATAACAAAAAACATATTGCGCCATTGAACTTAGAGCAGGTTTTTGTTGGTCAATGGCGTAGTCTTTTTTAGTTGCCTCAAAATAGCAACGCGCCAACAATGCGCTTGAACACACCTGGTTTTCAGACCAGAACACCCATGGGCGCAAAAGTGGGCGCAAATGCATTTCCTATTAAAACAACGTGGCACTAAAAGTGAAATGATAATTGCCCGGGTTGAAACTAGCAAAACACACTTGCACTGCATTGCGCCGGGTGTATGATAGAGCCCTATGAGTTTTTAACTTTACCATGTTTAACTCAATAAACAAACTGTAAATTACAGCTGCAGTCTGCAAGATTGTTGTATCATATTCACTGAAATCGTCACTATGCTCCGATAGAACAACATAAATTAGACTGTTTAAAAAATAAAACGCAGGCTTTTACCTCCACCTAGAGCCTGTTATTTGTTTGCCAAAAATTCACCGCTCCCTGTTCATCTTGTCCAATCACTGCAGGCCGGTTCATCTTGTCCAATCACTGCAGGCCGGTTCATCTTGTCCAATCAGCGCAGGGCTGTGTAAAATCTGCCTGTCAATCACAGTTCCTGCAAACACCACAAATACCCACTCCCCCCTTATGTAGGTTACAATATCACATGTATCTGCCTGAAGTTCACAGGTGTGTTGGATTGAATGCAGCATGATGGCGGAGAAAACATTCACTAACATACTTCTGTGTCAGGACTCTGCCACGAGAGTTTGGTTTTATATTTTATTGTGATGGCAGAGTTCTGACAGTCTCTTGTTTCATGTGGAGGCCATGCCTTGTTTAGTGTGGCATGTGCCTCTGGTGTCTCGTCTCTAGTCCCCGCCCCCTTGTTCTCCCTGTTAATTATTTATTATCAGTTTATCCCATTCACCTGTGTTGCCCTCGTTATCTTGTTTAGGTCTCCCTATTTGGGCTCTGTTTACACGTACATGGTTATTTTTAAAAACTGAGAGATTTACCTTCGTTTGTGCCCCTCGTTTACACGCAAACGGAGAACTCGCCTCTGAAACCGATTGTTTCTAAGAACTCCGGCCAGAGTGGAGATCTTGAAAATCTTCGGTTGCACGGTTGCATGTAAAGTGAGACAAACGGATGTTTAAGCAGGCAACGTCACAGAGTATGCGCCAGAGCTCACACCTACGTCAAAAGTGCGACCCATGTTTACATGTGACTGCTACTCTGAACGCATCCAAGATCACATTTATGTTCGTGCAAACTCGTTTCGTGTGTTTGTATTTGCAAATACAGCTGCTCCATTATGTCGAGGAGCAGAGACGAGTGCTCTCTGAGGTCAGCAATTTTACGCGTGTTTGACTTCATGCGGCGCTGCAACGGATGATGTCAAAGTACCGCGAGAGCGATTCGAAATTAGACCTCTAAGTATGATTCCTCAACTCGCTCTCGCGGTACTTTGACGTCATCGATCACCTACTGCAACAACTCCTCCCTCCAACATGAAGAACCAGTTCGCGTCACCACCAGCGCAGCCGGTGATTGGCTTACGTGGGCTTGAGCTTCTCTTGACGGCATATATGCACGGGTACGTGTAAATAAACACTTTTCTGAAAACTGACATGTGTGCACGATATTATTTTTGAAACCGGAGAGGTTGAAATGTCCGTTTATGAAAATAACCGCCCACGTGTAAACATAGCCTTGATCTCCTCTTGTCTCTTGTCTTGTGCAAAAATATCTGCCAATGGGGTGAGACAATTTTACTTGAATTAAGTGTTTAAGAAAAAAGAAATCTTATTTGACAATTTTTTTTCTCACCCCATTGGCAGATAATTTTGCTTGTTTTAAGGACAATTTCACTTAAATTGTATATTATTTTTCTTAAAACTAGACTTATTAACTTAGGTTGTTTTGCTCATCAAGAAAAAACATCTTAATTTAAGAATTTTTAGATATTTCTGAAATGGGCCCCAGATATTCTATTAAAACTTGTGGCTACCAAAGACTTTACCATCATAAAACCACACGTACGCATCCAGTTAGCAACACGTAAGCATCATGTTAGCGTTGCATAACTTTTTACAATATATATATATATATATATATATAATTAAAATTATCTCTATATTTATGTAACTTAAAAGTTAGGGCTGCCAGTAAAGCCAGTTCATTGATTATCCTGCTGAAAAAACAGCATCAAACCAGTATGGACCAGTATGGGATGCTGATGCTAATGCTGGTTTGGTGCTGGGTTAGCTGGTGCTAATGCTGGTTTGCTGCTGGTTTAGCTGGTGCTAATGCTGGTGCTGGTTTGATGCTGGTTTAGCTGGTGTTCAGTAGCAAACCAGCACCAAAACACAACATATGCTGGTCTTGCTCGTATGCTGTTTTTTTCAGCAGGGTAGTAGTAAATCACCATCAGCTGCTTTCAGAAGCGGCAACCGGTAGCCGGTTCTGAAAGCAGGTGATGCCGCTTTACTACAGGGCTCTCAAGTTTTACCAAAAGTTTGGAGTGAGATTACATCGGTCAGGGGAGAGGATATTTGTGACAGCGACCCCTCGGCCCCACCCAATTCTCAAGTTTTTGCTAACAGTTTCATTTTATCTAATGTTTTGTAAACATTAGGTATTGTTTTGTAAACATTTTGTAAACAAACTGTTAATGAGCCCCATTGACTTAGATAGTATTCTTTTTCCTACTATGGAAGTGAATGGGGCTCAACAAAGATTTGGATACAAATATTCCTTAAAATATCTTCCTTCGTGTTTCAGAACAAAGAAATTTATACAGGTTTGTAACAACATGAGAGTGAGAAAATGATGACAGAATTTTTATTTTTGGGTGAACTATCCCTTTAAAGTGCCCTATTTTCATACACTACATAATATACCAAAACTTATTTTTTTGTTTTAAGATAATATTAAAAACATAGGTGTCCTTATCGGTGTTATTTTGAGATGTCATGAATACGAACTGAAATGCATTTAACATACTATCTCGTATTACAAAAATCTATACCACTTGAAGTAAACTTCAAATGTTCAAAAGGGTTCAAATATATTACAAGTGGTACCGAAATACATTTTTAAATAACATTTTAGCATATTTCATATTAATGTACTAAAGAACAAAATAATGTAGGCTATATTAAGTACAGAATAAGTACATAAAAATAGAGCACTTTAAGTAGATTATGGAATTGTACTTTATTAGCTTGAGCTCGCCGTACACATACAGTATTGCAGAACATTTAATGATGAAAGCCTAATTTCAGGAAGCCTCTAGTACTTTTTTTAGTTTCAGGTAACTTATTCTGGTTGCAAAGCTGTTGGAGTTTTTACTGAATCAATAATAATTTAGCATGAATTTGGCTTTATTCCTCAATTTTAGCTCTCATTGTCTTTGATCAAAGGCAATGATTTTGTCCAGGAATCATAAAATCAAAATGCTTAAAAATGGGTTATATCTACTGTACCAAATTCATCGGATCTTGCTCATCGAATTTCCACTCTGTTAAATCCATGTTAGTAATGAACGTGCTTGCAGCGGGATAATATCATTTAAACAGAAACAACTTCTCATTTCTTTTTGATTGCCTGGTAGGATGCATTAACAGGTGTGTACAACTTCATGAGGCGCTGCAAGAAACTACAACAAGTGGATGACATCAGAGTAATGCGAGAGGGATTTGAAATCAGCCTCCTCCGCAATATTTCTCGCGGTACTCTGATGTCATCTGCTTGTCAGTTCTTGCGGCGCACACTTGAGCACCTAAAATCTTACGTCTTACAGTGAATGCGTGAGACTTGAAAGCCCTGTTACTACTAATCAACAAGATGAGCGTGACAATCAAGTGCAATTTATCATGCAGCCCTACTTAAAATCTGTTTACTTGCAGGTTGTGGATTTGAGGTCGGATCCCACAAAGTAAGGACTGCAACATCTTTGATGAGTAGATTTTTGGAGAAACCAGCACTGAACTGCCACAGTGAAGCAGTCACTTATGAAATGTTTAGAACAGACGGCTAAAGTCGAACTAATTGTTGAGGAATTTCTGAATAAATGAAGACTAGCCATTGTTTTCGTATATAAATATTTTTCAGAAGCCTGTGCAATGATTTAGTTTCCTGTAATCGAACAGCATTTCCTCACATGGTGTGATATTCCTAAGGGGTTTGTTTGGCAAAAAGGGGGTGGGGTGGTGGACAGGGGCTTGGGGTGGAGACTGAAGGCAACGACATAGCAATTTACAGAAGTTTTAACTCACAGCTACTTCAAGCAGGCTGTGTGCATTTGACTCTTAAATAACTGTTTTGAAACTTATATGGTACTTACATAATAATAATTCATTACATTTATATAGCGCTTTTCTGCAGCACTCAAAGTGCTTTACATGTGAAAGGGGGATTCTCCTCAACCACCACCAATGTGCAGCATCCACCTGGATGATACGACAGCAGCCATATTTCACCAAAAAACCCACCGCACACCAGCTTATTAGTGGAGAAGAGACAGAGAGTTAAAGCCAATTAGTATGGGGGGATGATTAGTAGGCCAATGGGAAAGTTTGGCAAGGATGCCTGGACACATCCCTACTCTTTTTTTGAAAGACATCTTGGGATTTTAAGGGTGTTTTCACATATAGTTCATTTTAAAAGAACCAAAACCAGTTCACTTAAAGTGAACCAGAAAAGGAGCTAGCCGAATGTGACCTCAGTCCTTTTGGTGTTCACAATATAGTGGAGTCAAAAGAGGACCCAGTTCTTTTTTATGTCCTCTTCAGAACTGAAGTGATCTCAGACCCTTTCTTGTTCACATCACAACTTCATAAGAACTCAGACCCCAGCTTTCTATGCAGCAGTTTATTTTAATGTCAAAACCACACACGAAATGGATCGGGACCTCATTGATTTCACATATTAAAAAGAAATCGAACCACAAAAGAACCCAAAAGCGAACCGTACTCAGACCACCTCCAGACGTGGTCTGAGTTCGGTTCGCTTTTGGGTCCTTTAAGGGGGGTCTGAGATCACTTGGTTTGTTCACATATACACCCTGAACTGCTCTGAGAGCGTTTGGAGGGCTCAAACGAACCAGGTGTGAAAACACCCTTAATGACCACAGAGAGTCAGGACCTCGGTTTAACGTCTCATCCAAAGGACGCTGCGTTTTTTGAAAGTATAGTGTCCCTGTCACTGTACTTGGGTGTTAGGACCCACACAGACCACCGGGTGAGAACCCCCTGCTGGTCTCACTAACACCTCTACCAGCAGCAACCTGGTATTCTCAGGTGGTCTCCCATCCAAGTACTGACCAGGATCAGCCCTGCTTAGCTTCAGTGGGCAAGCTGCTTGGGCTACAGGGTAATATGGCTGCATAGCCCCTAGACCTCAGTTATCATGAAAAAAGACACAAAATTTCAGTTTTGACAATATGTGACCTTTAACAACAATGTATTACTTATAAATGCTTTATTTACAAAATTGATGGTTTTGAATTAGTAAAAGATAAAAACTGATCACCTTTTAGTGCCATTAATGAATTACATAAAAACAGAAAGAAAGAAAGAAAGCAATGGTCCGCGATGCGTGATGTACGAGTGTTATGGGCTGGTCAGACAAAAATAGTGTGAGATGTATCGGCCCAAAAAGTACGTCGGCCCCACCGGGAAATTGCTCGGTCTGCAAGATGGCCAGTTTGCCTCTTTTGCTTCATTGCTTAACTCTTTCCCCGCCAGTGTTTTTAAAAAAAGTTGCCAGCCAGCGCCAGCATTTTTCATGATTTTCACAAAAGTTTAATGCCTTCCAGAAAATGTTCTTCTTTAAATATATAAACAAACGATATATCAGATGAAAGAACAGACCCTCTGCTTTCAAACAACAAAACTGTTTCATCCTACCTTCATTAGTTCTCTTGTAATCACCCCTCAAACATGGGTAGGTTTCTTTAAAAACAACCAATTTTGAGCAAAAAGCTGAGATAATTCCATTTTTGCGAAGGTCTTTTGATAAAGATCAAATGCAGAGCGATCTTCAAAACATACACGGAGTTCTGTGTCTTTCATGTGAGGCGCTACTTCTGGGTTGTATAAGTTGTGGAAGTGCGCCACCTGGTGGATAATAGCGGTATTGTGGAAAGACGGAAAATCTCGTCATTGGCGGGGAAGCGTTTTCTCTTACAGTTTTTTACGATTGCTTACACACAAAATCTTTTCGTGTCACACGATTTTTGAAACCTCTCACTCAAAGTGCAAAACTACATGCCAAATCTTCAAAACCATAAGCTATTTCTCAGCCTTTGACTCAGTTTTCAATTGAATAAAACACTTTTTTCAAAACACTACACACAATTATCTACCTAAAACACAAAGATCTATGAGGAAGTCACTTGCTTTCCTTTTCCAAACACAACCAATCAAAATGCTACACTCATTCACCAGGTCACACAGACACACTCCTCACATGTGCAAACACTAAATGCTTTACTGATCACTAACCAATCACTGCTTTACAGTTTTTTACGATTGCTTACACACTATAATTAAACTTTTCCCACAATTAGCAAAACCTAACACTCAAGGAGCAAAACACAAGGCTAGATTTGCACAACTGTTAGCACATTGTCAGCTTCACACTATTTGCAAAACATTTCACACAGTGATTTGCAAAACACTAAACACACTTGTATACATCTAACACAGACGTATATCAGGATGTCACTTCCTTGCAATTCCAAAGCACTGACTGTCAAATGACCACACTTATGAGCCAATCGGTTAAACATCAGATGCACAGACACATGATTGCTAAATTGTAGAAACACCAATCAGGTTTAAGCACTATAAAAATGCAGCAGGTCCTGCATGAATTCATATATATATATTGATGAGACAGGGTTCAAAATCTATAATCAAAAGGGCTATAATAAATGTCCCAGGCCAACGTGGGGGTAACATCACCATTCGCGCTGCCATTTCACAGCATGGGGTTCTCCTTCATCAGCAAAAACAGCATAGACCAGCATCATTCCCATGCTGGTTTGGTGCTGGTTTAGCTGGTGGTCACCAGCACACTAGCACCAAAACACAACATATGCTGGTATGCTGGTTCTTACAGCAGGGATGACTGTAGTATTTTCTTTGAAATATTGTCAGTTTTTTGTTGATTATTTTTTATGGTTGTTGTTGTTGTTATTTACTGTAATTGTAACCTGTACTGGATACAGTATTTTATGTTTGTCTGTTGTTTGCTGAGCTAACAGTGTTATGCACACTACTGTAGTAGCATGACAACTGGGACATGTTTTGTTGTGATTCTCCATGTTGACTGATTTGTGTATATGGAGAGAAATCAATGATATTTTCCTCAGTCTGCAGTATGGGTCTTTTGTAGTGTTTGGTAAACTATTGTATAGTTGCACTTTTTCTTTGTACTTCATTTGCAGTACTCTAATCAATAAGAATTAGACTTGCTAAAATTGTTTTAGATTTGCAACAGCAGTGTGTAACTGGTTCAAAAAGATTGAAGTCTTATGAAATGTGTGTGTTTCTTATGGTAACAAAATATTGTTTTTATAAAGTCGTGTATAGTTTTGACAAAAGTGTTCCATTTTGCAAATGATCTGAAGTGTTGTGCTACTTTGCTGTAGGGTTGTGTTAATTGTGTGTAGTGTTTTGACAAACCGGGCCCTGTTTTTAAAATTGTGCTTAAGCATTCGTAAAAAAACTGTACTTTACAGTAGTATAGATATGCCTATAAATAGGTCAAAGGTCACTGTTTTGTCAATCTGCACCCCCCCTGCCAATTCCTGGAACAGGACCCCACACACAATTTACTGTATTCTACTGTAAAGAATATACTTTTGGTTTACATGTTTATAGTTTTGTTGTATGCTAATGTATACAACAGTAATATTTGGACTAATAAATATTTTCTGTTTCTACATTGCATTGGCGTCTCCGGTGTACTTTTTACCCCTCTCGGCAGATTACTTTCACTGTAGAACATTGTATTGAAATGTAGATATAAGCCCATGAAAGACCAAAGAGCTTTAGATTTAGAACAGCAGTGTTTACATGGTATATCCAAAAATGTATTATTTTGAAAGAAGTGTTTGCCATTTGATGCAAATGCTTCATTTTGACACGTGTTTGTGGCATTTTGAATGCAGTGTGAAGGAGATATGTGCTATTTTGCATTTTGTGTGTTCAGTTTTGAGAATTGTGTGTAGAGTTTTGAAAAAAGGAGACTTAGTTTTGAAAACGTGTGTAAGCAATTGGTAAAAACTGTAATTGACGAGATATCTCGTCAATGGCGGTGAAAGAGTTAAAATGCTGCCTCACAGTCTTCAGTCCTCAGGACACGGTTTGCCACATTTTTGCAGTGTAACAGACTTAGTCCTATGTTTGTTTTTTTAAAGGAAAATACTACTTGACACCACTAGTGACTACTTGTATTTATCCTAGGTAGTGGTAGAGTGAGTCAGATTTGTTAGTCGTGGCCTACCTTTTGTATGGATTCCAGGGTTTTTCCCTGTACATTCAGGGGAAGTTTCCCAGACAGGGATTAGACTAGTCCTAGACTAAAATAAATGTAAGAGCTGTCCAAACTGAAAAAAACTTGCACGGAAATATCTTAAAATACATCAGTGCCCTTTGTTTTGCTTCAAAATGCACCCCAGTTGTTTTAGTAACTAAAATGTTTTTAGTAAGGCCTAGTCTTAAATAAAACTTTGTCCAGAAAAACCACGCCTCAGTAATTGGAGATCAACCATTTTATTCACTTGAGTATGTGGATCTCTGGAGCCACTGCACAATGATTATAATATTTAATTGTCTTATACATATAAGACATAACTTTCTTCTAAACTCCAATAAGACAGAGATACTTACAGTTTTGCTGAATTGCTAAAACACTAAACTCCAATCTCTGAACCAAATTCATAGCGGCCTAAACACATCTGTCAAATCATGCACTCTTTTTGCAAAATTCTAAACACAAACTTCTCACTAAAACACACATTTCACACTGCAATGCACTTGTTTTATAAATGCTAAACACAGGCAGGCAAAAGTTGAACACAACTAAAACACTGTTATCATCGAGTAAACACAACAACTCAAAATTCTACACACTTTTATCTAATGGTATTTTTGACCAATTGTGTGAATTGGAAACAGTCTGAGAGGTAGATGAAGGGTATGAGGAAGAAAAAGACACCATAGACGATGCAATTGGCAAAATTTGCAGTTGGATTGCTGACTTTTTACAAAATACAAGTGCTGCTTACAGTCATTTTTAAAACTTACTATTACTTGCAGTACTTACAGTAAAGTATTCATTATTTTCACTGAACTAAACTTGTGATTACAGTAATATAGATTTTTAACAGTATTTGTCAAGTGTGTTGTTATTTACAATAAACATGTATTTTTCTGTAAGCAGATGTCCTGGATGTTGTGTTTTCCATTTCTTAAGGTAGTGTCTAATAGATGCTCTGTAGTGTTTTATATTATAGACTTATGTGTGTATGATTTGAAAGCTTAGTTTGATTTTGAGTACAAGTGAAATGGTTTTGAAGGAATTGTTTGATTTTGCTGGAAGAGTCAGGGGTTCTGTGAATTTTGTTTAAAATTGGGATTTGTGTTTAAGGTTTTGAGAAAATGAGTGATGGTTTCAAAAAATGTGTTTTAACAATTCAGAAAAACTGTATTATTGATCCAAATCGCTCCAAACATAATATGTCAGATAACAAGTTGCCCATAGATGGCTGCACTGTGGTGCCATCTTCCACTGTTAAGAACTTAGGCGTGATGTTCGACAGCAATCTATCTTTCGATGTCCAATGTCTGCCGCACAGCATTCTTAGAAATATCTCAAAAATACGCCAGCTGTCCGCATCAGATGCAGAAAAGCTTATCCACGCTTTTATGACCTCTAGAATAGACTATTGTAACTCGTTACTCGGGGGATGTCACGCAAATCAGGTAAACAAGTTACAGATGGTTCAAAACGCCGCCGCAAGAGTGCTTACTCGATCTAAAAAGTATGACCACATAAGTCCAATTCTGCCATCTTTACACTGGCTACCAGTTAAATATCACATACAATTTAAAATATTACTAATCACCTACAAAGCCTTAAATGGCCTAGCACCCTCGTATATTAAAGAATTACTGTCAGAATACAATCCATCATGTACACTGCGATCACAAAATTCTGGCCACTTAATTATCCCTAGAATATCAAAAGTGTCTAAAGGTGGTAGATCCTTCTTCTACTTAGCCCTAAGCTCTGGAATGAATTACCAAATAATGTTCGAGTAGCAGTGTGGGGATGTGAGCAGAGAAAAAGGCAGGACACACTGCTTGCCATCACAAAAAAAGGGAATTTTATTGTCTCCCTGAAAATTAACTGGGATCCTCCTCACGGAGAGACCTCAGTACAACATCCAAACCAAAAACAACTGACTCAACCAAGGAGGAGGAACCCTATATAACTAAGGGTTAAACCAATATACACACACATAGGGAAAATAGAAATGATATACATAAATACACAAGCAACATACATTTAACACCTAAGTTCAAAATGAATCTTAACATCAATAAACAATCCCCAAAACAAATAAAAAGAACAAAATACAAAAATAACCACAATACATTTCCAAAAATAATATTCCAAACAGACACAAAACAATGAACCCCCTGCTCACTCATATTGGATGGACTATGCCTACATTACCCATAATCCTCCAGGATAGCATATAATCAGGAACAGGAAGGCCGCGCAGCCTCTAACTTTACTCCCGGATAACATGCTGCAGTCATGCACCCCGAAAAACAAAAGGTAAGAGATACATCATTCAAACTTTAAATAAAATAAAATGAAATTAAAACTTTGTGTCCTTTCTTTGGTCTAATGTGCACCCTTAGACCAGAAAGTAACCAAAATTATTTTTAAACAACCAAACAAAAGTAAAGCATAAACATGTATTCAAACAGTAAACCAACAATTTATGAAACACAAAGCCAATTTATGACATCCTCACATCTTCCCCCTCCTCCAAACTCTCGCAAGGCAAGCGAGAGAGAAAGTCAGCAATCACATTTTCTGACCCCGATTTAGTCTTTGCACGGGTTAATACCACATTACACATATTACTTGGATGCAGTAACTCCATTAACAAAGGATAATCATGTCCAATGATCACAGGATATGGCAGGTTTGATGCTAACCCCACTTTCATTTTAAAGGTTTGCTCATTTACCCCTAAATAGACTTCAGTGGTAGGATATGACCGTTCTTCACCATGAATACATTTTACCATAACAAAGCATTTATGTTCCATAGAGCTTTCAGAAACAAGATCAGCTTCTACCAAAGTTTGAGTACATCCTGTATCTACCAAAGCTATCACCTTTTTACCATTAATGTCTACAGGAATTGTAACATCATTCGGCATTGAGGTAATACTGGATACAGGTACCACATTCTTTGGAACATAACAGACACTGGAAAGTTTCTTATTCAAGTTTGGACACATTGGTTTCTTATGGCCTATCTGGCCACAACTATAACACCTAATAGTCCCAACAGAAAAACTAGGCATTTCTGTCTGTTTAGAGAGTCTCTCACCCATAGTCTTACCGCCTTCTTGCAGTGAGGTGGTCTTGCGAGAGGAAGGTTTATCCCTTACTGCTTTCCAGTGAGCATAACTCCAAGGCTCAGTCCTTTTCCTTGCTGCCACAAAGACTTCCGCAAGCTTTGCAGCTTCCTCAGCAGACCCTGGATCATGTTCTTTAATCCAGGTTTGTAATTCAGGGCACAACATTCGTAAAAACTGCTCCAAAACGATAGTCTCTGCAAACTGATCAACAGTCTTTTCTGCAGGTTTCACCCACTTGTTGAGTAAGTCTCTCAGCCGAACATAAAGCTCCTTAGGAGTTTCTTCCATCAACACCTCCATAGAACGAAATCGCTGTCGATACACCTCCGCGTTGATAGAGTATTTTCTTAATATTGCCTCTTTCACCTGCTCATAATCAGTTGCCTCTTCCAAATCCATGGCCACATAGGCAGCTCGAGCCTTGCCAGTGAGTAGAGGAACTAGTCGAATAGCCCAATCCTCTGTAGGCCATCTGCAGACTATAGCGATTCGCTCAAAGGTTGTCAGATAATGCTCTATGTCATCCATCTCACCAAGCTGTTGCATCTTTGGCTCTTTCATCGGACCACCAACACTTGGATGTTGAATTCTATCAGCATTTCTGGCATAAGTGCCTGGACCTTCACTCCCTCCAGGCTGCAGACTTCCCACTGAGCCATGATATCCCTGCAGTAATCGAAATTGATGTTGCAAAGACTTCAGTCTAGTTTCTTGTCGTGCATTTTCTTGTTCTTGACGAACTTGTCTGTCTTGCTGGTCCACCACAAATCTCTGGAACATGTCTTTCAGTTCAGCAATATCTCTAGAAGAACTCTCTGAAGATATCTGCTTTCCATCACCTCCACCAGCTCCTTGGGGATCCGGCCCATTGTCATTTTCAGGGTCCCCCAACGCTTGTGTCTCAGTTCGTGATCGTTTTGGTGCCATCACAGTTGGAAGTTCAACAAAACAGTGCGCCTCTTCTGAAACATCCCACCGCTGCCACCATTATGTGGGGATGTGAGCAGAGAAAAAGGCAGGACACACTGCTTGCCATCACAAAAAAAGGGAATTTTATTGTCTCCCTGAAAATTAACTGGGATCCTCCTCACGGAGAGACCTCAGTACAACATCCAAACCAAAAACAACTGACTCAACCAAGGAGGAGGAACCCTATATAACTAAGGGTTAAACCAATATACACACACATAGGGAAAATAGAAATGATATACATAAATACACAAGCAACATACATTTAACACCTAAGTTCAAAATGAATCTTAACATCAATAAACAATCCCCAAAACAAATAAAAAGAACAAAATACAAAAATAACCACAATACATTTCCAAAAATAATATTCCAAACAGACACAAAACAATGAACCCCCTGCTCACTCATATTGGATGGACTATGCCTGCATTACCCATAATCCTCCAGGATAGCATATAATCAGGAACAGGAAGGCCGCGCAGCCTCTAACTTTACTCCCGGATAGCATGCTGCAGTCATGCACCCCGAAAAACAAAAGGTAAGAGATACATCATTCAAACTTTAAATAAAATAAAATGAAATTAAAACTTTGTGTCCTTTCTTTGGTCTAATGTGCACCCTTAGACCAGAAAGTAACCAAAATTATTTTTAAACAACCAAACAAAAGTAAAGCATAAACATGTATTCAAACAGTAAACCAACAATTTATGAAACACAAAGCCAATTTATGACATCCTCACAAGCAGACACAGTACTTATGCCGCAATAGTTAGCCTGACTGGAACCGAGCTGACTTAAACCACTGTAATGTATGACACTTGCATTACATGTGAACGGCCCCTACACTAATAGGATTCTGTTTCTCTCTCACTGTCTCGTCCTCGACCCTGAGGACAATGAGACAAACAGACCCAGTTCCTGCAGCTGTGAAGGTCATCACACCACTGATCTACTGACCGTCCTTCTACAAGATGCCCAGCTGATGCCTGACCAGTGACCACCTGGTGGAACCAGTTTAATTCGCTTACCCATTCACATACCCCGATAGTATTTATATATATAAATATATATGTATCCCTCTCAAGGGTTTTCCCCTCCAAGGAGTTTTCCCCCTGGACTAGCCAGGAGGATTTTTCTCCTAGGGTTTTTTCATCCCCTGGAGAGTCCGCCACCTTTGGCTTAAAGGGCGTGTTGCAGGTTAACCACCACTGTTGATTAATGGGTACATAAATCACTCAAGATATGTATATCATTTTTAAAATGTCTCAAAAAAGGTCTTAAAGACCCTCTTTTTTTTATGTTTTTGGTATTAACGGTTTTTTTAAGCAATTTGGCGATGACGTCACGTTGGGTAGAAGTAGATGAAAGCCTCAGCCAAAGCCATAGGGATAGATGAGACATGCACTGTAAAAAATCCAATTAATGAAATGTTGGACGGGCAAAAATATATAAGTTAAACCAATTTTTTTGTTTGAGCTAGTTGAGAAGACATATTATTTTAAATCTAGATAAATCTGTGTTTAAAACATTAAATGAATGGTGATTTTCAAATCCAGTCAACATTCAGAATGGCTAGTGTTGACTGAACTAATTAATACAAATCAGGTTAATATGTGGACTTATGACAGCTATTTTTCCTGACAACAAAATGCTCAAAATATTACTGTTATTTGGTCACAAAATGTAATTGTAAGAGTTGTTCAGGCGTGAATGTGTGTGCTTAAAGTTTAAATATGCGGTCGGTTAATAAAGAGAGCGTCTATTTAAAAGTGTGCTCGGACACTTTCGGACGGAGATGAGCTCCAGAAGAGCTCCAGAAAATCACCGGCTCTTAAGCGCTCACACCCCGCCCAGCGCAGCCTCGCCTCGGCAAGTGCATCAGAAATCGACTGCTGGCTCTGATATCTCTGTGGCGTTTAAACGTGATTTAATTCATTTAAATTTCTCATACTTAACAATGAAAGGGTTATGTTTTAAATCATATTTTAGGATTGAACTTAATTGATATCGCTGTTGAGTGATGTTTCATATCTTTTACATTTGTTATAACCGGACAGCATGCGAATTTGAACTTCAGAGCTGAAGGAGCGGATGGAGAAATAGTCCCAATATCATAACAATCTTAGATAAAACTTCTAAATATACCCGTGTGTGTACCCGTGTGCGCGCCTGCGTGCGCGCGACCAGCTCGCGCGCGTTTGTGTATGTACAGTATGTGCGTGAGTTTTTAATTTAAAATGTCTTAACTCGGAAGGATCTGGATCACAGGTCATTTCATCTGAGATCAATCCGCACCTAACAGCCTGAATCACTTACTGATTCACATTACACAAGTCATCAGCCGTTTCCTCAAGTTCACGTCAGGTAAGTGGTTGTAATTAAATGTTAATTTTAGAATATATTAATCGGCAAAGACGCAAATACTCGACGTTTTTGTAATGATATGTTTGTAAAGATATATTTAAAAGTGTGTTATGTTATGTGTCCGAAGTAAAGTGGAGCTATTTTAGTAAAGACAGCCTGGGTATAAGTGGTTTACCGGACAGGGTTTAGAACTCGGGTCTTTATTATAATTGGGACATTTTTACAAACAAACCTTATAAAATACAATACTGGCGTGCATTTTGAGACAAAACAATAGTACGTTACTCATATGTTAAGTGATGTTAGTTATTTTAGTCAGTGATAATCCCTGTCTGAGAAAACCACCCAATGGTGTTTAATTATGTGTGATGTCTGAGGGAAATTTGGCCTAACGTTAACGTTATTTTAGGGAATAAAGTATTTCACAATCAAGCTTTATTATATTAAACATGTTATTTATGTATGTGTGTGTGTTTATATTCCTCTGTTTATCAACCCTTACGAAAATTAACCATGGTTTTACTACAGTTAAAACCAAAAAACCATGGTTACTGTAGTAAAACCATAGTAACTACAAAATAACCATGGTTTTGACAATCATGGTTTTCATAAACCATAGTTAGTGTAGTAAAACCATGGTTTTGCTGATAGTAATCAATACACCAAAAAACCATGGTTACTACACTTTTACCACAATAAAACCATGGTTAATTTTCGTAAGGGAAACCAGAGCGGTGATCATGTGGAGAGGCAGACCAGAGGGCTGAAGAAAGTCTCCTAAATGGCCCTGGAGATGTTCCGACTGACTTTGGAGTGCTTTTTGGACTGTTTAATACCCTCTATTTAGAGAAGACTTAATTCTGTATGTTCAGTCTGTATGAATAAAAAGCTTTTGTTTTTATGTGACTGAAGTTAATTATTTTGTTAACAACACAGCATAAATTATTTGATAAATAATTTTAAAATGTTATTAAAAAATCCCAAATAATAAATATTAATTGAAGTAACACATAAAACATTGAGTGAATACTAAAATTTTAATTGACAGAGTCTTTGCTGTAAGTTTTTAAAGATTCAACTGATTAAAACATTTTAGTTGAATGAACTATAAAGCTAGTTGAGCAAACATACTTTTTTATATTTGAGTCAAGTTTGGGCCAACTAAAAAACATCAATCCAGGTGTAGCGAATCAGCGGGAGGAGGAGAACGGCGTTATTTAAAACACCATAAACCTCCGACCGAAACACTACGGGAATTGAAGGGAATTTGGGGTAATTCCCATATTTAGCTCAAATAGAATAATAAGTACAATTAACTGTAATTAATTATACAAATTATTTAGATTTTAAACTGATTTAGCAGAATAATAATAACAATTAATTAATGTATTTGTCCAGCAAATACTCATAATTGTACATTTAAGAAGTTAATTCCGTGGCCTTTAGAAAATAACCTTCTTACTGCTATAAAGTATTTTTAAGCATGTAGCTTTAAGATCTTAACGGCAGATTAAGTGACATTTATTTCATGAGCATTGAACACAGAAACAATTCAATTGTGAAATGCAAAACCGGTTTATTAAACTACGTTACACTACAAAAACACACAAGACTAACTATACATACAAACAACAAACAAGAAACATATATGAAAGAGAAAGAATGGAAAATTAAGAGAGAGAGAGTGTGAGAGAGAGAGAGAGAGAGAGAGAGAGAGTGAGAGAGAGAGAGAGAGTAAAAGAAGGGCAATATCACTATAGACGTAACTTCTGCACAAATCATCAGAACTCTAAGAATCACCTTAATTAAAAGGGGCAATAACTTTTTACAGCGAATGAACAAGCGATACTTGCGTTTGGCTTTTGTGAGGCACGTGTGTACGTCCAGCTGTATGTGCGCATATGCGAGGAAGAGAGTTCCTGAGTTTGTGGTCACGTGACGGAGTCCTGAGGTGTCCGTAGGAGTTGTTCCTTTTTGGGTTAATCCGTCGGTCTGGTTAATCTGTGGCGATTAATTTGTCCAGTTTGTCCAAGTTTGTCCAAGTGTCAGGGTGCCCGTGAAACTATCCGAGAGAGGGACAGGTCTCACAGCCAGCCCGGCTGGGCGCCGCGGCCTCGCTGTTGAGCAGCCGTTTGGCGTGCTGTGCGTGAGCTGTGTGCTGTGAGCCTCGATGAATTGGGGTGCAGGCCTCTTAACCTGAGTTTAGACCAACCCCTTGAAGTTCAGATGACCAATCCAAAAGGGTGTTGATAGAGTAGGAAAACTTTGTCTTTGTTTTACCAGACTCATTTGCATAGATGGACTATGCTAAAGATTTTGTTAAATAATAATTTTGATTAATATTTAACAAGTTTGATATCAGTTATGGTAAGATGATGCACATCATTGATCAGGAAAGGAAAAGGGGGTTATTAAGAGTGTAAACAAGGTATGGTTTGAAACACACATCAAATAGTAATCTCATGAATGTGAATTATGAGACATGCTAAGATGAACAAAGCATCCCTATAGTGTTACAAGAAAGTGGTTCATTACAGATACAAACATGCAATACAAGGATATATAATATATACAATTTAAACCAATTTATTTGGGTCTTAGCTGTGAGACAGACACATTTTTGTGTCATGGCTGCTTCGTCTCTGCTCACGGTTTGAAGTTTGCTTTGAGGTGTTAATTTGCTTAGACTGGCACAATAAAACAGCCAGAGAGAGAGTCGATAGGTCTGGAAATGTGTGTAATCAGGAGATTAGGATCTTCTGACGAAAGCGTCCGAGCAGACCTGGTGACAAAACTCATTCTAGGGTCACAGCATGAAACCGTTAACGACCCAGACTGAAGAGACCTCCAGTGGACGTCCAGCCAGATGTTACATATTCCCCCCTTCACGACCGTTAAAGTCCAGGGAGACTTTGGCGGGCGATGATCAGGCAGGTCATGAAGTCTGGATGGCAGGTGTATCTTAATTGTCTGCAGCGTTCTGTCGAATAGGCAAAGGGTGATTTGAATGAGATTGCGCTCTGGCTCTGCCTGGGTGTGCTGCCTTCCACGGTTCCATTTGAATGTCCAACAGGAGGACAGTTGTGAACCTGTTCGCTGAACTCTTCCATCCCGTTGACTCTTCATTATGGGATGAAGGTTAGGCTAAGAGTAAGGATGTATCCTATTCCTGCGGAGAGGCACAGTACCGTGTCAGTGGCAGTCCAATTATCAGACAACCCAAAGGCTGTCTGTAGTGGGCATCTGAGCGAGTATCTGGAGGACAGTGTTGAAGTCTGTGACATCAATTAGTTTGGGTCCTCCCTTACGCAATCCTCATTTCCAGTTCAGGGTTTACGATGAAGTGGTGGTCCCTGAAGAAAGTTGAGATTTCCAGTTTGATGTGGTACTACTCACTGGGAAGGTGATCAAGTGCCAGGTCATCAATGTGGAGAATCACATCCTTTGGAGTTTGAGTCCACTTTGTCTGGTTGTGCAGACTGATGTGGGTGGTTTGTAGGTTAACGTGTTTGTGTAGGCTGGGGTGTTGAACAGCCATCAGTCACCTACGAGTGTTAGTGGCATCGGCTAGTGGTTTAACCGAAGCGGAACACTGGGAGTCGATCTTCATGGGCTGCAGCCCACAGATGTTATCAGTGTTGTCCCGAGGAGAAGGAATGTTTGGGCTGAGATAGTGAATGTCTTTAGTGAAGCTGCACCTGCGCGGGTTTGATGCAAGATGCAGCTGTTGTTTGGTGGTGAGGCAGTAAGGAGGCGGTTTGGTCTAGTTGGAACTAGTCCCCCCTTTTCTGTTATGCCTTAATGTTTAGTGTGTTGGTTGTGTTATGATGGACCCATCTGAAGATTGTTTCTTTCTGCTCCCTGTCCATCCTGGTCTGGTATGCAACAGCAGAGATTTTGTCCACAATCTGATGGGGCCCTGTCCTGCGTGGCAGAACTTCCTTCGACAGTCACTGGTGAGTTGTGTGAAGTGGCTGTGCAAAGCTGTTGTACCAAACATTGTCATCCACGTCCAGTTCCTCTCATGATGACTTCCAGTCGTAGTATGCCTTCTAGCCCTCAGCCATCTTCTGTAGCTGTTCCCGGGCGGAAGCGAAGGTTTCCAGATGCCTGTGAAGTTCATTGGGATTCTGGTGAGTGGTGTTGGCTGTGATGAGATTGGAATCTCAAGGTTGGTACAACAGGTGTACTGGCAGTGTCATCTGCCGTCCCGTCAATGGTTTGAAGGGAGACACACCAGTAAATTAATTTGGGGTCGATCTGATAGCCATAACACTAAAGGGGAGTTTCCGATCCCAGTCCATCTGATTTGCTGAGACACATTTCTTTGACATGCTAGCCACAGTCTGCTTGGTTCTTTCACTTGGTCCGATGAGGAGGGATGATGCTGATGTGGAGTTGGGCGTGTGCGCCTAGGGGTTTCCACACATCTTTAATAATTTCAGCTGTGAAATGGGTACCTCTATCTGAGTTGACTCTCAGTGGCAGTTCGAACCTGGCGAAGATGTGGATCATGTGTAGAGGTGCTGTGTTTTGAGCAGTGTCATTGGGTGCTGGGAGGCTCGACCCACTGTGTGAATTGGCAAATGACCATGAGTAAATGTTTGTTGCCCCTCGTCGACCTGGGTAGCAGTTTACCCAGCCTAAAAGTCTTAAAGTCTGACCAAAATTAGCACCTGTTCTTTGCAGTGGTGCTCTGTGGTTTGGGTTAGCCGATTGTAGTTAGCAGCAAACCAGGCATCCTTTGATGCATTCTGCTAAGTCCTGCTGCATCCAGGGCCAGTATGCCACCTGTTTCAGTGGTTTGTACGTGGCTCTTGCGACTTGGTGTCTGGCACATGCTGTGTCATGCGCATACATCTGTAGGACCCCCCTATGTCAATGAAGAACCACATGCTTTGGTGTAGTGCGGTCGTCAGGGACATATAAGAGGATGTGATGTTGTATAAGCAGCAGGTGTTACATGTCGTTAAGACATTTAAGGGCTGGTGTAGCAATGAGGTCAGAGTTCATGATAGGGCAGGTGGAGGGGTCTGAGAGGTGGTTGACATAGCTTGTATGGTGGTGTCGGAGGCATGTAATGCAGCTATGTCACTGTTTGAGATATGTGGAGCCAGTGTAAGTGGCTATGTGATGGGCACTGTGGTGGTGGGCGTGTGTTGGCCGCAGGTCAGTGCAATCACAGTTGGGCGGGTGTGTGGGCTGTTTGTAATGTGCACAACAGTGAACTTGAACTTTTGGTCTGAGACGATGTTCTCGCGACTGGCTGCTGGGTAATCCATAACTTTGTGACTTGGCAATGTACTTCAGATGATTTTCTGAGTGAAAAGGTAGAATTTCTCCCAAATTTTTACTTTTTAAAGTCTGTTAAAGGCTCAAAACTATCTAAAAAGTCTTTGCCAATGAAAAGAGGATATGTGTCTACTGGTGAGATTTACACAGGGTGTAGAAGTCTCATAGGACCGATGGTCAGGTGGATGGAAAGCACCTGTTGCAGTTTGGCTGTGAGACTGCATATTCAGCATACACCTTTGTGGGTTGAGGGTCAGATCTTGTGCTTCATCGTTGTTCTGGAGTCTTGTGAAAAGCTGGAATGACATCAGCGTTAGATCAGCTCCAGTGTTGGCGAGGGTTTCCAATCTGACCTTGTGTTTCACGGTGGTTGCTAAATAGAGTCTTTTAGCTACTCCTCTCTCATTCAGGTTTCCCAGGGCCTTAGTACCAGGTTTTGTGTGGTAACTGGAAGGCAGTTAAGGCTGGTCTTCAGTGATTCTGTAGGGAAACAGATGTCTAACACAGCACTTTCCTGGTACCTGCTGAATCTGACTGGTTGATGTTTGAAATACAGTTTGTGTGCCAAAGTCTCTGATTTTTGCGATGACTGGATCGATGGTAACGTGATGAGTGGCAGAGATTTAAGTGTTGCTTGCAGGAGGGTTTTCTGGAAAGTTCTTGCTGTATTCCAGTGCTGCTGCTAGTGATAAATAGTTCGGTTCATCCTCGCGGTCCTCCTTGTGAGGCCTCCTTTGGATTTGACTTCTTCACTATTTTCAAAATCTCTGCTGACTCAGATGTGTACGTGTCGCTTTGCTTTTGTGACAGTTCAGACTTAGCTTTGTTCACTGTGTGTCGAACCTGGTCCATCTGTTGACTGTTTGGACTTCTCATTCTGACAGGTGCAGGATGGTTTCCATGGACGCTATCCTCTGGCTGTCTGATGATCTTGGCTGTGAAGCCCTTCGATCCTCTTGGCTCTCTGCTGAAATGTCCTTCACTGTGGCGCTGTTGTTCGCCCTCCAGTGGCCGTTTTGGGTAATTTTCAGAGAAAGAAAGGATGACAGTCTTTTCAGAGGTGGCTTTTGTTTACCGTAGGCTTTATGGACGAAGTCCTGCGGCTGTCTGGTTGTCGTCAGGTGAGGGTAGGCCATAAATCCTAAGTGTTGCATTACGGTAAAATAAAGCTTTGCAGGGGGAGGATCTTGATGTTTCCTCCATTCTTGGCTCGTTTTGTGAGCTGGAGTAGCCTGAAAGTCAGTTGTAGTAGTAGGCCTGTGGTGTTTCATTTCTGCTTTGTTTTAAGTCCATTGCAGCGATTAGTCCTCATCGTGATTCTGGATCTGAAAACTCTTCTATCAAGGCCATTTGCAGCTCCTTATAATCCAACTTGACACTTTCTGACTGCCGGTCCAGGAAGCTCCTCACCTAATGGCTGGAAGTAATCCATAGCAGATACAGCTGGTCTCTCGTGGTTACATTCGGCAGCGTGTGCACATAAAAGTCAATGTTTTGCAGGTAAGCGTGGATGTCATGGACACCTGCAGTGTTTGGACTAAATGTTGGACTGTTTCTAGCCAGCTTGTCAAGGTCTTTGGGCCACGCCATGTGTCTGTAGACATCATTGGGAAAGGTGTTGGCCCCACCCCCCTTGTGTTCTTGTGAGAGGGTTGTGGACGCTGGCTGGCAAAGTTCTTAACAGTGGGCTCTCACCCCCCTCTTTTTCAGCAGGAAACTTTGGTGGAGGAGTGCAGAGACACTGATTGGATGAGAGGAGAATGATGCTTTCTCTCTCAATGGTTCAGCTTGCATTCTGAAACCATATAAAAGTTCTTTTTTGGACGGAATCACGTTCGTCCTTATGTTGGTGATGTTGCTGAACAAGAACTTGAATTTCAGCTTGAGCAGCTTGCAGGTGGTTTGCGTAGGCCTTGGACTTGGCATCACGTTTTTTCTGTTCTGCCTTGGCTCTTACCAGAAGACTTTTGGCCTGCAGGAGCTTTCCCAGCTCCTCTTTGGCGGTCTTTTCCTGCTGCTCTCTGTGCTCTGTGTCTGTGTGGAGTTGTGAGATGGCCTTGTGAAGTTGTCTCGCCTCATTCTTTTTCCTCTTGTGTTCCTCCTCAATCAGCTGCTGCTGATCCTTGGATTCCTGTGTCAGCCGATCTAGACGAGTCTGCGCATCCTCCTGATTCCTCCAGGCTTCCTTTGCTTGGAGCTTTAGCGTTGCTGCATCCTGTTCCAGGTGGGTGACGTTCCTTTCGTCTCGCTTTAGCTGGATGATGAGGTTGTGAGCGATGGCACATGTGATCCTTGCCATCTCCTTGTGGCTGTAGCTCTGTGTTGAATCACGGACTATGATCTCGTCCAGGTTGCCATCCCGTTGCTCTCGGTCTCGGCGCTGCAGATCGTTGGTGACATTGGGCAGGAGGTCAGATGTCGGATCGTTGAGCCATGCCTCCAGCTGGTCACAGTGGTTGGCAGGGCTGGGTGATCTGGACACGTTGGCGCACTGGTGGGTGAAAAAACACAAAGAGCCAATACAAGTCCGTGGCACAAATAAAAACTATTATCGGGGCCTTGCTTCGGCGGCGCAGAGAATTAGTGTGGGTAAAAAGGGAAAAAGTTTAGTGAATGGACGATGTGTTTTAACCTATTGGTCGCTTCAGACATTTGGTAAATCGGTCGCATTACTAATACATTTTCTCATGGTTTGTGCAGATATGGTCTTTCAGCCCAAAAATAAAAATAAGATCAAAATAATTAAAGTTAATTAATTATAATGATAAAATAAAATAAAAAGCAAATAGAAGCTGAGAAAAATAAATTGCTGAAAATAAAACAAATAAAATAAAATGGATAAAAATAAAAGAGATTCAAATAAAAATAAACTGAAAAGAAAATAAGACAGCCAAACAGACAAAATCAGAAGGCTGAGAAATGAAAAGGATAGGAGAGGAAAATAGGGATGAGAAGGGGATCCCTGTTTTAGCTTAGCAGGTTCTCTACCCTAGATTTAATGACAGGTCCTTACAGGGAGAGGGCACTATGAAGTCATGCGAGCTAGGGGAGTGGCTTAGCTAGAGTGGCTGGGCTAGGCCAGACTTGCGAGGGACAGGGGCTTATCCTATTGCACCAGTTAAAACATAAATGAATTCACTGAGAATGGGACTTATAGTGCTAGATTCTATTCACAGTAAAGAATTGATTCAATTAAAATAAAAAAATAAATCAAACTGCCTTAAATTTAAATTTAAACTTAATTAAAATACTATCTCTACAATAGAAAAGAGAATAGGAAGTACTAAGGAGTGAGAGAGAACAGCAAAAATGAAATAAAATAAAAATAAGATAAATCAAAATAAAATAAAAATTAAATAAAGAAATAATAAATTAATAAAGTCACAGCAATATTAATTATTATTTATAATTTAAGACCATAACATTCAATATGTAGGAAATAAAACTACAAAGTAGTAGAATAACCTAGTTATCGAAGTAAGATCAAAAATCCAAGTTTGACTCCTGTCATACACTTCCCAAAAGAGTTTATGAGAGGGCCAAACAAACTTTCCCCACCAGATGGCGATATTTCGCCCAACAAACAAAGAAAGCGGAAGTCAGGCGTAAAGTGAGAGAGAAGGAGAAGTGTTAGACACTCAAGACTGACATCTAGTGTTAGAACTAGGTAGTACGCTTTAAACTGACAAAGATTCGCTTCCATACAATAATTACATCGGCGACCGCTGCGTTGCTAAGACGACGGATGTAATTTGAGCTGTGTTCGTCCGGTGCCAGTTTTGGCTTACGTTACCGGGACACACAATAAATAAAAGTCTAACGGGCTTTCTTCTCCGTTGACATAAGTTACTTGATCAAGGTTTATCTCCTTTAAAATTGAAAAGTCTTACCCTCGGTGCTTACAATTTTAAAAATCCACGTACGTGAATAAAATGGAAAAATACAATAGACAGCTTCTCTAATTGTAAATAATTTCCTGGAGATAACAAAAAGGCCTTATCAGATGGGAGTACTCACTCGACCACCGCTTCGCTCTAAATAAAGGAATTATCATCTTTATTAGGCGGAATCAGACGGTAATGCAGCGTATTAAGGTTACCTTAAAGACTGCAGTTAACTATACATAACAGGGGCGCGAGTCTGTTATGTCCTGAAAATGATACAGGAAATTACATTTTCATTCATACAACTAAAGAACGAAATCAGTTATAGCTGATAGTTCTTTTCATTCACACAATGCAAAACACATTTGACCTGTTAACTGTTTTTGCTCAGAAATAATGTTTAAATCTGCCCGCGCATTCTCCACCATTAATATGTAGCGAATCAGCGGGAGGAGGAGAACGGCGTTATTTAAAACACCATAAACCTCCGACCGAAACACTACGGGAATTGAAGGGAATTTGGGGTAATTCCCATATTTAGCTCAAATAGAATAATAAGTACAATTAACTGTAATTAATTATACAAATTATTTAGATTTTAAACTGATTTAGCAGAATAATAATAACAATTAATTAATGTATTTGTCCAGCAAATACTCATAATTGTACATTTAAGAAGTTAATTCCGTGGCCTTTAGAAAATAACCTTCTTACTGCTATAAAGTATTTTTAAGCATGTAGCTTTAAGATCTTAACGGCAGATTAAGTGACATTTATTTCATGAGCATTGAACACAGAAACAATTCAATTGTGAAATGCAAAACCGGTTTATTAAACTACGTTACACTACAAAAACACACAAGACTAACTATACATACAAACAACAAACAAGAAACATATATGAAAGAGAAAGAATGGAAAATTAAGAGAGAGAGAGTGTGAGAGAGAGAGAGAGAGAGAGAGAGAGAGAGAGAGAGTGAGAGAGAGAGAGAGAGTAAAAGAAGGGCAATATCACTATAGACGTAACTTCTGCACAAATCATCAGAACTCTAAGAATCACCTTAATTAAAAGGGGCAATAACTTTTTACAGCGAATGAACAAGCGATACTTGCGTTTGGCTTTTGTGAGGCACGTGTGTACGTCCAGCTGTATGTGCGCATATGCGAGGAAGAGAGTTCCTGAGTTTGTGGTCACGTGACGGAGTCCTGAGGTGTCCGTAGGAGTTGTTCCTTTTTGGGTTAATCCGTCGGTCTGGTTAATCTGTGGCGATTAATTTGTCCAGTTTGTCCAAGTTTGTCCAAGTGTCAGGGTGCCCGTGAAACTATCCGAGAGAGGGACAGGTCTCACAGCCAGCCCGGCTGGGCGCCGCGGCCTCGCTGTTGAGCAGCCGTTTGGCGTGCTGTGCGTGAGCTGTGTGCTGTGAGCCTCGATGAATTGGGGTGCAGGCCTCTTAACCTGAGTTTAGACCAACCCCTTGAAGTTCAGATGACCAATCCAAAAGGGTGTTGATAGAGTAGGAAAACTTTGTCTTTGTTTTACCAGACTCATTTGCATAGATGGACTATGCTAAAGATTTTGTTAAATAATAATTTTGATTAATATTTAACAAGTTTGATATCAGTTATGGTAAGATGATGCACATCATTGATCAGGAAAGGAAAAGGGGGTTATTAAGAGTGTAAACAAGGTATGGTTTGAAACACACATCAAATAGTAATCTCATGAATGTGAATTATGAGACATGCTAAGATGAACAAAGCATCCCTATAGTGTTACAAGAAAGTGGTTCATTACAGATACAAACATGCAATACAAGGATATATAATATATACAATTTAAACCAATTTATTTGGGTCTTAGCTGTGAGACAGACACATTTTTGTGTCATGGCTGCTTCGTCTCTGCTCACGGTTTGAAGTTTGCTTTGAGGTGTTAATTTGCTTAGACTGGCACAATAAAACAGCCAGAGAGAGAGTCGATAGGTCTGGAAATGTGTGTAATCAGGAGATTAGGATCTTCTGACGAAAGCGTCCGAGCAGACCTGGTGACAAAACTCATTCTAGGGTCACAGCATGAAACCGTTAACGACCCAGACTGAAGAGACCTCCAGTGGACGTCCAGCCAGATGTTACACAGGTAACACTTTGGAGACATAAATTGAGTGAACGTAAAATTTCTGTGGAACTAGTTACTAAAAAATAATTCATTGAGCCAACAATTTATTTTTTACAGTGTGTATTGCCGTTTTATTAATACTTATGTTTATAATATGGAAATCATATATAGGCTACATAATAGGAAATATATAATGTGGTATACTGCAAAGTTACCCTGCTAATTATTTTTTATGATATATGTGGAGATAAATAAAACTTGCAAATCTGCTGATTCAATCCATTCATGTCCTGACCACCAGGCTAGATAGTTTTAAACATCCTTAATCCACACTTACTAGTCTATCATATAATATCTAAAATATATTTTTATGTGAAATAAAAGGAAGTTTTGTTATAGCCTACTGTTTATGCGATCATAACGAATCACACGATCATTTTATACACAGAAGCAGCGGTCAGCAGCTGCAGCGGGCTTGAATCCGACCGCATACTGCAATAAACAGGCGTTCGGCGGCTTTTTACATCAAAGGATGACAGGCTAGAAACCAATCACTGATCCCCATATTTTTATAAATCCTGGACATGATTGGACCGGCCGAACGGGTTAAGCACTTTTATATTTGTTGAGCAGAGAGGCTGCATAGTTTGACCAGCGGGCTGCGGGAACCGGCCGCACATCAGACCGACAGACGGTGTTGCTAATATAACTCCCAATGTATAACTATTATCAGACGGGCCAACCGGGAAAGTCATGACTCTCCCGACTGACACTCCGCTACTGGCTGTAGGGAAATGTGTGCGTTTTGATCGGTGTTCGAGGCTCTTACCCCGCGACCAGATGTGACGACGTGACGCCTCATTCAGCTTCCAGGATTTGAGTCATGCTGCCTGAATTCGTTTGTGCTGAAGATCGCATGCACCCATTTCAGCAGGATTATGGTCCCCCTCAAACCAGCACGCACGAGTATGTTAGTTGTTTGTTTACTTTCTACACGAAGTTATGCTAACGCTATCTGGCTTTCTGCCTATCTCTCTATACTAGCCCATCTATCTATCTATCAGTCTGTCTGTCTGTCTGTCTGTCGTTCTGTCTATCTAGTCTATCTATCTAGTCTATCTATATCTATGTATTTATCTATAATCTGCATTGATATAATCTGAATATTGTACTTTACTCATCTCTCTAGTCACTCTCAATGCTCTAAAGGCAAATTCTCTCCCCAGCGTGACGTCATGCAATGCGTTGAGGGGGAAAGGAGAATCCTTGCAAACCGCTGTACTTTTTCGTTTTGTATTCCGTTTTGTGATAACCAACAACATAAAATACAATGGATAACAATTTAAATGTTTATTATCAACAAGCAAATTGCCCAAATTCGTGGAAAAATTTTACTTGCAAAACGCCCTTTAACTTACTACTTTACTGTATGTGTTACATTATTACTATGCTCGCTTTTCTATGCTTTTCCTACATCTATTAATGTAAAGCTGCTTTGAAACAATTAACAATTGTGAAAAGCGCTATATAAATAAAATTGAATTTAACTGAATATAATGATATGACTTTTTCTTTATGGATTAGCTGCATGTTGGACTTCCTACCAATTTGTTCTGCTCTATTTAAGATCTTTGGCTTTACATGGCTGCCTTCCTCATCAATGTACATCAGAAAAGACTCACATTTGTTTCATCTCATCCTCTGTTGTTGCTATTGCTACATCATTGGTATAGTTTTCCTTTCTTAAGCAAATTACACTACTCACAAAAGGTTAGGGATATTCGACTTTGTTCTTGTTTTCAACATTCACTCTTGGGTATAAAGTATGTTTGAGTTTTTGTTTTGATAAAAAAATCTAAATTTAATTGTCTTCCAGTTTCATTGAATTTGAGGTTTAATTAATTCATGTTTATGTAACTATAAGTTGTTGGATCCCTCCCTAAATCGGATTTATAGCAGTCTTATGCTCAAAGTGGTTAAGGCAGTTATACCAGGTTGGTTAACATTGCAGCTAAAAAAGCAAAGTTTGGGATGAACCATTGGTACCAGTCCTAGGACCTTTTTTTATTCTTGATCTTGGTCTGGGACTTTGACGGATGGACTCCATCTTGTAGATTTGACAACAAAGCTGCTCCTGATGTCCTCTAGGTGAGTTAGACTATCCACAGATGTAGCCACTCTTTTCATGACCAACTTCCTCTTCCACATCCTTCACCTTCTGTACCGATAATGCTGACTCAGGTTTCTTACCAGGTAGATCAGACTTTTTTGCAAGCTGAGGTATTCCTAATTCCAAAGACTCTTTTCTTTGATTGTATTTATAAATTCAGAAGGATATATGTGTTCCTTTTTAGAAAATGCTAAATTTCTGTGTGTTAATATGTTTTATGCATTGGTAAATCCTTATACAAGGATTGTATCTTGATATGTGGTAAACAGTTAAGACTGATACACCTTGGTGTGATGTCTTGAAACTGAATAAAAGTATAAAACTTGAATGGAGACCAAGAGGGTAGGGGATCTGCAATGTATTGCAATGGAATTCTCCATGGTGCTGTAGCGGTGTAGTATATTTATAACATTAATAGGAAAGGTTGATTGAATGAACGGAGTGCAGGTAGTTGTTTGAAGAGTTGCTGGTCGGTGAAGACAAGTTAGGAGCGGCCAGTAGCGGTGTGGCCATTGTGAGAGTCGGGACATTTCCCGGTGGGCGGGTTGTGTTTTGAGGCTGCGAGGGCCGGTCTGATAATAGTTATACATTGCGAGTTATATAGCAACCCTGTCTGGCGGCCTGATGTGCGGCCGCTTCCCGCTGGTCAAACTGTGCAGCCTCTTTGCTCAACACAGTATATAAAAGTGCTCAACCTGTTCAGCAGGTCCAACCATGTCTTGGATTTTTAAAAATATAGGGGATCAGTGAACGGCCCCTCCACAAATGGCATAGCCTGTCGGCCTTTAATGTAAAAAGCTGCCGAATGACTGTTTAAAACAGTACATATGCGGTCGGATCCATCAAGCGGATAGACTATTTCATAGACTAGTAGTAAATTTGGATTAAGGATGTTAAAAAAATCTCTAGCCTGGTGGTCAGTGTCATGGCTAGTCTGTGTCATGTTTTGTTTGTGTCTCCGATTACGTCACCTGGACAATTCACGGACTGATTCCTCATCACACCTGTTCCTTGTTAGGTGTTTGTGTATTTATACTGCTGTCTGTGTCACTCGAGTCGCCGGATGATTGTCATTGCAACCATGTCTGTTCTCCGTGTTACTTGTTCTGGATGTTACTGTGTTCTTGCTTACCTGTTCTTCGTGTACTTCTCGTGTTTTTGTTCCAGTTTCATCATTAAATGTTATTTATTTTCTGAACTCAGCGTTTGCTGAGGACATGAATGGATCAAATCAGCACATTTGCAAAGGTTTATCTCCATATGGCTATATCATAAATAAAAATTAGAAGGGTAACTTTGCAGTATCACAGTATATATTTCCTACTATGTGATTTCCATATTACAGACAAGAGTATTCAACTTCATGGCAAATATACTCACAACATAATTATTTCTCAAAACTTTGACAAAAATTATTTTCAAAGGAACTGAATTCTTACAGTTATTCAAAGATGCACACATTATTCCGCATATGACGGCAATGCACGTCTCTTCTGGCAATAAATATCTCCATATAATTTAACAGCATAATGAAATGAATAAACAGACAAGGAAGCAGGATTGGCATGTAAATTGTATTATTATTACCGGAAAAACTGCAATATTACTGAAATAAACTCTGAGGTAAATGCGCCAAAAACATTAAAATAAATACGCAAAAACATTATTAATAAAAAACATTGGTAATCTCTCAAAACTTTATATGACAAAAATTATATTTAAAAGAAAAATCTTAAGATGCACACATTAATCCACATTACTCCAATTTATGAGCACGTTCATCTCTGGCCTCGCTCTGTTATGTAATAAGTTAGCTGATTGACAGGTGCGCATATCCATCTTTCAAACAGGTAGCCTATTATTTTGTATGGTTACTCATTTTGGAAAATTAGCCATGATTTAATGATTTTATTATTATTATTATGAAAATGTTTTTTTTTTTTGTGGAAGATTGATTACGATTTGTATTACTTTTACTACAAATACGAGACCTTTTTTTTACCAGAAAATCCCGGTAGATTTTTTGGTCCCACTCCGCCCGTGGGAGCGGCACACACACACACGCGCACACACACACACACACACACACACACACACACACACACACACACACACACACACACACACACACAAATATGTGTTATACTCCATATAACTCCATGTACAAGCCAGAAGCTAAGCTTTGTTTTTGCACAGGCCTATATAAAGGGTTAATGGTGCCACCTGGTGATCAATAGTAAAAATGACAATTTTTTTATTTTTGCAACAGAGAAAACCACCAACAATCAAAAATCTGAATGCATGATTATATTGTGTCATGGCTTTGCAATTGTCATAATGGAAGTCAATGTGGCGAACATAGCCACGTACAGTAAATGAGGGAGAAAAAAATTATCTGATGCTGCACAAAAACTAACAATGCAACAAAGCCAACACAAAGGTTCTGAAACGATGGTAAAGGTTCTATATAGAACCATAGCTTACTGAAGAACCATTTTGTTTCTGAAATGGTTCTTTGTCTTGGCAAAGGGGTTCTTCATTTCCCTCCTTTTTATTTTAAATTTAGTCAGTTATTTTCAAGCTGCCTCCTGATTATTTTCACCTGTAAAAGCCCTGAATCATCAGTCCTGCTAAACCGCCTGCAGACTAACAACACAAACAGATAAGAGAGTAAAATAATCATCATTTACTGTTTAAACATTTTGAAAATTGAAGTTTTGTGTGTTTTTATTGTACTTTATTTCTTTTATAACAGGTAAACTTTATACTGTAAGCTTCATTCCCTTTAAGCAGGTAAGCTTCATACTCTTTTAAATTATATATATTTAGAAGACTCTGCTTTAACAATGACTTAGGATAATAATTTGTTAAAGTGTTAAAAAGCATATACATGTATATTGTACATTAAGTTTATTAAACTAATTATCAGAAGAATGTGGTACAACGTGTGTTTTTTTATTGATATTTCAGAGTTTTTGTATGTGAGGAAATCTTGCTGGGAGTGAAGGCAGTGCGTATGACCGCTTGATATGAGAAAAACATCCTGTTTTTAAAGCTGATGTATTCATGTTTCTCTCAATGCTGACATTAAAATAATATTTATTTACTGTTTAAACATTTTGGAGATATTGTGTGTGTACTTGTGGCACTTTTACTTGTAATAGCAGAATTATTTATTTTTATTTTTGTTATGTTGTAGGTGGATCATAGCTCTAAAAAGTTGGATAGCTGCAGGTTGGCCATTGACTTGATAACAGTAGTTTATGAATAAATCTTTCACCAACCATTCACGTACAAAACAGGTGAGAAGAATCATATTAAAACTTCTGTCAAATCATGTTTTACATACAGTATGTAAGCAAACTTCAGGCTTTTTGTCTCCATGTTTTATCCTTTCACCCATGACCGACAGATCCAAATCTTGTTCGGCCTGATGCTCAACCTTGTATGATGATGACCATGCAAGGTGATGGGAATCTGTGGTAATCACAGCCTGCGTCTCAAGATCAACATGACAACAGCAGACCATCTCTTATGGGACTTATGGGAGTACTTCGACTCGGCGCAGTAACACTCTCCCTCTCCCATTATGAGAGGGAGAAGGGGAGCAGACTTTTCAGGCGAGTCGAAGTACTCCCAAAAGTGCTATTACGCCCAGTGTTGGGGGTAACGCATTACAAGTAACTTGAGTTACGTAATAATATTACTTTTCTGAAGTAACGAGTAAAGTAACGCATTACTTTTTAAATGTACACATTAATATTTGAGTTACTTTTTCAAAAAAGTAACTCAAGTTACTTTTTTAGTTTAATTAATTTGATTAAAAAAAATGTACTGAATTAAACTAAACGTATGCACTCTCTGTGCCTGTGTGGAAACAGTTTGAGTCAGAAACTAAGATGGCAGGCCAGAGCTAAACATTTTTGTGATGAAATATGCAATTTCTGAATGCAGAACTTTTCAGTCATAAAAACACCGGCAAAGCCTGAAAGAGATCAAGCTTTAGCCAAGAAAAAGTAACGCAAAAGTAACTAAAAGTAACGTAAGCATTACTTTCCATGAAAAGTAACTAAGTAATGCAATTAGTTACTTTTTTTGGGAGTAACTTAATATTGTAATGCATTACTTTTAAAAGTAACTTTCCCCAACACTGATTACGCCATACAATATAGTTCCTCTTTTAAATCCGCTTAGAAAAGCGCTACTTTTTTTTATTCCACCAAACTTGCTCGTATAACTACTCGTCTTAAATAGGAAAAACGTTGATGTGTTTGGTCACTTCTAACTTTATCTCTGAGTGGTACCATTGAATGAATGGGGCTAAGCTAAATGCTATCGAAGTGTCGCAGCGTGCTCCAGCGCTTACGTGCACGCACACAGATGATAGAGGGATGTATCAACTCTTCTTGGTTAAGGTAATAACATAGTTTAATATTGAAAATGAGTAGACTATTCCTTTAATATTCAAGCAGTTATTTAACATCCATATCTCATTTGAGTAGTGATTTGCTATATTTGCATAATAATTCATATATTTATTTTGATTGTGATTTTAATACACGTATTTATTGTTGTATGACAACTCATGTAATGAAAAAGTGAAAATAAAAGTATTTTTCTGATTTTTCTGAAACCTTATAAAGTGCTATAAATAAAAAACAAAACAAAAATATAAACAAAAATAATGCTCCTGACTGCTGATAAATGAAAGGGTTCTTTATAGCACCACTGTGGTTCTATGTAGCACTTTTTAAGGCAAGGTTCTATATAGAACAATCTAAAAAAGGGTTAGTACCAAAAAGGGTGCTGCTATTGTTACAAGCTGAAGAACCCTTATTTGGTACTCTATAGACGGTTTCATCGGACGCACGTGATACACGTCTGGATCCGAACCTTACTTCCGGTTTCGTTTTTTTTATGGTCTGACTAGTTGCTAAACTCGTCGAAAATAACAAATGTTTTGGTTTCCTATGTAATCTATGTGTTGTTTTGTTTGCTTGTTATATAAATAAACTATGTTTAAAGAACTTTGTTGTTATTTATTATTAGCGGAGTTTACCGGAAGTTACGTGCGGACCGCGACAGCGGCTTGTTTATGTTGTTACTGCTGAAACGGTCTATAGAACCATCTTTCTTAAGAGTGAATGTTTTTACTGATCTTTGACATGCCTAAGGCTGATAAAAGGTAAAAAAAATCCAGTTCACAATCACTTTTTATTTTGATCATAAGTCATTTTGTTTGTTCCCCCCAAGTCAGGACAGGTGCAGCTGATTAGATTCAGGTGACTGAGGCTGCATCCGAAACTGCATACTGTGACAGTACATACTGAATGAGATGACTTTTTCTTTGGATACTTTAATTTTAGGATTTAAGTATATTAGAAAAAAGACTGCTTGTCAGCTACTAAATTTTGTTTTAGGCCAAGCAAAAATGGCCATTTACAAGAGCAGGCAAAATAAGGTAGAGTAAAATGTAAATCAGAATAGAACCGTTCTGGTTGATTTTTACTATTATAAATCCAAAGATGACATTGTTAGTTTTTAATGGTTTTGGTGTTGTAATGAAGCTCTGTGCTCAGTTTTTGAGGGTGAATTGATTTTTTTGTGATTTTTCTTTTCTTATTATTTCTTTTAAAATGTAATGCAAATGTGTATTGTAATAACAATGACTTTTTGTAATAAGTCTTAAAATGTAATTCTGTCTCAGTGTCTCTCTCTCTGTCTCACACGCACGCTTACGCACACACAGTCAGGCATATGTGGGACAATTCTATAGATGCAATGGTTTTTATACTCTACAAACTGTATATTCATCTATCTCAAACCAACATACAGTTTGTTTGCTATTTAAAAGTAAACTAGACGAGGTAAAAGTTTGCATGTTAGGCATTTTCAGGCAGTTTTTCACAATTGCTAAAACACATTTCTTGAAACTATTGGCAACTTTCTCAAAACATTAAACACAAAACCAAATCTTCAAACTACATTCACAGAACCTCTGACTTTACTGGCAAAATCAAACAATCGTCTCAAAATATTTTAATCGGCTCCTAAAATTAAACATTGCTTTCAGAAGATGACAGTTAATATATAAAACATTACAGATAATTTGTTAGACGCTACATCCAAAAATGAAAACACCCAGGATATCTGGTTATAGAAAAACATCACTTCTTCGTCCTCCTTCTCCTCTGCGTCTGATTGTTTCCATTAATCTTTTGTATAAACACACAACAGACCTGTATGCTTTGAGCTGGTTTATATTGTTCACAACTGATAAAACACGTCATCAAGAAAATTGTGAAGAATTTTGAGTTTTTGTATTTACACAGTGGTAATGTGTTGTACTTGTGTTAACTTTTTGCCACCTGTCTTTAATATTTTTCAACACAAGTGTGTTAACCAGCGCTGAATTGCCAGTTAGGTTGTTTTTAACCTAGCCATTCTTTAGAGCGTATATGAAACCCTAAAATTCAAATAACACCCACAAATGGTGCAAGGAAAGAATGAAAACTTCCTGTTTGGTTCATGAGTATGTAACTGCTCTTTTGTTACACTGACGTATGCATTTGTTTAGTAGAAAACGGGTAAGCCTAGAATTGTAACAGACTGTTGTGCAGTTTTTGTTAATTAGCAACTTTAAAAAGAACTTATTTTGTCATAAATTGACAATTTTTTTTGTAACACACAGGTAGATAGCATCGCAAATTTTGAAAGATTTTACTTGCAAAATAATCCCAAAAACCAAAGACAAAGAAAGACAGCAGCTTAAGTGAAGAATGACAGTACATCAGATGGCAATTTTTAAGAAATCTGTGATCCTCTTTAGTCTCTGTATGTTCCATGTATGCACCCTAACTGAAACAGGGAGCATGTGCAAAGGTAAGATTAAAACTTTATTACAATGATTTCACCCCTTAATTATGTACAGTAATAGCTAACAAACTTGCATGTTGTTAAACAATGTATAAAGAAATTGATAAATGAAACACGGCTTACACTATCGACATTTCCTTACATGATATCCGGCCTCCAAAATCCTTTGCAAACTGAAGATTCGCAAATCATAATAATTTTAAAAAATGGGCTTGAAAAGCATTATACTTTAGGTTCACACAAAAGCAGAATAGTATAATGTGTATAAAGAATAGTAAAAATTGTTAAAAGCACTTTTTAGATATTGAGGAAAGTTGTTGAATAAATAGAATAGGGGATGTACTGAAGGTTATGTAATTTATTTTTTGCAACATCACTACTGCCACAAATTTTACTCAAAATTACTATAACCTTACAGTGTCATTTTTTCCTAAGCTGCTTTTGCATTATTGTTAATAATACCTTTAACTATTTCATTTTACACAAATTATGTTGAAGGCACTTAAGGGATTTTTATTCAGCACCTTCATTTAGTAGAATGAAATTTCTATAATTCTCATATTGTTCCTTTAATTGAGGTTAGCTGGTTATCTGTTTACACAAAAAAATCTACATGTTTGCGTCGCTGATATTTTAATAGAATAACAAACAGCAATGCTAGAATGTTTGCCATATATTATAACCGCCATGCTAAGAGAGTAACAGCAATGTTTCATTATTTTGCAAAAAAATTATTTACACTTTTTAATAAGGTATTACTTAAAGTCTGTTTATGTGTTTCTCCACGCTGCATTTTTTTGTATGGTTTATCTGTACAAATATTTAATTATTTACATCAAGATCAATTATTTTAGAAAATTATATTAAACCTTGTTTACTTTATGTAACCTTGTAAATGTTTCAAAATTCTGAGTTTATCTATAATAAGTGTAAAGAGTTTAGGTGACAAACTAGATAATATCTCCCAGTTGGGTAAGAAAAGTTATTCAAAAAGAAAGCAAGATTAAATATCTATTTTATCTTGTTTTAACCATCAATTTTGATGCATTTTCAGAAAATAAGACAACATTTTTTTGTCAATTTCCTTCTCAAGTACATGTTTTAGAAATGTTTATAAAACAAAGCAAAAACAGGAAATTATTTTTGTTGTGCACTCTTAGAGGCAAATGTTGAATAGCACTGTTATTCAAATGTAATGTATAGGAACCCTAAACCATTTGAATGTTTTTTTTTTTGCTTATTTATTTGGCTGGTTCTTTTAGTTTTTATTCTATAAAATAATATAGTTTTTATTATACACACCCTTTAGGTTGTTACATCTAGTATTAAAAACCTTCATAAGCATAATTAGCAATTATAATATCATAGTCCATCCACACTTACTGATAAAATGTTTATGTTGATTGCACTGTAAGTCACATTAGATAATGTCTGGCAAATACATGTAAAAGTACAAAGGAGTTTATAAGCAGTCCTGAGTAAATGAGTAAATATGCGAGTAGAACTTGGAGGCTGTCGTGGTTTGTGGGTTGTGCAAAAACTGCAGATGCAACAAGCAGCAGTTGTTTCCTCATGTTTTACATTGTAGTTGTTTACAATGTATCTCTCTGAGAAAAGTTCAGATGCTGTATAGACTTATGATACTGCATGCTAAAAGTATTTTTTGTCTCCCCTATAGGCATCCTCCCACCAGTTAGGTATGTGGCACAAAGGAGCAATGTCACCGTGCATTGCCCAACACTCAGTGGATCAGAAATGATGTACTATTTATATAAGGGCCCAGATGTGGTTACCTCCATTTGTATAAAAATAATAAATAACACATTGGTAACTGAAAATAAGATAAGCCTAAATAAAGACTTTCCTGCCCATCTAAGTGTTAACTTTACAGATAACAGTACCAGCTTTGTCCTATTTAACGTAAATGTTAATATCACTGCCCTATACACGTGTGAGGCAGAGAAAACCTTTCCTCCTCCACTTAAGAAAATGGAACAGGTGCCATACACTATTGTGTTTGTTGAAGGTATGCTTGCTCTAGTTGTTACAACAAGTTTAAATTAATGTTCAAACATGGTGTAGTTAATTTAAAAAATCTGCCTTCCGTTTAATGCTATTATCTTGAAAGTATGCAGAGAATCTTTATTAGTGTAACATACCAACTACTTCCTTAATTCAATTTGTTATGTATGTAGGAAACAAGAACTGTCTAAAAATTATGAAAATATTTAAAGTTATTTGTTTGTGCATGTGTGTCAACAGAAACTCCAAGTAAACAGCTCTATCAACATGTCAGTTACCTGGTTCTGTTCGTAGTACTTGGAGGCATTTATGGGCTGGTAGCATCTTCCATAGTCATCATACTTAGGGTAAATACATTAACAAATATGTTCAAAGTGGTATTACAATTATTAAAAAGTGGTCAGACACTGCAGTGTATTTAAATATTTTACATAAGTGTATTACAGTTCGTTAGAGTAGATGACGGTTATAATCTTTACATCATTGATTCAAATCATTACAATGTTTGGTTTGGCAATGGGTTATTAATAGCATTTCATTGCATTGCATACATACAGTTATTACCAAAATATACAATAAGTTGCACACTTTATCTCCACTTATATATTGATAAACAGTAAAACATTAAACTGTTAGTAAATTACAATATACTTTGTAACCCTTTAAAATAAGGTTGTATTAGTAAACGTTGGTAAATGCATTAACTAACATGAACAAACCATGAACAGTATAGTTTTTCAACATGTATTAATTCTTGTTAAAGACATACTCCACTTTTTTTGAAAATATGCTCATTTTCCAGCTTTCCAGTTTCATCATTTACTAAGACCAACAGAAAATTAAAAGTTGCGATTTTCTAGGCAGATATGGCTAGGACTATACTCTCATTCTGGTGTAATAATCAAGGATTTTGCTGTTGTAACATGGCTGCAGGAGGAGCAATGATATTGCGCAGCAGTCGAAAATAATCCCCTTAGTATCTTTCAATAGCTATATTTTCGGGCAAGGTGTAATATCATTGTGCCTCCTGCAGCCATGTTACAGCGGCAAATTCAGAATGTCCCTTTAATGTTAGTTAAAGGTCCCATTTTTTTCTGAGTTTTTAAGCCTTGATTGTGTTTACGGTGCGCAATATAACATGTGTTTTGGAACCAGAGGCCAGGGCAGAACTGGAACCCATGGTGGTGCCAACAGCAACAGGAACCTAGGCAGAGGGAGGGAGCAGGTTAGTTGTGGCAGAGAGTTCAAGGAGCTCGAGGATGGCCATCTTGGGCCGGGCAGAGAGTTCCAGGAGCTCGGGGACGGCCATCGTGGGCCGGGCAGAGAGTTCAGGGAGCCCGTGGACGGCCATCTTGGGCCAGGCAGAGAGTTCAGGGAGCTCGGGGACGGCCATCTTGGGTCAGGCAGAAAGTTCAGGGAGCTCGGGGACAGCCATCTTTGGTAATAACTGTCATCTTGGGCCGAGCAGAGATTTCAGGGAGCTCGGAGACGGCCATCTTGGGCAGGATATAGATTAGAGAACTCTTGGACAGGGCAAAGAGTCAACGGGTGTCGTGCACTGCCATTTTGGCAAGGGCAGAGTGTCCATGGAGCTTGGAAGCGGCCATGTTGGTTGACTTACAGGACACAGGAAACTCAGGAGTGACCATCTTGACTTTGACAGGACTCACAGTGAACAGGAATACAAGCCTTATGGTCAGGACAGGAAATTCAAGAAACTCAGGCTCAGCCAACTTGAAAGGCACAGGAAGCTTAGGGGACTCAAATTCGGACCTTTCAGCCGAAACAGGAAGTGTAGAGGACTCAGGTTCGGACCTCTCAGCCGTGACTGGAAGTTCAGGAGACTCAGGTTCAGACCAAAAATTTAACAACCAACATCAAACTTTGCAAACACTGGAGTTAAATACACAGAATAATCAGGGAGAACAAGACGCACCTGGGGAACAATTAGCACACAGACCAATGAACAAAAGAACTACTCAGGACTATAAAAATGGAAGACACAGACAGAACTTCAAAATAAAAGTACTAGACATGGAGACACAGAACATATCATGACAGGATCAAGAAAAAACGTGACCTTTAATGGCAATACAGTTATTAATGTTAGTTCATGGTGCATTAATTAATCTTAACAGTTAAAACACTTGATTTTATAAATGTATTGGTAAATGCCGAAATTAACATGAATTAAGAGAATGCTGTAAAAGTAATATTCATTGTTAGTTCATGTTATTTAATGCATTAACTAACTGTAAACAAATACAACTTTATTATAAAGTGTTACCATACAAAAAACGATTTATGTATTTGTTTGTATTGTACATACTTACATAATTACAGATCCTTAAAAAGTTGCTTTGATATAGCAGTGGGTGGATGATGGACTTTTCTGTTTCTCCTACCAATTAGATCAAGTTGAGTCAAGTGGACTGTCGCTTTAATGGCTTTAAGAATATAAAGTTCAGAGAATGCAGGCAAAAATGGCAAGGAGTTCAACACCCAGTACAAAAGGGTTTCTACATAGAAACTTCAGCACAACAAGCACCATTCAAATCAGCAAATCAGAAAGCAATGGTTAAAAAATAGCCTACTGTTTAATGCCATTCTGAGATAAGCCATCTACATTGTATTATTTATAGTTTAATCATTTCATTTGACCCTTTTTTATAATTTCATGTCAAATGTTGGTTGATTTACTTTAAATCTCACATAACATACATTTGAAAATAAACCTTCCACTAAACCGCCAGAGTTGTGCGTTTTTTTTTTGTGTCATGTCCTTTATTAGGGTCTGAGCATAGAGGAGCACAGCCCTATTGTATTCTTTAGGATTATTATTAGGGCACTAGCACTGAGGAGCAAACCAGCGGTCTGCACCATACGTGCAGAACCCTATAGTTTTTGATCCATTTATTAATTCCAAATTTGAACTTTGCGAATCGACATCCTTTGCTCATGATAATTCGTTTGTATCCTATGATGTCATTCCTCGTCATAAAAATTCTTCTAAATTTTTAATTGAGCTTTTGTCCAATTTGCAAAAATTTGAAAGTTATGTTATGGAATTCATGTCAATTCGCCAATCCTTTTTCTATACCGCATCAACAAACGTGCAAAAAAGTTTTGAGGCTGTATCTTCGCCAAACTTGCATGTATTTACACAACACTTGGTACTTGTAATGGCAGTCAGGAACTGAGGGTGCATGGACAGTTTTGCCATACCACCACCTAGTGGTAAGACAAATTACATGCTGATAACTGGCTACGGTTGACTATTTTCATGGGACTTGTTTCTTTGGAGTCCTAAATCGTTGCTGAGTCCAACGATACCAAACATGCCAATTGGAAACGCCAGCCAAAGCCACAGGGAGAAACGGAGGCTTGAGTAAAAAGTGAGCATTTTGTTTTTCAGGTCCGTCAGCTGAGCTATGGTTGTTATATTTACACCTATGTTAGCCTATTGTATGTGAAAATACCTTGCATTGCTAACGTCGTGCTTACTGTTTTTAGACAATATCGACTTGCATCCTACCGTCATTTCGTGGAATGTTTTTTGCAAGGTGAAAGACTGGGGAAAGGCTAACGACTTGTTTTGCCTGCCTGTGTTGTTCAGGGCATCAGACATAGATATCCAGCTCCTCACGGACATTATAGCGGCTATAAAGAAACGGATGAAGCTCTGGATGAACTATGAGTGTGAATTGTTTATGTTCTTTAATAAAAAGTTAAAACTCACATTGGTTGTGGATCGTGTTTTAGTCCTTATTGTTGCTACATCAGAGTATTTGCCTAGACAAACAGTGACTGCAATTTGAGGAAAGTATTCTTGCAATTTCTTTTTAAAGTTTAGGTCTAAATGTTGTAACACACATAATATTTGGCTTTATTTTTAACCCAAATGAATTCCAACAAGGGAAATAATCCAGGTAAAGTAGTTAATGACAGCTAAATCACAGTGACAGTAATCATTCCACCTCCACAAGTCTATAATGTATAACTTTGGTGTACAAAAGACTACAGGGTTAGATAAAGAAATGTAGTTTTTAATTATTCACAAAAGAAAAATATTGTGCCACCAGTGAAAAGCACACATTAAAATAAACAAGGATATCATTTACAAAAAAACATTTCCTGCACAATATAAAAACAAAGCAAAGATTTTTGGTAGCCCGAAATGAATATAAGTAGCCCGAATAAAAACATACACTGGTTAATGTAGAATATTGATAAATCCTGGATTTCCATGTAAGCCAACTATTCCTGCCCATCCCCAGCTAATGTTTGGTTTTCAAAACGTTCCCCTTCCAAGATTTTTGGTTAGCCAGGAATGTTTTCTTTAAGAAAATAAACATTCCCCTAATGTTATTTTTAGGTTATTTTAACGTTCCCCTAACATTAGAATAATTGAATTGTTATATTACTGAAATATTATATGAATGTATTATAACACAGGTTATTTTTTATAAAAAAATACCTCAACACATCACACATTGTATTTAGATAACATGGTATTTTATCAAACAACCAGTGACTTTAACACAATATAGAAGGCTTAAAGCAGATATTTATTAAAAAGGAATAAACATTTAATTCCCTTTAGGTTAACAGATCTTACCATAGCCGTTTATTTTCGCTAGAATAATGTTAGACTCTGAGGTAAAACGAAATGACAAATAAACTTTCTATTCCCTTTAGGTAAACATATCTTACCACTGCTGTTTAGTCACCTATCAGCTTGTAACATCATATACTCTCAATAGCATAGACGTGTCAAATCGATCGGAAATCACTCAAACATATTTTCCTTCATACATATTTAAGTTACTAACTGAAGAAAGAAAAAATAAACGCTAAAACAATGTCAGTCTATGAGGTAAAATGAAATGACGTTATTTTATTAAATGACTTGAGTTCACGCTTTTTTTGCTGAGCACAAGAGCAAGCAGGTGCTCGTTAAGAGCAAAGCCGGGAGAAGCGCGTGGAGAGGGTCGCGCGCATATCAGACGTGCACATTAACGGATGGGTTTATTTATGCTTTCACTTCATTTCCTGACAGTTTCACTTGTTACGTGAGAATAATAACTGACAAGAGGACGCCGAAATACATACAATATAATTACCTAACTAAATCTGAGACAAAGCAAAAACATTAAAATATTATTTCCTCCCTAAGATAGCCCAATGGGCAGGGCAGAGATACATTTTGGTAGCCCGACAGGAATTCACAATAGCAATAATAGGACGTCGGGCTGGCGATTTTGCGATCCCTGTATAAATAATATTGATTTATGCAGTGTATAAACAGAATATATAGGAAAAACACAATAAATATTCATATTCAGCAAGAACCATATACACTGCAAATTTGAAAGTGCCAATTTAACACCCTCAGAGTTAAAATTAACACTTTCCCATAGTTTATATGGGAACCACTGGTGGAGTGTTAAATTAACACTCATTAAAGTGTTAGGGTTAACAACACTACAACAGTGTTAACTAAAAACTCCTATAGTGTCGAATATTAACACTAAAATGGTGCTCAAAGTTCACTCATGGCAGTGTTCCTCGCTCACATCAACACTGCAACAGTGTTAACTAAAAACTCCTATAGTGTCGAATATTAACACTAAAATGGTGCTCAAAGTTCACTCATGGCAGTGTTCCTCGCTCACATTAACACTACAACAGTGTTAACTAAAAACTCCTATAGTGTCGAATATTAACACTAAAATGGTGCTTAAAGTTCACTCATGGCAGTGTTCCTCGCTCACATCAACACTGCAACAGTGTTAACTAAAAACTCCTATAGTGTCGAATATTAACACTAAAATGGTGCTTAAAGTTCACTCATGGCAGTGTTCCTCGCTCACATCAACACTACAACAGTGTTAACTAAAAACTCCTATAGTGTCGAATATTAACACTAAAATGGTGCTCAAAGTTCACTCATGGCAGTGTTCCTCGCTCACATCAACACTGCAACAGTGTTAACTAAAAACTCCTATAGTGTCGAATATTAACACTAAAATGGTGCTTAAAGTTCACTCATGGCAGTGTTCCTCGCTCACATCAACACTGCAACAGTGTTAACTAAAAACTCCTATAGTGTCGAATATTAACACTAAAATGGTGCTTAAAGTTCACTCATGGCAGTGTTCCTCGCTCACATCAACACTACAACAGTGTTAACTAAAAACTCCTATAGTGTCGAATATTAACACTAAAATGGTGCTTAAAGTTCACTCATGGCAGTGTTCCTCGCTCACATCAACACTGCAACAGTGTTAACTAAAAACTCCTATAGTGTCGAATATTAACACTAAAATGGTGCTTAAAGTTCACTCATGGCAGTGTTCCTCGCTCACATCAACACTACAACAGTGTTAACTAAAAACTCCTATAGTGTCGAATATTAACACTAAAATGGTGCTCAAAGTTCACTCATGGCAGTGTTCCTCGCTCACATCAACACTGCAACAGTGTTAACTAAAAACTCCTATAGTGTCGAATATTAACACTAAAATGGTGCTTAAAGTTCACTCATGGCAGTGTTCCTCGCTCACATCAACACTGCAACAGTGTTAACTAAAAACTCCTATAGTGTCGAATATTAACACTAAAATGGTGCTTAAAGTTCACTCATGGCAGTGTTCCTCGCTCACATTAACACTACAACAGTGTTAACTAAAAACTCCTATAGTGTCGAATATTAACACTAAAATGGTGCTTAAAGTTCACTCATGGCAGTGTTCCTCGCTCACATCAACACTGCAACAGTGTTAACTAAAAACTCCTATAGTGTCGAATATTAACACTAAAATGGTGCTTAAAGTTCACTCATGGCAGTGTTCCTCGCTCACATCAACACTACAACAGTGTTAACTAAAAACTCCTATAGTGTCGAATATTAACACTAAAATGGTGCTCAAAGTTCACTCATGGCAGTGTTCCTCGCTCACATCAACACTGCAACAGTGTTAACTAAAAACTCCTATAGTGTCGAATATTAACACTAAAATGGTGCTTAAAGTTCACTCATGGCAGTGTTCCTCGCTCACATCAACACTGCAACAGTGTTAACTAAAAACTCCTATAGTGTCGAATATTAACACTAAAATGGTGCTTAAAGTTCACTCATGGCAGTGTTCCTCGCTCACATCAACACTACAACAGTGTTAACTAAAAACTCCTATAGTGTCGAATATTAACACTAAAATGGTGCTTAAAGTTCACTCATGGCAGTGTTCCTCGCTCACATCAACACTGCAACAGTGTTAACTAAAAACTCCTATAGTGTCGAATATTAACACTAAAATGGTGCTTAAAGTTCACTCATGGCAGTGTTCCTCGCTCACATCAACACTACAACAGTGTTAACTAAAAACTCCTATAGTGTCGAATATTAACACTAAAATAGTGCTTAAAGTTTACTGGAAGTGTTCATATACATTTTACTAGAGTTGAGTATGCACTGATATAATGTGCATAGGCTACTGTGATTAAAACTATTACAATGTCCCATGTATTAGTTTAACCATCCCACCACTTAATAATCAGTCCAAAGTTCAAAGTGTTGCAATTAAAACAATTTTATTAGTTTCCCTTAACAGCACTTTTCTTTAAAATTTGACAAAGGGCCCTTAAAACACATTTACAACAATACTAAACTGCTCAAAACATGTGGAAGTTTAAAATTGCTGCTTAGACAATGCAGCTGTCTGGTACAACATGGAAAAATGAGTCTGTGCCATAAGACATTTGGACATCAAAGGGTTTAAAATATCTCAAGTTACCAGGTGTAACAATTGAAAGGTTATGGATATTGTCAACAACATTAAATGCATGAAAATGTTCCACAAATGTAGTCTCCATTTCTGATACCAAAAAATAAACTTCATTTCTAAGAAAGATGGAAACAATCTTATTGAATACTGGCATTTCATGAACAACATCTGTGCAAACAACAAGACCTGTGTGATACTCAATTTCATTATGTTTAACCCAAGCTGTGACACTTACTTCACTTGTCATACTACTTTGAAAATGTTCTGAAATCAAGTCACCATTTTCAACATCAGTCAGTTTTTTTCTTTTAGCAGGCGCAGACTCAATCCCTTTAGCAGACAATGACTCCCAATGATATGCAACAGCTATTTGGTGTTTTTTTTGCAAGGGATTTTGTTATGTTTTTTAAGTTTTTTATACTGGACTTAAAAAATCTGTGTTTGGCCTCATACCTCATACACCAAACATGAATTAATGGGCCAATTCTGAGTACACACTCAGGGTAATGAATCATGAAATGATGTTTGGGGATCAAATGATTTTGAGGATACAATTCTGTAAATAGTCTGTGATGCTCTTCAATAAGATGTTTTAAAAATACAGTCATTCCCTCTGTGATACATGGGGAAAAAACAATGTTAATAATATGCAACAAAAGTAACAGTAAATGCCAATGTCTGTCACTTTCTGGGACAGCATCACCCAAGATTAGTGGGAGGTTCCGAATAAGGCATAATGTTTGACTGGCATTAAGTTCAATACCGCCAGTACAAAGCATATTTATGCGTGATGGGTGATTTTTTTTGTCCATGAAGCCATAGTTGAATGCGTATATACGCTGGAGAATTTGTTCCTGAGAAATAAAATTCTTATTCAAATATTCAAACAACAACTTCATTTCATACTGCGCTACACCTTCTAAGACAGGGGTGGGCATCGAGGGCCACAGTCCTGCAGAGTTTAGCTTCAACCTTAATCAAACACACCTGAATGTCATTTTCCAAACAGTCCTGAAGACTTCAATTAGATTTTTCAGCTGTGTTTGATTAGGGTTGAAGCAAAACTCTGCAGGACTGTGGCCCTCAGGACCAGCAATTGCCCACCACTGTTCTAAGATATCGTGCATGATATCAAATACAAAGTTTTCAGACACACTGAAGTTGTCAGAATCCTGCCAGATCTTGTTGGTATTTAGATCTAGTTTAGCATGGCAGGGTTCTGACAGTACATATGTTCTATGTGGGAGATGCGTGGTTTAGTATTGGTTTATTCTGACCACGCATTTCCCGGGTCTCGTCACTTTTTCCCCGATCCCTTACTTGTGATTATTTTCCAGGTGTATGTAATTTACTTTCTCCCTATTTATTGTCCTTGTGTTTGCTGTTCTGCGCACGTTCGTCTTGTCGCATCTTGTTGGTCTGCCTGTGAGTATTTAGTAGTGAAGTCTGTAACACTTTATTTCGATAGTCCACTTTAGACATTTTACTAATTATAACTAACTTTGCAACTACTTATCAACTACCAATCTTTAGAGAATTAGTAGACTGTCTGCTTAATATCTACTAACACTTTATTGTGATATCTCAACAGACTTTCAACTGACTGTAAGTGTCTTTGCAGATGCATGTCAACTTATTCCACTAACCCAAACCTCTTCCCTAACCCCAACCCTTACAGTTTACTAATACTCTAATGACAGTTAGTTGACGTATAGTTGCAAATTATTGAAAGTTAGTTGACATGTAGTTGCAAAGTTGTTTATAGTTAGTAGAATGTCTAAAGTGGACTATCAAAATAAAGTGTAACCGTGAAGTCTTAGTTAGTGATGGCCAAATGAGGCTTTCTGAACCACTGAGGCTTTCCAGCCCATTGGTTCGCCAAAAGGTTCATTTACCCGAAGCCTCATGAAACAATGTGCTCTCTAGTGACACCTACTGTGCAAAGCAATGAATCGCACACAAATCTATTCATTTTGAGCAACCAAATTGTCATGGTGTGGGCTTTTGAATAAAGTATATTAAATAAATTATTTTACTCTGCTTATGTTAACCTATGTACACACAACTCGCACATACACAACTTTGTGTTCAACTATTCAGTAGTTCTTTGGGTTAGTGATAACAGTGAATGCACCAAATAAGTGTTAAGAAATTATTGTGAGTGCACTGCAGTGCTGACTGGGAATGCAATAGTAGAGTGCTTATGGGACTGGGAGTGCAATAATGTAGTGCTTATTGAACTGGGGGTGCAATAGTGCAGTACTTATGGGACTAGAAATGTGGAACAGCAAACTGCAACACGGAAAAGTGTTTACTGGTTTTTATTTAGAAACAAAAGTTTTTTAACAGTATTTGGATTGAGGCGGTGTCTGTTTTTAGAAAACACCCTTTCACAGGGCACCAATGAGGCTGGACAACATAAGAAGGTCAGTGCCAGCTTATATAAATTGGAGCTTCTGTTTGTTCCAATATCCCAAAGAATCCTCAGTCCTTCTAGGCTATCCCTAATACAGTCTAGTCTTAATAATAATAATAATAATAACAGCAACAATATATATATATATATATATATATATATATATATATATATATATATATATATATATATATATATATATATATATATATAAAAATTACTACTAATATAGGCTATATATATATAATCATAAACATAATAATATAATTATGTATTAGAACTATATGCTAATTTACTCTAATGATTTACTGCTATGTATAATTTACTCTAATAATCTACTAAACTAAGTGTGATATAATATATAAAACAGGCTATGATATATAATGATAAATATACTACAAACTCACTACAACCTCGCCACTACTCGCTACTACAACCAACACTTCAACATCAATGCAAAACCCCACAAGAGGCGCGAGTTTCGAACCAGTTTTATCCGTAAGCGATACTCAGAATGAAGCAATGACTTATTCAACAGAAAACGAGGCCTCGTTTGTCATCGTCATGTGATTTTCACGGAAAGGATACAAGCCTCGAATCAGGGACGGACTGGGGCTAAAAAACAGCGCTGGACTTTCTCCCAAATAGGCCCATCATCCGGCCATTCGCCCCTAGCCGTGCGCAACAGACACAAGGATGTCCTGATACTATGACACAATACTGTCAGACTATCAGACAAAGTTATTTAATATTTTGTCAATGTCATATTAAACTTTGATGTATAATAATGCTGTGATATAATAAGAATGGCAAGGCCCTATACATTTTGTCTATAAAGCTTTCCAAACCACCACCAGGTCTTTGCCAATTCTACAATACTAAACACAAATATGAAAGACAAAAAAAAACTGCATTCTGATGGAAGACAGACAGAAAGTGCAAGCTAGGATTTTTTTGTTTAAACTAAAATGTGGTCATTTATTTAGCCCTCTTTCTTATATATTAGCATGTTTAGAGTGGTAGCAATGCATGCCTGATATTTTCCCATTTAATTCAATAGTCTTCATTGTAACAGAAAATGTGAGCTCACTACAACCTCTCATATACAATAAAGTCAATGAAAGAAATGAAAACCAATGCAATACGATGAATGTCCACCCACAGACTGTTTTTAAATGGTGTTGGATAAATATTTTTTTGCTTTGGTGTGTGTGATTTTGGTTAGATGACAGTTGTAGATAATACAGTTTGACAAGAGTTTACACAGAGTTTTCTTTTATTTCGATTGTATACAAATGAATGATGTCCCATATGAACAAAATGACGAAGTATGTATTGTTTTTAAGTTTCTACTGTTCAATTGCGCCCGCGCCTCTTTCGTTTAACACACACGCACGCGCGCGGGCACACTCTCATCACATCTCTCTCTAACAGTAGTTGCGCATTACGTAAATTTTCACGCAAGTTTTATTTATTTTTATATCGTGTATATTACATTGTAATGTGTCCTGCTACTACTGGCACTTACTCTTGCTGATGTTAAGTTAACTCTGTCAGCCCCTCATCATGACCAGGCTGTGGATGCAGGCTCGCGAATTGAGGCTCGCGAATTCCAAGAATCCGAGGACCAATCACGGCTAGCTGGTAGGCCGACTCTTCTTCCTCGTAGCATCATATAAGTGATCGTATTAGTGCCCCTGCTGTTGGCTGTTCATATTGTGTTATTAGACTTTTTTGCCGACGGCCGGGCGACGGCCCTTCGTGGAACGACCGTTCTGGACTTTTCCAGAACGCACAGATTACCAATCCGTCCCTGCCTCGAATCGGGGCTTCATCTGGAACGCCCCTTTTTGCTCAACACAAGCTCCGGAGCCTCGCTTCAGATGTCCCATCACTAGTCTTAGTCGTTGCCTGTTTTATGTTTTTGAAAAGTTTATTGTTTGATTTGTTAAGTTTAGTGTTAGTTTAGCGTCGTGTTTTCCCTTGTCTTGTTTTGCCCCCTCGTGGGTTTTGTTTTTCTGTTTTACCCTGTTTTGTCTAATAAATCCTTCGTTGTTAATGTCTGCATCTGGGTTCGTGTCTGAGTGTTTATAAATCCAGACAGAAGTATGACAATGAATTTAGTATGCTATTGCGTTTGATACCAAAGCAAGAATTTTCCCTTGGATTCTCAACAAGATGACTGTAGTGCTCTTCATTGGTTAACCTGGTGCGTAATATTAGCCTACTTGTGGATCATGTTCATTAAAGACAGTCTGAGCAGAGACTTTGTCAATAAGACACATTCAACAGTAGTAGTTTGCAGTGAAAGATTCCACATAACCAAGAATTGAGTTCAAAACCAAATTGTCACCTGTTATTTGTGCAATGGTTCCATAGAGAGGTTGCTCTGTAAATGGCACTTTCATTCCTTTTTGCTCTAATACCTTTACATCTTCAACAAATGGTGTAAGTATTTTGTCAATTCCATATTTTTTTTCATCCTGGGAATGAAACAAAGATATGAGATGGATATTCATCAGAGATGAATTTTTAAACGTGGTGGTAAATTGCGTAGTGTAAAATAGAAACATCCAAGCTTATGGATACCTTGTTTTGAGCCGAGTGGATTTGCGGTTTCAAAGTCGTCATAATAAACTTGAATTTGCAATGCATTTTTGTATTTTGAAAATGATGTTTGTAGTATTTTCCATCACTGAAATCTTGGTACAGGCTGGGATTCATAGAGTATATAAATGAAAGTGTCATTTACAGGAACTTGCTCATATAAACCAGATTCTTTGTTTCTCTTTGAATCAAATCTGGGGCCCAAGTGAACTTCTACATGTTCCACAATACCCCATTTCTCACTGAAATACTTTGTCCATTTTGAGTTTGTGTTTAAGTCACTGAACAGATTGAAAGTATTGCTGAAAACATCTTCCACTGCACTTCTACTGGGAACTTAGCACTTGTTCTTTAAGATTTTCATGGACTTCATTGACATACTCCTCCATACTTTCAACAATAGATAACACAACATTGTTGGCAACACCACTGGCCTGTAACTTTGCTATAACTGAAGCACACATTAGTTTTGCCTGGTCTTTAGACATAAGAGATGAAGGTTGATTAATCCCATCTAAGTCTATTTCAGATACATCTTGTAAGCTCTGTTCATAGATATATACACTAGATGTCGCCTTGCCTACGGCAGTTCATTGGACCGAATGCGTCAACTAGAGCCGCCATCTTGAAACAGGGGAATCCCGCATCAGTGTCATTGTAGGCAATGGTGTAACCAAAATAAAATCACCATAAATCGTCATGAACGCGATTTTCTTGGTTTTCTTTTGGTTCGTTTCAACAGTCAGACATGTATTTAGCATTTAGTAAAGGAAAAAATAAAAGTTTTGATTTTATGAAAATGTACTTTTTCTAACTGTAATGCATAGTGCTAGTAGCCCTAACATCCATACGCAGCACAAAAGTCCGTCATCGTTCATGAATTCGAAGTACAGGCGGAGATAGCAGCTTTACCTGGATACTTCCTATGACAAGACCCCTGTTCTAAGATGGCGGCGGTTTTGACGCATGCTCAGAGCCCCAAGGCGACATCTAGTGTACATATCTATGAGCTCTGTTCACCTAAGTCTGACTGATGTGCTGTTTGCATATCAACAGCATTGCTTGTGCTAATGTCATTAGTGTTATGATAACTAATTAAATGTTTTCTAAAACCTCTAAAACTTTTAAAGTGCAGTGAACATCCGTCCTGAACACAAACAATAACAAATTTCTTACCAGGATATAACCCATGAAAAAGCTTGAGGTGCTGAATTAATGCACCAGGTCCATCGTGCAACGAACTGCAAATGTAACACTTATACATTGTTTAAGAACTTGGCTCTCAGTTCCCTTACCTTTGGACTTTCTTTAGTGGAGTCAACATCAATATTATAGACTGATGTCTGAAGGAATGTGTACATGTTGCTGAGAGCGTCGTCATAGCTTACACTGAAAACGAAGTGTGCTTTAAATAGTTCATCAAAGGCTGCCAATGATGTCGTTTCCTGGCATGGAATGAGCTTCTTGTCAATCATAATGTAGTGCTGATGGCCTGCTTGCAGGTTCCAGAAGCAAGAAGGTATGGTTGCTGATGCCCCTCTTGGTTCTCCAAGTGTTCTTCTAAGCTCCTGCATGACTATGGGAAAAATTACATTGGTACCACAGAAAATATATTACTTAAAACTAGGGCTGCACAATAATTGGCATGCGATTGTCACAAGCATCTCATCAGTAAAACCGGGTTCTTGATTTGTGGTAAATCGCCATCACCTGCTTTCAGATGGAGCGGCATTTACTATATAAAGCCGTAGTTCACTGACAAGCTAGGCAATATCGCATTCATAATCATGGACGAATCCCCTTCTATACAGAATGTTATATTGCATAGCTTTTCAGTGAATTACAGCTCTGTGTAGTAAATGCCGCTCCATCCGAAAGCAGGTGATGGCAATTTACTACTAATCAAGCAACCACTGATGAGATGTGTGTGACAATCACATGTGATTTATTGTGCAGCCATACTTAAAACTATAAACTGAGGTGTGGTACATACCTTGTAAAACACAACTACTCGGTCCAAAGCCTGAGCTGCACTGATCCTCTTTGTGTTCCTTTTAGAGGTTTGAGGTGGCAGAATATGCAGGAGTAGCAGAACAGTTGCCATATCACTGTCCCACTCTGTAGAAAAAAAGTTTTACTTAAATCACAAGTTTCTGGTAAATTATCAGCTGTTTTGTGTCAAAGCATTAGTCTTGCATATGACCAGTGTTGGGTAAGTTACTTCAAAAAAGTAATTAATTACTAAATACTAATTACATCATCAGAGTTGTATTTAAAATACTTTTCTAATTACTTTGTCTGAAAAGTATTTTAATTACTCAATAAGTAATTTAATTAATTACTTCTTAAAATCCCTATTAAACATTGACCAGAGAGAAATTAGACATGAAACTTTTAATTATTTAAAAAAAAGTCAAACATGGAATAGTTTAGCCTTTTAGCTTTTTATCTTTATTAAAACATACTATAATACTTATAGTAACATTTTTTAGTTAACAAACATTCTGTTAGTCCTCTGCAAAATATCTGAATAACAAGAAAAAAAGAATTCTATAACATATCTGAATAATAAAAAAGCTTAACTTTAGAAAAGTTAAATGACATGTATCAAGCTTTAAACATGAATCTTACTTTCAAAGCAATAAGTAGGCTACCATATTTCATACATAATGTATGTAAATGAACCATTTTTTCAACAAAATGAACTTATTTCTAATTCATTAACATTTAGTTAACAAACACAATTCCTCTAAATAACAAAAATATAGAATTACTCTGAAAAATATCAAGCTGTAAATGTTTTTCCCAAATCAATGAGCACTGCTCAGCTGCCAGTGCTGCTTAATTTTTAAAATAGTGGTTGTATCTCATTAATGTAAGCCTCTCAAAATGTTTGCTTGACAGTCTGTTCCTTCTGGGAGTGAGCACCAGATTGCCCAGGCTGAAAAGCCTTTCCACTGGGGCGCTTGATGGTGTGGCTGTGTTGTACCTTAGTGAAATGGCTTTAATCCTGGGAAACTGGCTAAGAACACCCAGCTCAGACCCTGCAGATTTCAAATATTCCATGACCTCTGTTTCAACAGAGTAGGCACAATCCTCCTCCTCCTCAAATGAAAAAAAGTCATCAGTGGAGTCAGCAGGCTTGTTGGGATGTTGTGCATTATACTGTGGGTCTTCAGTTGGCAACCCACGGCACTCTGTAGTAAGCATTGCCCTAACAGTGTCTTTTTTCCCTTCTTCTCTGATCCAGCGTAACTTAAATTTTGGCAAAGTGACTGCAGCCAGAAGAGCTTCTTTATTGTCCATCATAGAGGAAAAGCGTACTTTGATGGCCTATGAGAAAAGAAAAATACATCAGATTTACACATTATACAATAGTAGATGATGTTTTAATATAAAAGATAATATAAAAATTAATTTAAGCCATGGGTAAACCAAGAATTTAGCAATCTGTATAAATATCAAATACCTGAACAATGACATCAGGGAGAGATGCTGTGATCCTAAGATCATCCCGCAGTGCCAGCGTCCTGGACATTAGAACCTCCAGAGTTGGAAGAAGGGTTCCAAGATAGCAATTCTCTTCTCCTTGCAATATGTCTAGTGCTACAGTGAGTGGCTTTAACACAATACAATATTCCTTTAAGAACAGATACTCCCGATCAGTGAAGCATTGTATTCCAAACTGAGTGCAAACAGTATTTAACTCAGCAACTGGAATATCAGTGATCCTGGACAGGGCGTCGTGAAATGAATTCCATCGTGTTGAAGTAGGCACTATGAGTTTTTTCTTAAAAAAATTCTCTACTAACTCTGAAGCCACAGAAGAACGATTTGCTTTTGTCCACATTGCAGAACATTTTGAAACAGCACTTCTGTAGATTATTTTGGACTCATTTGCTTTAAGCCATTTCTCAACATCATGAAACACTAAGTTCAGTGTGTGTGATGCACACCTTAAGTGTGGAGGGAGAGAAAACTGTCCATCAAAGTCTGTAAGGAGAGTTTGCTCAACATCAGTAAATGTTACCTCTTCATCTTCGTCTGATTCCTCATCAGAATCTGACTGTTGGAACATTCTAAAAGCTTTGATAAAATTGGACCCGTTGTCCGTCACAGTTGCTGTCACTTTAGAGTTAAGTCCATAAGCCGAATGGACTTGCTCGATTTCACTGCCGATTAAATCATACGTGTGTCTCCCTCTAACTCGTTTACAAGCTAGTGCTGCATGTCCACGTGCAAAAGTCAAAGGATCAATCCAATGTGCCGTCATACCGAGAAAACTTTTGTTATGGCTCGTCCAAATGTCGAGTAACGCGTTACACCCAACACTGCATATGACACAATTAATTAAAACTCAGTCAAAGCAGAAATTGGTAATGTTTGCCTCTCCATCGCCATTTCTGTCCAAATTTATATTGCAGATATTTGTGGAGTAATCTTTACATGGGTTGTGCATTGCCCTGTTACTCTGCACAAACTAATATGATGTCTCTGATCACTGCATCAGAACAGATCTGTCATTTTACACCAACATATAAGTTAGAAGTGCATTATTTAAGTCATATATCCAGAAAAATGTCATCTGAGCTAGTACTACCATCCCCTTAAATCTTTCCCGCCATTGACGAGTTATCTTGTCAATTTGGCAGGAAAGCATTTCTCCTAGGACGAGTTTTTACGACAATCCAGATTTCTGCTATTATAAGTGGTACCCTTACCCAACTAAAGCATTTATGGTTTCAAAAACCAGTTAAAACTTTGTGTATGTTTTGATCATTCCGCGTTCAGCACAGAGCGGCCAAAGAGTTAAAAAATGTTAATCTACACAGTACACAGCTTCAGTACTTGAGTAAAAGTACAGTTACCCCTTGCTAAATTTTACTAAGTAAAAGTACTACAGTCAGATGTCTACTTAACTAAAAGTACAAAAGTACTTGTTTTTAAAAGTACTTGAGTATCAAGAGTACAAGAGTACATTTTCTAAATGTTGCATTACTACTGCCACAGTGCACGTTGAACCATGTGAGATGATTGACAGCTGTACAGCAAATGATAGAGCTCTGAGGTCAAATCTGATGCAAATCAGGAAGAGGAGACACACATCTCACTCCGTTCGCTCTTTGAGCTCTTCAGATCGCATAATTCAGTGGAAAATTAATAGAAATGTTATTCTGTATGACTAAATATTTTACTAACATGTGATAATTAATCATTATTTCCCCAAATATGCTCACCATTGTACTAATAGCCCTGGCGGATTCTGTATATTTTATCTATTTGAACACAAATAAACCGAAGAAGAAGAGAATAAATGTTTTACGGATGATGATTTCTATTCAAAATAACGAGCGTTACAGATTCATTATTTTGGACTCCTGGCAGGAAATTAATGTTACTGCAAACCAGTTTAATCATAAACAGTGGTCAAATGTCGAAGCTGGAGTCTTGAACCTGTCTTGTGATACGGAGTTTGTCCAGATCAAGTAAGAGTGTGGTGTTTTGACGAGTAATTCATTTTGAACAACAATAATCCGGGCTTACCAGTGATTCCTGCCCCTGAAGTTTTGCTTTGGTAAACACAGCAAACACTTGAAAAGAAAACTATCATTAACTTGTTCAGAACATTTAAATAGTCTGGCGAGGTGGGGCCACGGGTTGACACATTCCCAGAATGGACCTGCTGCGTCTTCATCCATTGTTTCGTGAGTGGTTTCGTCTCTAATCTAAATCTGACCATGGAGACTTTGGCGGAAAGCTGAAGGTGATTGCTGATAGGCTGTCCCAATCAGTTGCGCCTGCACAATCCAATCACGTTTAAGAGAGGGAAACAACAAATTGAGGGTTTCTGAGATTTTAATTTTTCCCTTTTTTTTAAGAAAAAGTAACGGGTACTCATGGTTATGGATAGAAATGTAGTTGAGTAAAGAGTAAAATATTTGCCTCTCAAATGTACTTGAGTAAAGTCATGAGTACTCCAAAAAAATTATACTCGAGTAAAGTACAGATCCCTCAAAATTGTACTTAAGTACTGTACTCAAGTAAATGTACTCCGTTAATGTCCGGCTCTGATAACCACTGATCTATATAAATGTCTGGACTGCGCCTAGAACACTTAACATAACAGCCAGAGGTAAATCCACCAGAAGAGTTAAAGCGGCCATATTGGTATGCCCAACCTTTATTTTAATTGGCTATTAACTGAATACATGGGTGATCCTCAGATAATTCATCACTGCATTGATTCCTGGCAGACTTCAGCAAACTTTGCAGCACTGGGGTGGTAAGGTTCTCTGCTTCTCTTATCACCTTTATTTTATAGAATGTGTGCCACTTCTCAAGCAGTTTGGATGCAACTTCTGGACCAAAGAGGAGGCTTAAATCTTGAGCTATCTGCAGCAACACAGAATAAAATTTTTTTTTTTTTCAATTTACATTTTTGATGATCACATGCTAAGTCAGTAAAAAAAAATGATGCTAATACTTACCAGCCCTTTAGTGTCCAGCAGCCTTGGAAACACTGAAAGTATTGTGTGTGACTCTTCAGGGTCATGGATGAGGCGCTGTCTATAATTGAAGGTCTCCCTCATCTTCTGCAGGATAATTTCTCTGTCACTGGTGTGGTTCATCAAGGATATCATCTCTTTACAATGTTCATCGTCCAAATTATCACCAATCTGGGGCAGTTTCCTCTCCTGCCTTGGACCACCTCCACCTGCATTTTCCAGCTTTTGCACCCACGTTTCGTTGTTCTCTGAATTGTTTTGATCCGCCATGCAAGAAATCCAGAGCCACTTTGGCTGTCATAGTAATGCTCCTTAACAAGGGCAGAGAAAATTATATTCAACATTACAATCAGCAGACAGCAGAAACCTTTTTAATCTAAATGTATTAATAACAAAAGTCAGGGGTCAGAACAGTTTAAGTGCAATTATAAAACCCCTTAAATCAATATATTGTGTGAAACCCTTAAAATTCCTGATAAAAAGCTCATTGCAAAATAAAATATGCATTTAATTTAGGGCTGGACAATTTGGCCTAAATTTCTATCATAATTTTCTATCATTAATTTCAGTTGATAATGTATAAATCCAGTAAGAATATTAAATAAGCCTCAGGAAAAACTTCTTGTCAGTACTACATAAAACAGAATAATTAAGTGTTTTATGTTGTAATTTAACCAGAATTTACAAAATTTAAAAAAATTAAGTCTGAGAGATGTCGATTCTCCGTGATTGCTCAAAACGTGTTTTAATAGTCACCTCAACGGAAAATAAAAGTATCCTAATATACAGAGGGTCCTTACGGCCCAAGCAACTGTACACAATATACATGGGTGAATTCCAGCGCCATTTGTGCCCCCTTTGAAGGACTCTTTGCAAAGTAAATAAACACTCCACATAAAATTATTGTTTTCATTGCTCTTTCGCCAAGTTTATTTTAACCGATCACACTATGAGACACAATTCAGGGCTCCAGACTGCCACCAAATAGTGGCATTTTGCCACCAAAATTTTAGAATGTGCCACTGAGTTTTACATCCAATCGCACATGTGCGACCAGTAAATTTGACCTTTTTTTGTGATGTGACACTGAATTTGAAAAAGCACATTGTACTTTCTGCATCTATCATTAAAGTATTTATTAGTAATACAGTGGAAATAAGTAGAAATGTGAATATTTGGTTAGCATGTTGATTTACAGTGTGTGCCCCTAAATTTTCTGGTTGCGCTTCTAAAATTTTCAGTTAGGGGCCACTGTGCTCCTAGTGGAAAAAAGTTAGTCTGGAGCCCACATCTCCTCTAAAGTTTACACATCATAAGCAATGATCTTTGAATGAATATGAAATATGTCATGAATCTGTGGGTGCAGTGATCATCCCTAAGTAGCTAGAATGAGACACGGAAAGTCTTTAAAAACAATGCTTGTGAAACAGAATGTGCAAGTGCGAGACCATCCACTGTTTGCAGCTTTTTTCAGCAACAGATTTGTGATTGACCATACGCTCAAGTGGTTCACGCTAAGGGTGGGCGGTAAAAATTTGTGGAAAAAACGTCTGCGATAGCAGATGCGTGGCTGTCTGCTTTGTGAATGGTAAGTGCATTTCTCAGTAAGTGGGTTTACACGCAGCCTTATGCCTTTGTGCATTCTACAACCGAATTAACTCCTGCAAATTTGCAGGTAGTGACAACCGCATTTACAGAAACTCTGCATAGTGTGCAAGGTTTCCCGCAGCATATTTCAGTTAAGGCGGCCCGCCTAAGCTTGGAAACCCTACCGCCTTAACAAACTTGTCCAAATAAATAAAAAAATTCGCCGTCAAGTTCATCTCGGAGAATAGCGCGTAGGCGCATCACACCGCATGCGAAATGAGAAAGACGTGGTCCGGACCGTCACTGTCTGGAGGATAACTAGCCAGTTGATAAAACATCTCAGAGAATAGCACGGACGTGCTTCACACCGCGAGCGTGCACGCGCACCACACGGCCGAAATGAGATAAGACGTGCTCCGTCATGTCTGGAGGATAGCCAGTTGATAACACACGTGTCCGTGAGAACTGTAAGTGGACTTATGTTTTGGGGTTATTTAAGCCTGTTATTGTATTAGTCTATAGTTCTTCTAATTTTAAAGTAAGTTAGCTGGTGATTTTGTTGTTTGAGCAACCTGCTAAGGTTTCACGTGCCTGTTGATTAGATATAATTGTTAAGCGCTCTTGCTTACTTTATTCATGTGCATTATTTACATGCTACAGTTACACTCCTTTAAGATAATGACAATACTGTAGCCTCTTTCACAAAGTAATTCTAGTAAATTACCATGAATTTACCAGAATGAATTTACCAGTAAATACAAAAATGTGCTGTTCACACATGCAGTGATGTTCCGTCTTTTTACCAGTAAGACATCATTCACACATTAGTATCAAAATACCGGTAAACTCTGAGAGAAAGCGGAAGTTACATGTGGCGCGCGGCCGCGAGTTCCGTGTCGTATCTGTACACAATGGCGGGTTATGACTTAATATCGTCGGTCCGTATTTTGTTGTTTTCACATCTGTGGCAAACGGTCGCGAAAAAGTTGCTCGTGACCAAACAACATTGCGTTAGGCGGCGTCAATCGTAACCTGTGTTTGCACATTAGGCTTCACTGAGGGTGTGCCAGGGACGTCGGCAATTTGGCAAATATATGGTAAGCTGTTTTAAGCAACTTTGAAGAAATGTGGATGTTAACTTCAGTTGTGCTCAACTTTTAAGCAGCATGGGTGTGGACACGAACGTAAACAGTGTGGTGGTTAACGCGTCATCTGTTTAAAAACGTTCTGATTGGCCCGATCTGTCAGCGCGGTCTGACGTGACCGTTCTAAATGCCGGTAATCCTATATTTTTCGTTCACACACATCGCTTACCGGTAAATTACTGGTAATCTTACAACCTGTCTTACTTGTAAATTTGGAGCACTGATTTACCGGAAAGGTTCTGTTCACACATGACATGTTAACTGCAATTTACCAGTAAATTACCAGTAAAGACTGTATGTGTGAAAGGGACTATTAATAGTGGGAAATAATCAGTTTTTACCATTTTTGCGCTATCTATCATCGTTCGCCAGACAATCTACATCATCTGCTTTAGTTTGTGTTTATTAACCCTTTAGTTTCACTTCATAGCGCAGCTATTCCCATTAGAGGTATCTGTTAAAAACATTAAAATTCATTAATAATCTAGTATATGTTCATTTTTTGTCATAGTTTCTTCAAAATTAAGTTTTATTTGAGTGTTACTAAAAAACAGCGAACAAAAAAATACAATAATAAACCGAAATAAACCCAGTTTTAAAACTAATAATTTTAAGCGATTGAAACAAACAACAACGCTATATGCGCACACTCAGTTTCTCAGTAAGTGCGTTTATATGCAGTCTTTCGCCGATTATGCTCAATAAATAATGCTTAAAGGTGCTCTAAGCGAATTGAAGCATTTTATACCATAAAACATTTTTTGTTACATACCGGAAACATCTCCTCACTATCTGCTTGCTGCCTGTCCGCTGATCAAACTGTAAAAAAACGCGATCTCTGTAGACAGCCCAGGCTTCACAAACGGCAATATCAACAAATGGCCAAACCTAGCTTCAGAAAACAAAACAAAGTATTCCAGCCAATAAACGACAAGAAGGATTTGGGGGTGGGGGTTGGGCACGTTCATGAAAGCACGGAAGGGAGGGGGAGGGGGAGGAGTTAGCTACGCTCTGTCTGTTTGAAAACAGTTCAAACATCAACAGGAAGTGACGTCGCACATTATTCGCTTAGAGCGCCTTTAAAAGATAATGCATGTATAGATATGATTAGTTAAACTTTGATCAGGGGAAGTCACCTAATATTGCTCCTGAGAGAAAATCTCTCACTGGTCTTGACTAAATCACTTTTGTATATTTAATAATAAGAAAAATTATATAGGATAAAAAAATTGTAATAGGATAAAAACCTTAAAAATTAACTGTTGTGATATCATTCTATAAAAGATTTTGGTCATATTGCCCACCCCTTGTTGACGCCTCACTCTCATTCTAAAATGACCAGTGGCGTAATGATACATAAAAGATACAAAATGGTGAAATGGTTCATGTGATGATACAGGTGGAATACCTCATGTCTAACAGCCAATTAGATTCGAGAAGCATAAAGAACTGTTGTAAAAGGTAAAATATATTGATATTGAATTATTATCGAGACCAATTGTAATTCAATTCAATTCAATTTTATTTATATAGCGCTTTTCACAATTGTTAATTGTTGCAAAGCAGCTTTACATGAGTAGATGTAGAGGAGAACACTGAAAATCAATACATAGTATAAGAAGTAGAATAAAGCGGCTAGGGATAAACCGTGTAAGCGAACGTATTAATAATGTCACGTATACAGTAAAGTGCTAAGTTAAGCCAAAGTTGGCTGACTCTCCCTGGGACTAAAAAACCCCCTAGGAGAAAACCCAATGGGAAAAAATCCTAGAAGGACAAAAAATCCTAGGGAGAGATTAATATTTATATATATATATATATATATATATATATATATATATATATATATATATAGACACGGTAGGGATAGGAAGCGGGTAAGCGGATTAAACTGGTTCAGCCGGTGGTCGTTGGTCGCGCATCGGCTGGGCATCACGTTGAAGGACAGCCAGTAGATCAGTGGTGCGTTGACCTTCACAGCAACAGGAACTGGGTCTGTTTGTCTCATTGTCCTCGGGGTCGAGGACGAGACAGGGAGACAAAAACAGAATTCTATTAGCGTAGGGGCCGTTCGCATGTAATGCAAGTGTCATACATTATAGGGGTATACGGGTCGTCTGGTTTCATTTTCTCTTAAAGATCGGAAGGTGACCCTTATTTACCATATATACCCTCGCATTGGGCCCCCAATTTGCTAAATCCTAAACTGTAGATAATATAATTATGCCGCAATAGTTAGTCTGTCTGGAACGAAGCTGAGTTAAACCACATCACTGTGTGACACTTCAATACATATGAACGGCCGCTACGCTAATACGATTTTGTTTTTCTCTCCCTGTCTCGTCCTCGACCCGAGGACAACGAGACAAACAGACCCAGTCCCGGTAGATGTGAAAGTCGGCACACCTCTGATCTACTGGCCGTCCTTCAACGTGATGCCCAGCTGATGCCTGACCAACGATCACCGGCAGAACCCGCTTAATCTATGCTAAATCTCCTTATCCGTTCTCCCAAGGGTTTTTCCCTCCTAGGACTTATTTTTCCTCGGATAAAAGCACGGGGTTTTTTTTCTCCTAGGGGGTTTTTCATCCCGGGGAGGCAGCCTTTTTGGGCTTTACTTAGCTTCCTCTTCTAGACGTTGCTTTAGTAATACGTGCACTTATAATATTGAGTCATAGCCGCAGCAAATTTATTTTGTATTTTGTTGTGCTATCTGTCGTTTTTCTGTGCTTTTCACTGCTTCTATTTATGTAAAGCTGCTTTGAAACAATTGACTTTTGTGAAAAGAGCTATATAAATAAAATTGAATTGAATTGAATAGGGGTTTAATTCAGCTCGGTTCCAGACATGCTAACTATTGCGACAAGAGTAAATTACCCATATGAGGTATGTGAGTGCTTTGTTCTAGACAAAATAACTTCTGCGGGGAAAAGTACATTTACTGGACATTCTATGTGAATGCTTTGTTAAAGAGAAAAGTTTTAAGTTTAGATTTAAATTGCTCAACTGTGTCTGATTCTCGGACAATGGTTGGTAAATCATTCCAGAGCTTAGGGGCTAAGTAGGAAAAGGATCTTCCACCTTTAGACACTTTTGATATTTTAGGGATAACTAAGAGACCAGAATTTTGCGAACGCAGTGCACGTGATGGATTGTATTCTGATAGTAATTCTCTAAGGTATGAGGGTGCTAGGCCATTTAAGGCTTTGTAGGTGATTAGTAATATTTTAAATTGTATGCGATATTTAACTGGTAGCCAGTGTAAAGATGCCAGAATTGGACTTATGTGGTCATACTTCTTAGATCGAGTAAGCACTCTTGCAGAAGCGTTTTGAACTAGCTGAAGCTTGTTTACCTGATTTGCATGGCATCCCCCGAGTAGCGAGATACAATAGTCTATTCTAGAAGTCATAAAAGCATGGATAAGCTTCTCTGCGTCAGATGTAGACAGTATATGGCGTATTTTTGAGATATTTCTAAGATGGAAGAATGCTGTGCGGCAGACGTTGCCGATATGACTATCGAAGGATAAGTTGCTGTCGACCATCACACCTAAGTTCCTAACAGAGGAAGATGGCACCACAGTGCAGCCATCTATGTGCAACTTGTAATCTGACATATTATGTTTGTAGCGATTCGGTTCAATAATAAGTATCCAGTCTAATGCCATCCAGTCACTTACATCTCTAATGCAGTCTGTTAGCTTAGAAAACGTGTGGGTTTCGCTGGAATGTGAGGAGATGTAAAGCTGGGTATCATCCGCATAGCAGTGAAAACTTATGTTATGTTTCCTGATAATGTCTCCTTGGGGTAACATATAAAACGAGAACAGGATAGGACCTAAAACTGATCCCTGCGGTACGCCGTATTTAACCAGGGAGTGATATGACTCTTCCTCATTTACATAAACAAAGTGATAGCGATTGGTTAGATACAACCTAAACCAGGCTAGCACCTGACCACTGATACCAACATAGTTTTCTAGTCTATTGAGTAAGATTGTGTGATCTATTGTGTCAAAGGCTGCGCTAAGGTCTAGTAATATAAGGATTGAGATTTCACCACGATCGGATGTTAATAGGAGGTTATTTGTAACTCTAAGCAGCGCTGTCTCTGTGCTATGGTGGGGCCTGAATCCTGATTGGAACTTTTCATACGTACTATTATTTGTCAAGAATGTGCGTAACTGGCTTGCCACTACCTATTCTAATATTTTCGAAAAAAAAGGGAGATTTGAGATTGGTCTAAAGTTATTTAGCTCTCCCTGATCAAGCTGTGGTTTTTTAATCAGCGGCTTAATAACTGCTAGTTTGAAAGCTTTTGGAACGTATCCTATTTCAAGCGATGAGTTAAAGATATGTAGTACCGGGGTTGACACTACAGGGAATACCTCTTTAAGTAGTTTTGTGGGAACGGGGTCTAATATACAGGACGATGATTTGGATGATGTGACTAGTTTAGAGAGCTCATCTATTGTAGTAGGTTTAAGTGAATCAAGATGTTCATACGGTAATCTAGTGTTTAGTGAACTAATGGGTAGAGTGATGGCTGCTTGGGTAGCTACGATGTTTTCCCTAATAGCCGTAATTTTGTTAGAAAAGAAGTTCATGAAATCGTTACTATTGTGTTGAAGTTTACTATTGTGTTGAAGTTTACTATTGGTTTCTGTTTGTTCTTTGTTTCTTGTCAATTTCGCAACTGTGCTAAAGAGGAAACGAGGGTTGTTATGATTTTCTTTAATAAGCGTACTGAGATGGGTAGATCTGGCCATTTTAATAGCCTGTCTGTAGTGTTTAACACTCGCTCTCCATGCTGCACGCCATACCTCTAACTTTGTGCTTCTATAATTTCTTTCCATTTTTCTAGCTGCCTTTTTAAGGGCTCTGAACCACAGAGCCATACGAGAACCAGAGCTACACTTACCTGGGAGTCCGGTAGATCCAGTCGAAAGGTGCCTAGTGAAATTCATACTTACCTTGGAAATACGTCCGCGTCGTGAAGCACAGTCCCGCAGCATCCTCGGAACCACCTGAAACAGAAAGGGGCATTCCTGTTATCGGCAGCCGAGGAAAATCTTTGCCCCGGAGCAAGGCACGGTAACTTAGTGAAACTCCCTCTAACCTGTCTTCTGTGTGTGTAGGACGGTAGCCGGTATCCGAGACAAGCTGGGAATCCGACAACGGTGGGTTGAGGCCCGACGTCCAGGTACCCTGTGGGAAGACGAACAAAAGAAGAAGTTATAGACCCGAAAGAACTCTTGTGATACTAACCTGCTTGAAGCACGGGTGCAAGCAGCAGCGGGACACAGTACGGCTTGGAGAGCCGCTGAGTTGACCCCACTGAGGAGTAGGTAGTTGTCCCACACCTCTACGTCCAGTAATCGCGTTTCCTTTCTGCCTCCAGGAATCAGGGGAGGGCGCCACGCGTTCAACTAAGCAAGAAGAAGGAGAAACAAGGATTAGAACCCCCAGGAAATCACAATACTCACCCTAGGACGAAGGAGCTCCGTCCTTTTCTCCCCTTTTGGCCTCCCTCTCCCCCTGCAGGAAAAAGGAACACGGCAGAGTCATTTAAATCCCTCTTTCCCCATTACAGTTGCATTTTAACTAATTTAAATGAAGTTGTTTTTACTTGTATTTCCTTGTTCTCGTGTTTGGGCATTGGGGTGCTTTTGGGGACCTCCTCGAGGTGGACCGTCCGGAGGGGCATTAGTGGCCCGCCCCGGTTGGTGACACAATCCAAAGCATTTTGCACCTTCAGGTCATCCTACCCGTTTAATTTAAACTAGTAGGACAACCTGAAAGCATTTTGCACCTTCAGGTCATCCTACCTTTTTAATTTATACTACTTGGACAATCTGAAAGCATTTTGCACCTTTAGGTCATTCTACATCTTTAATTTATAATAACAGGAAAATCTGAAAGCATTTTGTGCAGTCGGGTTAACCTACCTTTTTAATTTATACTAGTAGGACAATCTGAAAGCATTTTGCACTCTCAGGTCATCCTACCCGTTTTATTTTTACTAGTAGGACAGTCTGACATCATTTGGTACAGTCAAGTTATCCTACATGTTTAATTTATAATAGTAGGACAATCTGAAAGCATTTTGCACTCTCAGGTCATCCTACCTGTTTGATTTATTTTAGCAGGACAATCTGAAAGCGTTCTGCACCTTCAGGTCATCCTACCTTTTTTAATTTATAGTAGTAGGACAACCTTAAAGCATTTTGCACTTTCAGGTCATCCTGCCTTTTTAATCTATACTAGTAGGACAATCTGAAAGCATTTTGCACCTTCAGGTCATCCTGCCTGTTTAATTTATACTAGTAGGACAATCTGAAAGAATTTTGCACCTTCAGGTCATCCTGCATTTTTAATCTATAATAATAGGACAACCTGAAAGCATTTTGCACTCTCAGGTAATCCTACATCTTTAATTTATACTAATAGGAAAATCTGACAGCATTTTGTACAGTCAGGTTAACCTACCTGTTTAATTTATACTAGTAGGACCATTTGACAGCATTTTGTACAGTCAGGTTAACCTACCTGTTTCATTTATACTAGTAGGTCCATCTGACAGCATTTTGTACAGTCGGGTTATTTTTTTGCAAACAGACAATTACAAAATTTACAGATTATAAGTGAAATGCAAAATACAAATACATAGATCCACAAAACATACATAACAACTAGTAAGATGTGTGTGTGTATGTGTGTGTGTGTGTGTGTGTGTGTGTGTGTGTGTGTGTGTGTGTGTGTGTGTGTGTGTGTATAACTGTAAAAGTAATTGGATTTAAGAGTGGAACATTTTTTTAAAGGAGCGTAAGCACAAAAGACATAATTAGATGTAAATAAATAAACAAAATGGATAAGGAGGGTGATAATAGCAATAATAATAATAATAATAATAAATATTACTGCAAAGCAGCGATGGCGGGGTCAAGCCAAAAAGGGCACAGAATGAAGTATCAGTAAAGAAAAAACGCCAGCTCCATGGTATGACCATCATACTGCAGCCCTTAAAAAAGTAGCTAGAAAAATGGAAAGAAACTACCGAAACACAAAGTTAGAGGTATGGCGTTCAGCATGGAAAGAGAGTGTTCAACACTACAGACAGGCTATTAAAACCGCCAGATCTACCTATCTCAGTACGCTTATTAAACAAAATCATAACAACCCTCGTTTCCTCTTTAGCACAGTTGCGAAACTGACTAGAAACAAAGAACAAACAGAAACCAATAGTAAATTCCAACACAATAGTAACGACTTCATGAACTTCTTTACTAACAAAATTATTTCTATTAGGGAAAACATAGAAACTACGCAAGCAGCCACCACTCTACCCAATAGTACATTGACCACTAGATTATCATACGAACATCTTGAGTCATTTAAACCTACTACAATAGAAGAGCTCTCTAAATTAGTAACGTCATCTAAATCATCGTCCTGTATATTAGACCCCATTCCCACAAAATTACTAAAAGAGGTATTTCATGTAGTGTCCGACACGGTACTAAATATCTTTAACTCATCGCTAGAATTAGGATACGTTCCAACAGCTTTCAAACTAGCAGTTATTAGACCGCTCATTAAAAAACCAAACCTTGACCAGGGAGATCTTAATAACTTTAGACCAATCTCAAATCTACCTTTTCTTTCTAAAATATTAGAAAAAGTAGTGGCAAGCCAGCTACGCACATTCATAGCGAATAATAATACATATGAAAAGTTCCAATCAGGATTCAGGCCCCACCATAGCACAGAGACAGCGCTGCTTAGAGTTACAAATGACCTCCTATTAACATCCGATCGTGGTGAAATCTCAATCCTTATATTACTAGACCTTAGTGCAGCCTTTGACACAATAGATCACAGAATCCTACTCAATAGACTAGAAAACTATGTTGGCATCAGTGGTCAGGCGTTAGCCTGGTTTAGATCGTATCTAACCAATCGATATCACTTTGTTTATGTAAATGAGGAAGAGTCACATCACTCCCCCGTTAAATACGGCGTACCTCAGGGATCAGTTCTAGGCCCTATCCTATTCTCGTTATATATGTTACCTCTAGGAGACATTATCAGGAAACATAACATAAGTTTTCACTGCTATGCGGATGATACCCAGCTTTACATCTCGTCACATCCTAGCGAAACCCACCAGTTTGCTAAGCTAACAGACTGCATTAGTGATATTAGGGACTGGATGGCACATAACTTTCTTATGCTAAACTCCAATAAGACAGAGATACTTATTATTGAACCAAATCGCTCCAAACATAATATGTCAGATTACAAGTTGCCCATAGATGGCTGCACGGTGGTGCCATCTTCCACGGTTAAGAATTTAGGCGTAATGTTTGACAGCAATCTATCTTTCGATAGTCATATCTCCAACGTCTGCCGCACAGCATTTTTCCATCTTAGAAATATCTCAAAAATACGCCATATGCTGTCTGCATCAGATGCAGAAAAGCTTATCCATGCTTTTATGACCTCTAGAATAGACTATTGTAACTCGTTACTCGGGGGATGCCATGCAAATCAGGTAAACAAGCTACAGCTGGTTCAAAACGCCGCCGCAAGAGTGCTTACTCGATCTAAAAAGTATGATCACATTAGTCCAATTCTGGCATCTTTACACTGGCTACCAGTTAAATATCGCATACAATTTAAAATATTACTAATCACCTACAAAGCCTTAAATGGCCTAGCGCCCTCGTATATAAAAGAACTACTATCAGAATACAATCCACCACGTAAACTGCGATCACAAAATTCGGGTTACTTAATTATCCCTAGAATATCAAAAGTGTCTAAAGGTGGTAGATCCTTTTCCTACTTAGCCCCTAAGCTCTGGAATGATTTACCAAATAATGTTCGAGTATCAGACACAGTCGAACAATTTAAATCTAAACTTAAGACATTCTTCTTTAACAAAGCATTCACATAGAATGTCCAGTAAATGTACTTTTCCCGCAGTAGTTATTTTGTCTAGAACAAAGCACTCACATACCTCATACGGGTAATTTACTCTTGCCGCAATAGTTAGCCTGTCTGGAACCGAGCTGAATTAAACCACTATAATGTATGACACTTGCATTACATGCGAACGGCCCCTACGCTAATAGAATTCTGTTTTTGTCTCCCTGTCTCGTCCTCGAGGACAATGAGACAAACAGACCCAGTTCCTGTTGCTGTGAAGGTCATCGCACCACTAATCAACTGGCTGTCCTTCAACGTGACGCCCAACCGATGCGCGACCAACGGCCACCGGCTGAACCAGTTTAATCCGCTTACACGCTTCCTATCCCTACCGTGTCCATATATTATAAATATAAATATTAATCTCTCCCTAGGGTTTTTTGTCCTTCTAGGATTTTTTCCCATTGGGTTTTCTCCTAGGGGGTTTTTTAGTCCCAGGGAGAGTCAGCCAACTTTGGCTTAACTTAGCACTTTACTGTATACGTTACATTATTAATATGCTCGCTGACACGGTTTTTTATCCTTAGCCGCTATATTCTACTTCTTATACTATGTATTGATTTTCAATGTTCTCCTCTACATCTACTCATGTAAAGCTGCTTTGCAACAATTAACAATTGTGAAAAGCGCTATATAAATAAATAAAATTGAATTGAATTAATGACTGTCTTGATTTTAGATCTAAGTTTTCAGTAGATTAAGGCAAAAATAGCAATTTTTCAAATCTTGAGACCACTTGGTGGTGCTGCACCGAGACAATAGATGGTGCCTCAGGTCATGATTGTGATGACACCCACCAAATTTGATATACATATGATTAACCAATATTAAGATATAGCCTCAAATGACTTGACCACTGGGGGCACTGCACCAAAACAATAGATGGTGCCTCAGGTCATGAATGTGATGACACCCACCAAATATGGTGTACACACAATAAAGCGATCTGGAGATAAAGCCTCAAAACTCTTAACCACTAGGGGGCACTGAAAAGTTTACAAGGGCTTTCAAAAAATGTTGCTGATGAAATAGGGGGCGCTGTAACAAAACATTCAATGCACCCTCAATTTACATGTTATTAAACATTCACCTATTCATATAGTGTCAGCCATGCGAGAGCCATCCAGCTCATCGGGAGCAGTTGGGGTGTAGATGTCTCGCTCAAAGATACCTCAACACTTGGTCAGGTGGAGCTGGGGTTTGAACCACCAACCTTCCGATTTGTAGACAACCTACACTAACCACTGAACCACTGGAAATACGGAAATCAATATGCAAAACTTTTGGAAATATAGCCTCAAATCCATTTTGGCGTGCTCGCCATCATATTTGTTGATGCGCTATACAATAACTGACTAGTCTATCAAAATCTTTTTATGACTTTTTGTCTAGAGTCTAGATTGTGTGTACCAAATCCAAGCCAATCAAACAAACGCTGTAGGAAGAGTTTGAAAAGTTGGTATGCTTTGTAATTGAAAATGGCAAAACGTTTGACTCGGCATGCCTCAAGGAATCTAACAATAACAATTTCATGGTTTTAGACTCAATTTTGTAGTATATAAGCAAAAACAGTCACTTTTCAAATCTCGTGACCACTAGGTGGCCCTGTGACAAACCATTCCATGCACCCTCAGTTCATGACATATAACAGTTGGGGTTAGATGTCTCACTCATGGACACCTCAAGACTTGGTCAAGTTGAGCTGGGGTTTGAACCACCAACCTTCCGATTTGTAGACAACCTACACTAACCACTGAACCACTGGCAATGCACACACTAATGTGCAAAACTTTTGCGAAGATATAGCCTCAAATCCATAAATTTAATATAAAGTTATAATTAGATATAAGCAAAAATAGCAATTTTTCAAATCTCGTGAAAACTATGTGGCACTGTGACAAAACTGTGCACGCACCCTCATGTCATGACTGCCATCAAAACTATTTTGGCAAAGATACAGCCTCAAATCTGTTTGTTCGCGCTCTACGTAAAATGTTATGACGCGGTATAAGGAAACGGATTGGCGAATCGACACGAATTCCATAACTTTTTGCCATTAGTGTCTCTAGATGCTAAACACCCATTCTTTACGCAAATTGGACAAAAGCTCTAGGACGAGTTCGAAAAAGTAGGTTTTACAAACAATTCAAAATATCAAATTAATTAGCATAACGGAAATGACGTCATATGGTGCAATCGAATCGGCATGAGCCAAGGAATCAGAAGAAACAATAATTACATTTCTATGACGTATGGGTCAGCAGTTACAACCAAAAATGCAAGTGAAAATTTGGACTGTTGGTGGCGCTATCGGGTTTGACAAAGACACTCCAAATTTGGTGTCGGGACTATTTGGAATGTCCTCTTTGAGTGTGCCAAATGTCATAACTTTCCGACAAAAAAAGTTAAAATTCAAAATGGCCGACCCCCAAAATGGCCGACCGAAAACATTTTGGTATCGTTTGACTCAGCATGCCTCAAGGAATCTAACAATAGCACTTTTATAATTTTAGACTCAAGTTTGCAGTAGTTATAAGCAAAAATAGCCATTTTTCAATTCTCGTGAACACTAGGTGGCGCTGTGACGAAACTGGGCATTCAATTCAATTCAGTTTTATTTATATAGCGCTTTTCACAAAAGTCAATTGTTTCAAAGCAGCTTTACATAAATAGAAGCAGTGAAAAGCACAGAAAACGACAGATAGCACAACAAAATACATGATAGCATGAGCAGTTAAATTTGCTGCGGCTATGACTCAATATTATAATTGCACGTATTACTAAAGCAACGTATAGAAGAGGAAGCTAGGTAAAGCCCAAAAAGGCTGCCTCCCCGGGGTGAAAAACCCCCTAGGAAAAATAGGGCTTTTATCCGAGGAAAAATAAGTCCTAGGAGGGAAAAACCCTTGGGAGAACGGAAATGGAGATTTAGCGGAGATTAAGCGGTTCTGCCGGTGATCGTTTGTCAGGTATCAGCTGGGCATAACGTTGAAGGACAGCCAGTAGATCAGAGGTGTGCCGACTTTCACATCTACCGGGACTGGGTCTGTTTGTCTCGTCCTCGTGTCGAGGACGAGACAGGGAGAGAAAAACAAAATCGTATTAGCGTAGCTGCCGTTCATATGTATTGAAGTGTCACACAGTGATGTGGTTTAACTCAGCTTAGTTCCAGACAGACTAAATATTGCGGCATAATTATGTTATCCACAGTTGAGGATTTAGCAAATTGGGGGCCCAATGCGAGGGTATATATGGTAAATAAGGGTCGCCTTCCGATCTTTATTATGATATAAATTATAAACCTGACGACCCGTTTGACTAAGGCCTAAAGCCCCACTGTCGTCGTTAATGCAGGTTCAGTGGCAAACGGGTCTATATTGTATACCATTTACAGGACCAGGAGAAAACGCCAAAAAACATCGCAACCCGACCATACGTGTTAACCCGTTTGACTAAGGCCGGAAGCCCCACTGTCGTCGTTAATGCAGGTTCAGTGGCAAACGGGTCTGTATGGCATACTATTCATAAGACTTACGATATCGCCAAAATCGCAACCCGACCATACGTGCCAACCCGTTTGACTAAGGCTGAGAGGCCCCACTGTCGTCGTTAATGCAGGTTCAGTGGCAAACGGGTCTGTATGGCATACTATTCATAAGACACACGAAAGCGCGAAAAACGCAACCCGACCATACGTGCCAACCCGTTTGACTAAGGCTGGAGGCCCCACTGTCGTCGTTAATGCAGGTTCAGTGGCAAACGGGTCTGTATGGCATACTATTCATAAGACTTACGATAGCGCCAAAATCGCAACCCGACCATATTTGCCAACCCGTTTGACTAAGGCTGGAGGCCCCACTGTCGTCGTTAATGCAGGTTCAGTGGCAAACGGGTATGTATGGCACACTATTCACAAGACACACGAAAGCGCGAAAAACGCAACCCGACCATACATACCAACCCGTTTGACTAAGGCTGGAGGCCCCACTGTCGTCGTTAATGCAGGTTCAGTGGCAAACGGGTCTGTATGGCATACTATTCACAAGACACACGAAAGCACCAAAATCGCAACCCGACCATACGTGCCAAACCGTTTGACTAAGGCCAGAAGCCCCACTGTCGTCGTTAATGCAGGTTCAGTGGCAAACGGTGGCAAACTATTTAATGCAATTCATTTTAAGTGTTCATGCATAAAAGGTTTTTATTTATTTATTTGGTTGGTCTGTGTTATGACCGTGAGTGCTTTGTTCCGTGAAAAAAAAAACTATTGCGAGTTAAGAACCTTTACTAGACAAATTATGCGAATGCTTTGTTGAAGAGAAAAGTTTTAAGTCTAGATTTAAAATGATCGACTGTGTCTGATTCTCGGACATCGGTTGGTAAATCATTCCAGAGCTTAGGGGCTAGGTAGGAAAAGGATCTTCCACTTTTAGACACTTTTGATAGTCTAGGGATAATCAATAGGCCAGAATTTTGCGACCGTAGTGTGCGTGATGGATTGTATTCTGATAGTAATTCTCTAAGATATGAGGGTGCTAAGCCATTTAAAGCTTTGTAGGTGATTAGTGATATTTTAAATTGGATGCGATATTTAACTGGTAGCCAGTGTAAAGATGCCAGAATTGGGCTTATGTGGTCATACTTCTTAGATCGAGTAAGTACCCTTGCAGAAGCGTTTTGAACTAGCTGAAGCTTGTTGATCTGATTTGAATGGCATCCCCCGAGTAGCGAGTTACAATAGTCTATTCTAGAGGTCATAAAAGCATGAATAAGCTTCTCTGCGTCAGATGTAGACAGTATATGGCGTATTTTTGAGATATTTCTAAGATGGAAGAATGCTGTGCGGCAGACGTTGGCGATATGACTATCAAAGGATAAGTTGCTGTCGAACATCACACCTAAGTTCCTAACCGTGGAAGATGGCACCACAGTACAGCCATCTATGTGCAATTTGTAATCTGACATATTATGTTTGTAGCGATTTGGTTCAATAATAAGTACCTCTGTCTTATTGGAGTTGAGCTTAAGAAAGTTATGTGCCATCCAGTCACTAACATCGCTAATGCAGTCTTTTAGCTTAGAAAACGTGTGTGTTTCGCTGGGATGCGAGGAGATGTAAAGCTGGGTATCATCCGCATAGCAGTGAAAACTTATGTTATGTTTCCTGATAATGTCTCCTAGGGGTAACATGTATAGCGAGAACAGGATAGGACCTAAAACTGATCCCTGCGGTACACCGTATTTAACCAGGGAGTGATATGACTCTTCCTCATTTACATAAACAAAGTGATAGCGATTGGTTAGATATGACCTAAACCAGGCTAGCGCCTGACCACTGATACCAACATAGTTTTCTAGTCTATTGAGTAGGATTCTGTGGTCTATTGTGTCAAATGCTGCACTAAGGTCTAGTAATATAAGAATTGAGATTTCACCACGATCGGATGTTAATAGGAGGTCATTTGTAACTCTAAGCAACGCTGTCTCTGTGCTATGGTGGGGCCTGAATCCTGATTGGAACTTTTCATACGTACTATTATTTGTCAAGAATGTGCGTAACTGGCTTGCCACTACCTTTTCTAATATTTTCGAAAGAAAAGGGAGATTTGAGATTGGTCTAAAGTTATTAAGTTCTCCTTGGTCAAGCTGTGGTTTTTTAATCAGCGGTTTAATAACTGCTAGTTTGAAAGCTGTTGGAACGTATCCTATTTCTAGCGATGAGTTAAAGATGTTTAGAACCGGGGTTGAAACTACAGGGAATACTTCTTTAAGTAGTTTTGTGGGAACGGGGTCTAATATACAGGACGATGATTTGGATGATGTGACTAGTTTAGAGAGCTCATCTATTGTAGTAGGTTTAAATGAATCAAGATGTTCGTATGGTAGTCTAGTGTTAAGTGAACTAATGGGTAGAGTGGTGGCTGCCTGGGTAGCTACGATGTTTTCCCTAATAGCCGAAATTTTGTTAGAAAAGAAGTTCATGAAGTCGTTACTATTGTGTTGAAGTTTACTATTGGTTTCTGTTTGTTCTTTGTTTCTAGTCAGTTTCGCAACTGTGCTAAAGAGGAAACGAGGGTTATTATGATTCTCATTTATAAGCTTGCTAAGATATGTAGATCTGGCGGTTTTAATAGCCTGTCTGTAGTGTTTAACACTCTGTTTCCATGCTGCGCGCCATACTTCTAACTTTGTGCATCTATAATTTCTTTCCATTTTTCTAGCTGCCTTTTTAAGGGCTGCTGTGTGATGGTCATACCATGGAGCTGGCGGTTTTTCTTTGAATCTCTTTTTTCGAATGGGAGCAACGGCATCCAATGTGTTAGAACAGACATTGTTTAGGTTTTCTATTTCAATATCTAGATCGTCACAGTTATCTGCTACATGTTTCATTTGGGACAGGTCTGGAAGAGTGCTAATAAAGCTATCTTTAGTGGTGGAAATAATTGTTCTGGCTAGTCGGTAGCATGTTGTAGATTGAGTGATCCTATCTAGAAGTACAGTGTATGACACAAGGTAATGGTCAGAAACTGCATCACTCTGAGGTGATATTTCGACGTCATTAATATTGAGTCCGAGTGACAGAATTAAGTCTAATGTGTGATTACGAGTATGCGTTGGTCCTGTCACGTTTTGTCTAATATTGAGAGAATTTAGAACATCTATAAACGCACGTCCTAACGCGTCTTTTGGGTTGTCCACATGGACATTAAAATCACCAACAATAAGAGCTTTATCTACAGTGACTACAAGCTCAGATAGGAAATCTGCTATTTCATTAAGGAAATCTATAGATTCTATATAGAGTCTATAGATTGTCGCTAAAGCAAAAGAAAGCTGTTTGTGTTTACGATCAGTTATTTCCATATTTAACAACATTACTTCAAATGATTTAAATTTTAGCTCAGATTTTTGGTTTACTTTAAAAATTGTGTTGTATATTGTAGCTACACCACCCCCTCTCCCCTTTAATCGAGGTTCGTGTTTATAATAATAGTCTTGTGGGGTGGATTCATTTAAACTAATGTAGTCGTCTGCTTTAAGCCAGGTTTCTGTTAAACAGAGTACATCTAAGTTTTGGTCTGTAATTATTTCATTGACAATAGGTTCTTTATTGGTAAGCGATCTAATGTTAAGAAGGCCGAATTTTAACATTCGAGATTCATCTGTTAATGTATTGTTTTCTAATTTTATTTGAATCAGATTTGTACCAGATGTAACAAGCGGTGCCCTGTATTTATTTGTTCGGGGAACAGATACAGTTGAAATGTGCTGATATTTCGGTAAGATTGACTCGAAGTGCTGGGATATAAGTGGTCTTGACATATCACGGCAGCTAACAGATGGACGGTTAAGCCGATCCGTCTGTTTCCTGACCTGGACCCTGGATAGTCAGACTATATCAGAATTAAGACTATTGATCAGATTTTTAGTGAGTATAGCACTTCCTTCCGATGACGGATGAAGGCCATCTCGGGTTAGGAGAAATGGTCTTCCCCAGAAATGCTTCCAATTGTCTATAAACCCTACGTTATGCTGAGGGCACCACTTTGACATCCATCCATTGAGAGACACTAATCTACTATGTGTTTCATCTCCCCGGTAGGCGGGGAGGGGACCAGAGCATATTACATTGTCTGACATTGTTTTTGCAATTTCACACATCTCCTTAATATTATTTTTGGTGATTTCCGACTGGCGGAGCCAAGTGTCATTCGTGCCGGCGTGAATAACAATCTTAGAAAACTTCCGCTTAGCATTAGCCAGCACTTTAAGTTTGGATCTAATGTCAGACGTTCTGGCTCCCGGTATACAGTCGACTATGGTGTTTGGTGCCTCAATGTTAGTGTTCCTGAGTATAGAATCTCCAATGACCAGGGCACTTTTAAAAGGTGTTTCAGCTGGTATACTCCTTAGGGGATCGAATCTGTTAGAAATTGTCGTTACGTTATGGGTCTTAGAAGGACGCCTTATATGACTATGCCGCCTAACAGTCACCCAGTTTGAACGCCGACTTGACTCTGATGACGGAACCGAGCCATGTGTATTTTGATAAACACTATGCTCGCTCGATACAGTATTTGTAATATTTATATTAGCATCTGATGTCGGAACCGAGCCATTAGTCTTTTCGCTTGATAGATTATTTGCGACAGTAACATTAGCGGTTTTGCTATCCTCAACTAGCGTTCGGATGCGCGATTCTAGTTCAGCAACCTTCTCAGTTAACCTTAATACTTCAATACACTTAGTGCATGTAAACCCCTCTATGCTAACAGCAGAAGCTAAACTATACATGTGGCAAGTAGTACATGTTACAATAACAAGCGGAGTCTTACCGCTTTCATGCTGGGCGATGGCGTCTTCGTTTACCCGAACGCGGTCCCCGGAGCTGCATCGCGTGGGGTGTTCGGTTGTGACACGCCTCGGTCGCCTGCGAACGTCTGGGGCCAGGGTAATATTTGGCTTGTTGAATCTGTGAAGGCCGGGCAGCGGTTCCTCCACAGCTTCCCGATCGCTTTCATGTCGTTCACGGTCCGTGAAGCTGCATCGCGTGGAATGCATGTTTGTTGCTCGCTTGTGGACGTCGGAAGGCAGGGTGAAGTGGGCGCTGTACCTCGCCTTGGATCTGCTAAAACCGGGAAACAACTCCTCCACAGCTTCCCGCTCAGGTGAGGATAGGTCAGAAAAGCATATATCAGATGAATCCGCCATTAGATCGGAAAATGCTAGCTTCAGCCTCCACCGTGTGGATGCTAGCGGGCTATATGCTAACAACTGGGTGTTTATTAGTGATAAATAGTTTCACGTGGTAGTACTGCTCAATAATCGTCACGGTAAAGTATTCCTATGTAAAACTAATAAGTTATATTATATAAATAGGAATAAGATGGTAAAAATAAAGCTTTTAGATGATGAACTCGATGAACTCGACGGAGCTACGATGCAGGATCTGTTCAGCGTGACGTCACAAACCGGAAGTGACCATAAGTTATGCGTACATGCTGTCATGAACCCTCAGGTCATGACTGCCATCAAAACTACCAAGTGTCGTGTGAATACGTTCAACTTTGGCGAAGATACAGCCTCAAATCCGTTTTTCCGCGCTTTACGTAAAATTCGTTGACGCGGTATACGGAAACGGATTGGCGAATCGACACAAATTCCATAACTTTTTGCCATGAGTGTCTCTAGATGCTACACACCCATTCTTTACGCAAATTGGACAAAAGCTTTAGGACGAGTTTGAAAAAGTAGGTTTTACAAACAATTCAAAATATCGAAATAATTAGCATAACGGAAATGACGTCATATGGTGCAATCGAATCGGCATGAGCCAAGGAATCAGAAGAAACAAGAATTGCGTTTCTATGACCTATGGGTCAGCAGTTATAACCAAAAATGTAAGTGAAAATTTGGACTGTTGGTGGCGCTATTGGGTTTGACATAGACACTCCAAATTTGGTGTGGTGACTATTTGGAATGCCCTCTATAAGTGTGCCAAATTTCATAACTTTCCTACGTACGGTTCTATGGGCTGCCATAGACGAAATGGCGGAAGAAGAATAATAATAGATAAATATAGCTGCAAGCAGCAATACCGGGGTCAAGCCGAAAAGGGCACAGAAGGGTGTAAAGTTGAGTTTGGATAAGAATACTAAAGAACCTATGTAAACCTCATGATTTCAGATGAAAAAACCACAAAAGTAATCAACAAAAATAATCTATGTTCTTGTCTACTGCAATCGTCCCTGTTATTGACAATCATGGAACATTAGAGCACTGAAGGACATGTGAGTGATGTTTGCAGTGGCATAAAACACAACATGTCACAACATGTTACAACAAGTTAAATCAGTCAAAAGAGACCATCCCCATGTCTCTACGATGTTCTGATGCCAAGACAAAGCTCTTTCAAAAACGGTTGATAAGGTATTCTCATTGGTTGCTAGAGAGTAAATTCACATCCACCAGTAATTATAGACCAAGCCATATGAAATGAAGAATCCATGATGACTCATGGTTTTAGATGTGTTGTTGCAGTAGTTTTAAGCAAATATAGCTATTTTCTATCTCCAAACCACTAGGTCGCGCTATGACAGAATCGTGCATGCAACCTCGGGTCATATCTGCCTTACATCTAGCTAGTTTCATGACTATACACTTTAGTTCAGCAAAGAAATAGTTGTATGACCATAGGGCTTGCTTGATATGAAAGATTTTGTTCAATTATAGGGACACCTAGTGGTTCAGGCATACCAATTTTTTTGTGTGGCCTCAGACTCTGCTCATACATCAGCGTATTAAATCTGGTGAAAAAATCTCTTTTCGTTACGAAGTTATAACCATTTATGTGTAAAAAACACAAAATGTAAAGGTAATTTTTCGTTTTTTGCAATTTTCGGCCATTTCTGATGAAAATTTTAATATAACGCCAATAGAGTTTTTTGTTCAGAAGGTAATGAAATCGAAATAACGCTCGCGGAGATATTTGAGCGTGTTTTTTAAGTGCTATTTTGCCGCGCAGGGTTAACCGTAAGGCGAATTCTGGCATGTTTGGTATCGTTGGACTCGGCAACTATTCAGAACTCCAAAGAAACAAGTCCCGTGAAAATATGTCAATCGGAGCCAACGTTATAGGCGTTTAAACATAAGTCTGACCACTAGGTGGTGCTGTGACGAAACTCTGCATGCACCCTAAGTTCCTGACTCGCATCATAAGTACCAAGTATCGTGTCAATAGGCTTAAGTTTGGCAAAGATACAGCCTCAAATCCGTTTTTTTGCGCTCTACGTAAAGTTGAATTCGGATGAGCAGTTTAAAGAACCTGGGAAAATCTCTTGATATCAGACTAAATAATATAACAGTTATCAGCAAAAAAGATGTGTTTTCATTCAGTGTCATCTCTCCCTCTCTTCTCGAGGAGCATTGACAACTAGAACACTGAAGAAAATGTGAGTGGTGCTTACAGTGGCAATTCTCAACTCACAAAATGTTACAGTGGTGTTAATGAGTCAAAAGAGACCACCCCCATGTCTCTACGATGTTCTGATGCAGAGATATAGCTCTTTTGTTAAAAGGGTTGATAAGGTATCCTAATTGGTTGCTAAGGAGTTAATTGGCATGCACCAATGATCTCCAAGCCATGAAAGAATAATCCACGATGACTCATGGTTTTAGAAGTATTGTTGGAGTAGTTTTAGGCAAAAATACCATATTTCTATCTCAAAACCACTAGGTGGCGCAATGACAAAGTTGTGCATGCAACCTCAGTTCATAACTGTGTTACATCTAGCTAGTTTTATGAGTATACACTTTAGTTTAGTGAAGAAATAGTTGTATGACCATAGGGTGGCTTGATTTCAAAGGTTTTGTTCAATTATAAGGCCAACTAGTGGTGCAACCATACAATTTTTTTTGTGTAGCCTCAGACTGTGGTCGTACATCAGCGTGTCAAATATGGTGAATAAATCTCTTTGCGTTACGAAGTTATAACCATTTATGTGTAAAAACACAAAATTTAAAGGTAATTTTTCGTTTTTTGCAATTTTCGGCCATTTCTGATGAAAATTTTAATATAGTGCCAATAGAACTTTTTGTTCAGAAGGTAATGCAATATTCTTCCTATGATGTTTTCGAGTCGATCAGAATTACGCTCGCGGAGATATTCGCGCGTGTTTTTTAAGTGCTGTTTTGCTGCGCAGGGCTAACCGTAAGGCGAAATCTGGCATGTTTGGTATCGTTGGACTCGGCGACTATTCAGGACTCCTAAAAATCAAGTCCCGTCAAAATACGTTGATCACAGCCAAAGTTATAGGTGTAAAAAACATCTGTCTGGCCACTAGGTGGCGCTGCGACGAAACTGTGCATGCACACTCAGTTCCTGACTGCCATCACAAGTACCAAGTGTCGTGTCAATAGGCCTAAGTTTGACGAAGATACAGCCTAAAATCTGTTTTTTTGCGCTCTACGTAAAATTTGTTGACGTGCTATACGACAACGGATTGGTTTATCGAAATTCTTTTGATAACTTTTTGCCGTGAGGGTCTCTAGATGCTACATACCAATTTTCGCGGCAATCGGGTAAAAACTCTAGGACGAGTTCGCAAAAGTAAAAAGTAATCCAAAACTTTGGACTGTTGGTGGCGCTAGCGGGTTAGAGATAGAGACTCCAAATTTGCTGTGGGGACACATTGGACTGTCTTTTATCAGTGTGCCAAATTTCATAACTTTCCTACGTACGGTTCTATGGGCTGCCATAGACCGCAATGGCGGAAGAAGAATAATAATAAATATAGCTGCAAGCAGCAATACCGGGGTCAAGCCGAAAAGGGCCCAAAAGGATGTAAAATTGAGATTGGATAAGCAGACTGAAGAACCTAGTTAAACCAAGTTTAATTAGTGAAAAGAGCCCACCCCCGTGTCTCTACGGTGTTCCGATGCAGAGATATAGCTTTTGCAAAAACGGTTGATAAGGTATTCTCATTGGTTGCTAGGGAGTGAATTGGCAACCATCAGTGATTATAGTCAAAGCCATGAAAGGAATAATCCATGATGACTCATGGTTTTAGAAGTGTTGTTGCAGTAGTTTTAGGCAAAAAATGCGTTATTCTATCTCAAAACCAGTAGGTGGCGCAATGACAAAATTGTGCATGCAACCTCAGGTCATAACTGTGTTACATCTAGCTAGTTTTATGACTATACACTTTAGTTTAGTGAAGAAACAGTTGTATGACCATAGGGCTGGCTTGATATCAAAGGTTTTGTTCAATTATAGGGCCACCTAGTGGTGCAAGCATACAATATTTTTTGTGTGGCCTCAAAATATGCTCATACATCAGGGTATCAAATATGGTAAAAAAATCTCTTTGCGTTACGAAGTTATAGCCATTTATGTGTAAAAACACAAAATTTAAAGGTAATTTTTCGTTTTTTGCAATTTTCAGCCATTTCTGATGAAAATTTTAATACAATGCCAATGGAACTTTTTGTTCAGAAGGTAATGCAATATTCTTCCTATGATGTTTTCGAGTCGATCAGAATTACGCTCGCGGAGATATTCGCGCGTGTTTTTTAAGTGCTATTTTGCCGCGCAGGGTTAACCGTAAGGCCAATTCTGGCATGTTTGGTATCGTTGGACTCGGCAACTATTCAGGACTCCAAGGAAACAAGTCCCATGAAAATACGTCGATCACAGCCAAAGTTATAGGTGTGTAAAACATTCGTCTTACCACTAGGTGGCGCTGCGACGAAACTGGGCATGCGCTCTCAGTTCCTGACTGGCATCACAAGTACCAAGTGTCGTTTCAATAGGCTTAAGTTTGGCGAAGATACAGCCTCAAATCCGTTTTTTTGCACTCTACGTAAAATTTGTTGACGCGGTTTACGCAAACAGATTGGCGAATCGACATGAATTCCATAACTTTTTGCCGTGAGGGTCTGTAGATGCTACATACCGATTTTCGTGGAAATCGGGCAAAAGCTCTAGGACGAGTTCGCAAAAGTAGGTTTTACGAATAATTCAAAATGGCGGAAAAATTTTCATGACGGAAAATGACGTCATAGGGTCCAGTCGGATCGTCTTGAGCCAAGGAATCAGAGGAAACAAGAATTTCGTTTCTAGGACGTACGGGTCAGAAGTTATAAACAAAAACGTAAGTGCAACTTTAGACTGTTGGTGGCGCTAGAGGGTTGGAGTTAGAGACTCCAAATTTGCTGTGGGGACACATTGGACTGTCCTTTATCAGTGTGCCAAATTTCATAACTTTCCTACGTACGGTTCTATGGGCTGCCATAGACCGCAATGGCGGAAGAAGAAGAAGAAGAAGAAGAAGAAGAATAATAAGAAAACTAACAAATACAATAGGGGTCTTCGCCCCTTCGGGGCTTGACCCCTAATAAATATAGCTGCAAGCAGCAATCACCGGGGTCAAGCCAAAAAGGGCACAGCAGAAAGTAAAGTTGACTTCGGATGAGCAGTTTAAAGAACCTAGGAAAATCTCTTGATTTCAGACAAAACAATATAACAGTTATCAGCAAAAAGCTGTATTCTCATTTAGTGAAATCTCTCCCTCTCTTTCGACGAGCATTGATAGCTAGAACACTGAAGTAAAAATGAGTGGTGCTTGCAGTGGCAATACTCAGCTCACAAAATGTTACAGTGGTGTTAATGAGTCAAAAGAGCCCACCCCCGTGTCTCTACGATGTTCTGACGCAGAGATATATCTCTTGCAAAAAACGGTTGATAAGGTATTCTCATTGGTTGCTAAGGAGTTAATTGGCATGCACCAATGATCTCCAAGCCATGAAAGGAATAATCCATGATGACTCATGGTTTTAGATGTGTTGTTGCAGTCGTTTTAGGCAAAAAATGCCATATTTCTATCTCAAAACCAGTAGGTGGCGCAATGACAAAATTGTGCATGCAACCTCAGGTCATAACTGTGTTACATCTAGCTAGTTTTATGACTATACACTTTAGTTTAGTGAAGAAACAGTTGTATGACCATAGGGTGGATTGATTTCAAAGGTTTTGTTCAATTATAAGGCCAACTAGTGGTGCAAACATAAAAAAAAATTTGTGTAGCCTCAGACTGTGGTCGTACAACAGCGTATCAAATCTGGTGAAAAAATCTCTTTTCGTTGCGAAGTTATAACCATTTATGTGTAAAAAATGCAAAATTTAAAGGTAATTTTTCGTTTTTTGCATTTTTCGGCCATTTCTGATGAAAATTTTAATATAACGCCAATAGAACTTTTTGTTCAGAAGGTAATGCAATATTCTTCCTATGGTGTTTTCGTGTCGATCGGAATAACGCTCGCGGAGTTATTCGCGCGTGTTTTTTAAGTGCTATTTTGATGCACAGGGCTAACCGTCAGGCGAATCCTGGCATGTTTGATATCGTTGGACTCGGCGACTACTCAGGACTCCAAAAAATCAAGTCCCGTGAAAATACTTTTATCGCAGCCAAAGTTATAGGCGTATAGAACATTCGTCTGACCACTAGGTGGCGCTGCAACGAAACTGTGCATGCACCCTCAGTTCCTGACTGGCATCTCGAGTACCAAGTGTCGTGTCAATAGGCCTAAGTTTGGCGAAGATACAGCCTAAAATCAGTTTTTTTGCGCTCTACGTAAAATTCGTTGACGCGCTATACGAGAACGGATTGGTTTATCGAAATTCTTTTAATAACTTTTTGCCTTGAGTGTCTCTAGATGCTGCATACCGATTTTCGTGGCAATCGGGTAAAAACTCTAGGACGAGTTCGCAAAAGTAGGTTTTACGAATATTTCAAAATGGCGGAAAAATTTTCATGACGGAAAATAACGTCATAGGGTCTAATCGAATCGTCTTGAACCAAGGAATCAGAGGAAACAAGAATTTCGTTTCTAGGACTTACGGATCAGAAGTTATAAGCAAAAACGTAAGTGCAACTTTGGACTGTTGGTGGCGCTAGCGGGTTTGAGATAGAGACTCCAAAATTGCTAGGGATATTATTTGGACTGTCCTCTGTCAGTGTGCCAAATTTCATAACTTTCCTATGTACGGTTCTATGGGCTGCCATAGACCGCAATGGAACAGGAAGAAGAATAATAATAAGAAATATAGCTGCAAGCAGCAATCACCGGGGTCAAGCCAAAAAGGGCCCAAAAGGATGTATAATTGAGATTGGATAAGCAGACTGAAGAACCTAGATAAACCAAGTTTAATTAGTGAAAAGAGCCCACCCCCGTGTCTCTACGGTGTTCCGATGCAGAGATATAGCTTTTGCAAAAACGGTTGATAAGGTATTCTCATTGGTTGCTAGGGAGTGAATTGGCAACCATCAGTGATTATAGTCAAAGCCATGAAAGGAATAATCCATGATGACTCATGGTTTTAGAAGTGTTGTTGCAGTAGTTTTAGGCAAAAAATGCGTTATTCTATCTCAAAACCAGTAGGTGGCGCAATGACAAAATTGTGCATGCAACCTCAGGTCATAACTGTGTTACATCTAGCTAGTTTTATGACTATACACTTTAGTTTAGTGAAGAAACAGTTGTATGACCATAGGGCTGGCTTGATATCAAAGGTTTTGTTCAATTATAGGGCCACCTAGTGGTGCAAGCATACAATTTTTTTTGTGTGGCCTCAAAATATGCTCATACATCAGGGTATCAAATATGGTAAAAAAATCTCTTTGCGTTACGAAGTTATAGCCATTTATGTGTAAAAACACAAAATTTAAAGGTAATTTTTCGTTTTTTGCAATTTTCAGCCATTTCTGATGAAAATTTTAATACAATGCCAATAGAACTTTTTGTTCAGAAGGTAATGCAATATTCTTCCTATGATGTTTTCGAGTCGATCAGAATTACGCTCGCGGAGATATTCGCGCGTGTTTTTTAAGTGCTATTTTGCCGCGCAGGGTTAACCGTAAGGCCAATTCTGGCATGTTTGGTATCGTTGGACTCGGCAACAATTCAGGACTCCAAGGAAACAAGTCCCATGAAAATACGTCGATCACAGCCAAAGTTATAGGTGTGTAAAACATTCGTCTTACCACTAGGTGGCGCTGCGACGAAACTGGGCATGCGCTCTCAGTTCCTGACTGGCATCACAAGTACCAAGTGTCGTTTCAATAGGCTTAAGTTTGGCGAAGATACAGCCTCAAATCCATTTTTTTGCACTCTACGTAAAATTTGTTGACGCGGTTTACGCAAACAGATTGGCGAATCGACATGAATTCCATAACTTTTTGCCGTGAGGGTCTGTAGATGCTACATACCGATTTTCGTGGAAATCGGGCAAAAGCTCTAGGACGAGTTCGCAAAAGTAGGTTTTACGAATAATTCAAAATGGCGGAAAAATTTTCATGACGGAAAATGACGTCATAGGGTCCAGTCGAATCGTCTTGAGCCAAGGAATCAGAGGAAACAAGAATTTCGTTTCTAGGACTTACGGATCAAAAGTTATAAGCAAAAACATAAGTGCAACTTTGGACTGTTGGTGGCGCTAGCGGGTTTGAGATAGAGACTCCAAATTTGCTGTGGATAATATTTGGACTGTCCTTTATCAGTGTGCCAAATTTCATAACTTTCCTACGTACGGTTCTATGGGCTGCCATAGACCGCAATGGCGGAGGAAGAATAATAATAATAATAATAATAAATATAGCTGCAAGCAGCAATGCCGGGGTCAAGCCAAAAAGGGCACAGAAGGATGTAAAGTTGAATTCGGATGAGCAGTTTAAAGAACCTAGGAAAATCTCTTGATTTCAGACTAAATAATATAACAGTTATCAGCAAAAAAGCTGTTTTCATTCAGTGTCATCTCTCCCTCTCTTCTCGAGGAGCATTGACAACTAGAACACTGAAGAAAATGTGAGTGGTGCTTGCAGTGGCAATTCTCAGCTCACAAAATGTTACAGTGGTGTTAATGAGTCAAAAGAGACCACCCCCATGTCTCTACGATGTTCTGATGCAGAGATATAGCTCTTGTAAAAAGGGTTGATAAGGAATCCTAATTGGTTGCTAAGGAGTTAATTGGCATGCACCAATGATCTCCAAGCCATGAAAGAATAATACATGATGACCCAAGATTTTAGATGTACTGTTGGAGTAGTTTTAGGCAAAAATACCATATTTCTATCTCAAAACCAGTAGGTGGCGCAATGACAAAGTTGTGCATGCAACCTCAGTTCATAACTGTGTTACATCTAGCTAGTTTTATGACTATACACTTTAGTTTAGTGAAGAAATAGTTGTATGACCATAGGGTGGCTTGATTTCAAAGGTTTTGTTCAATTATAAGGCCAACTAGTGGTGCAACCATACAATTTTTTTTGTGTAGCCTCAGACTGTAGTCGTACATCAGCGTATCAAATATGGTGAAAAAATCTCTTTGCGTTACGAAGTTATAACCATTTATGTGTAAAAACACAAAATTTAAAGGTAATTTTTCGTTTTTTGCCATTTTCGGCCATTTCTGATGAAAATTTTAATATAGTGCCAATAGAACTTTTTGTTCAGAAGGTAATGCAATATTCTTCCTATGATGTTTTCGAGTCGATCAGAATTACGCTCGCGGAGATATTCGCGCGTGTTTTTTAAGTGCTGTTTTGCTGCTCAGGGCTAATCGTAAGGCGAAATCTGGCATGTTTGGTATCGTTGGACTCGGCGACTATTCAGGACTCCTAAAAATCAAGTCCCGTCAAAATACGTTGATCACAGCCAAAGTTATAGGTGTAAAAAACATCTGTCTGGCCACTAGGTGGCGCTGCGACGAAACTGTGCATGCACACTCAGTTCCTGACTGGCATCACAAGTACCAAGTGTCGTGTCAATAGGCCTAAGTTTGACGAAGATACAGCCTAAAATCTTTTTTTTTGCACTCTACGAAAATTTTGTTGACGCGCTATACGACAACGGATTGGTTTATCGAAATTCTTTTGATAACTTTTTGCCGTGAGGGTCTCTAGATGCTACATACCAATTTTCGCGGCAATCGGGTAAAAACTCTAGGACGAGTTCGCAAAAGTAGGTTTTACGAATAATTCAAAATGGCGGAAAAAATTTCATGACGGAAAATGACGTCATAGGGTCCAATCGAATCGGCTTGAGCCAAGGAATCAGAGGAAGCAAGAATTTTGTTTGTGGGACTTACGGATCAGAAGTTATAAGCAAAAACATAAGTGCAACTTTGGACTGTTGGTGGCGCTAGCGGGTTAGACATAGAGACTCCAAATTTGCTGTGGGGACACATTGGACTGTCCTTTATCAGTGTGCCAAATTTCATAACTTTCCTACGTACGGTTCTATGGGCTGCCATAGACCGCAATGGCGGAAGAAGAATAACTAATAATAATAATAAATATAGCTGCAAGCAGCGATACCGGGGTCAAGCCGAAAAGGGCACAGAAGGGTGTAAAGTTGAGTTTGGATAAGCAGACCAAAGATCCTAGGTAAACCTAATGATTTCAGATGAAAAAACGCAAAAGTAATCAACAAAAATAATCTATGTTCTAATCCACTGCAATCGTCCTTCTGTTATTGACAGTCATGGAACATTAGAGCACAGAAGGATATGTGAGTGATGTTTGCAGTGGCATAACATGGGTCACAACATGTTACAACAAGTTAAATCAGTCAAAAGAGACCATCCCCATGTCTCTACGATGTTCTGATGCAGAGAAAAAGCTCTTTCAAAAACGGTTGATAAGGTATTCTCATTGGTTGCTAGAGAGTAAATTCACATCCACCAGTAATTACAGACCAAGCCATATGAAATGAAGAATCCATGATGATTCATGGTTTTAGATGTGTTGTTGCAGTAGTTTTAGGCAAATATAGCTATTTTCTATCTCCAAACCACTAGGTCGCGCTATGACAGAATCGTGCATGCAACCTCGGGTCATATCTGCCTTACATCTAGCTAGTTTCATGACTATACACTTTAGTTCAGCAAAGAAATAGTTGTATGACCATAGGGCTTGCTTGATATGAAAGATTTTGTTCAATTATAGGGCCACCTAGTGGTTCAGGCATACCAATTTTTTTGTGTGGCCTCAGACTCTGCTCATACATCAGCGTATCAAATCTGGTGAAAAAATCTCTTTTCGTTACGAAGTTATAACCATTTATGTGTAAAAAACACAAAATGTAAAGGTAATTTTTCGTTTTTTGCAATTTTCGGCCATTTCTGATGAAAATTTTAATATAACGCTAATAGAGTTTTTTGTTCAGAAGGTAATGCAATGTTCTTCCTATGGCATTTTCGAGTCGATCGGAATAACGCTCGCGGAGATATTCGCGCATGTTTTTTAAGTGCTATTTTGCCGCGCAGGGTTAACCGTAAGTCGAATTCTGGCATGTTTGGTATCGTTGGACTCGGCAACTATTCAGAACTCCAAAGAAACAAGTCCCATGAAAATACGTCAATCGGAGCCAAAGTTATAGGCGTGTAAAGCATAAGTCTGACCACTAGGTGGCACTGTGACGAAACTCTGCATGCACTCGTAGTTCCTGACTGGCATCACAAGTACCAAGTATCGTGTCAATAGGCTTAAGTTTGCCGAAGATACAGCCTCAAATCCGTTTTTTTACGCTCTACGTAAAATTTGTTGACGCGGCTTACGAAAACAAATTGACGAATTGACATGAATTCCATAACTTTTTGCCGTGAGGGTCTGTAGATGCTACATACCGATTTTCGTGGAAATCGGGCAAAAGCTCTAGGACGAGTTCGCAAAAGTAGGTTTTACGAATAAATCAAAATGACGGAAAAATTTTCATGACGGAAAATGACGTCATAGGGTCCAATCGAATCGTCTTGAGCCAAGGAATCATAGGAAGCAAGAATTTTGTTTCTAGGACTTACGAATCAGAAGTTATAAGCAAAAACATAAGTGCAACTTTGGACTGTTGGTGGCGCTAGCGGGTTAGAGATAGAGACTCCAAATTTGCTATGGGGACACATTGGACTGTCCTCTATCAGTGTGCCAAATTTCATAACTTTCCTACGTACGGTTCTATGGGCTGCCATAGACCGCAATGGCGGAAGAAGAAGCAGAATAATAATAAATATAGCTGCAAGCAGCAATACCGGGGTCAAGCCGAAAAGGGCACAGAAGGATGTAAAGTTGCGTTTGGATAAGCAGACTGAAGAACCTAGGTAAACCTAATGATTTCAGATGAAAAAATGCAAAGGTAATCAACAAAAATAATCTATATTCTTGTCTACTGCAACTGTCCTTCGGTTATTGACAATCATGGAACATTAGAGCACTGAAGGACATGTATGTGATGCTTACAGTGGGCAAACATGGGTCACAACATGTTACAACAAGTTAAAAGAGTCAAAAGAGACCATCCCCATGTCTCTGTGATGTTCTGATACAGAGAAAAAGCTCTTGCAAAAACAGTTGATAACGTATTCTCATTGGTTGCTAGAGAGTAAATGGACATCCTCTAGTGATTATAGTCAAAGCCATGAAAGGAATAATCCATGATGACTCATGGTTTTAGATGTGTTGTTGCAGTAGTTTTAGGCAAAAAATGCCATATTCTATCTCAAAACCAGTAGGTGGCGCAATGACAAAATTCGTGCATGCAACCTCAGTTCATAAATGTGTTACATCTAGCTAGTTTTATGACTATACACTTTAGTTTAGTGAAGAAACAGTTGTATGACCATAGGGTGGCTTGATTTCAAAGGTTTTGTTCAATTATAAGGCCAACTAGTGGTGCAACCATACAATTTTTTTTGTGTAGCCTCAGACTGTGGTCGTACATCAGCGTATCAAATATGGTGAAAAAATCTCTTTGCGTTACGAAGTTATAACCAATTTTGTTATTAAAACACAAAATTTAAAGGTAATTTTTCGTTTTTTGCAATTTTCGGCCATTTCTGATGAAAATTTTAATATAGTGCCAATAGAACTTTTTGTTCAGAAGGTAATGCAATATTCTTCCTATGATGTTTTCGAGTCGATCAGAATAACGCTCGCGGAGATATTCGCGCGTGTTTTTTAAGTGCTGTTTTGCTGCACAGGGCTAACCTTAAGGCGAAATCTGGCATGTTTGGTATCGTTGGACTCGGCGACTATTCAGGACTCCTAAAAATCAAGTCCCGTCAAAATACGTTGATCACAGCCAAAGTTATAGGTGTAAAAAACATCTGTCTGGCCACTAGGTGGCGCTGCGACGAAACTGTGCATGCACACTCAGTTCCTGACTGGCATCACAAGTACCAAGTGTCGTGTCAATAGGCCTAAGTTTGACGAAGATACAGCCTAAAATCTGTTTTTTTGCGCTCTACGTAAAATTTGTTAACGCGCTATACGACAACGGATTGGTTTATCGAAATTCTTTTGATAACTTTTTGCCGAGAGGGTCTCTAGATGCTACATACCAAATTTCGCGACAATCGGGTAAAAACTCTAGGACGAGTTCGCAAAAGTAGGTTTTACGAATAATTCAAAATGGCGGAAAAATTTTCATGACGGAAAATGACGTCATAGGGTCCAGTCGAATCGTCTTGAGCCAAGGAATCAGAGGAAACAAGAATTTCGTTTCTAGGACTTACGGATCAGAAGTTATAAGCAAAAACATAAGTTCAACTTTGGACTGTTGGTGGCGCTAGCGGGTTAGAGATAGAGACTCCAAATTTGCTGTGGGGACACATTGGACTGTCCTTTATCAGTGTGCCAAATTTCATAACTTTCCTACATACGGTTCTATGGGCTGCCATAGACCGCAATGGCGGAAGAAGAATAATAATAATAATAAAAAGAAAACTAACGGATACAATAGGGGTCTTCGCCCCTTCGGGGCTTGACCCCTAATAATAATAAGAAAACTAACAAGTACAATAGGGGTCTTCGCCCCTTCGGGGCTTGACCCCTAAATATAGCTGCAAGCAGCAATGCCGGGGTCAAGCCGAACAGGGCACAGAAGGGTGTAAAGTTGAGTTTGGATAAGAATACTAAAGAACCTAGGTAAACCTCATGATTTCAAATGAAAAAAACGCAAAAGTAATCAACAAAAATAATCTATGTTCTTGTCTAATGCAATCCTCCTTCTGTTATTGACAATCATGGAACATTAGAGCACTGAAGGACATGTGAGTGATGTATGCAGTGGCATAACATGGGTCACAACATGTTACAACAAGTTAAATCAGTCAAAAGAGACCATCCCCATGTCTCTACGATGTTCTGATGCAGAGAAAAAGCTCTTTCAAAGACAGTTGATTAGGTAATCTCATTGGTTGCTAGAGAGTAGATTCACATCCACCAGTGATAATAGTCCAAGCCATGAAATGAAGAATCCACGATGACTTATAATTTTAGATGTGTTGTTGCAGTAGTTTTAGGCAAAAATTGCTATTTTCTATCTCCAAGCCACTAGGTGGCGCTATGACAAAATTGTGCATGCAACCTCAGGGCATGACTGCGTTATATTTAGCTAGTTTTCTGACTATACACTTTAGTTCAGCAAAGAAATAGTTGTATGACCATAGGGCTTGCTTGATATGAAAGGTTTTGTCCAATTATAAGGCCAACTAGTGGTGAAGGAATACCAATGTTTTTGTGTGACCTCAGACTCTGCTCGTACACCAGCGTATCAAATCTGGTGAAAAAATCTCTTTTCGTTGCGAAGTTATAACCATTTATGTGTAAAAAACACAAAATTCAAAGGTAATTTCTCGTTTTTTGCAATTTTCGGCCATTTCTGATGAAAATTTTAATATAACGCCAATAGAACTTTTTGTTCAGAAGGTAATGCAATATTCTTCCTATGGTGTTTTCGAGTCGATCAGAATAACGCTCGCGAAGATATTCGCGCTTGTTTTTTAAGTGCTGTTTTGCTGCGCAGGGCTAACCGTAAGGCGAAATATGGCATGTTTGGTATCGTTGGACTCGGCAACTACCCAGGACTCCTAAAAATCAAGTCCTGTCAAAATACGTTTATCACAGCCAAAGTTATAGACGTATAAAACATTTGTCTGGCCAGTAGGTGGCGCTGCGACGAAACTGTGCATGCACCCTCAGTTCCTGACTGGCATCTCAAGTACCAAGTGTCGTGTCAATAGGCCTACGTTTGACGAAGATACAGCCTAAAATCTGTTTTTTTGCGCTCTACGTAAAATTCGTTAAGGTGGTATTTGACAACGGATTGCTGTATCGAAATTCTTTTGATAACTTTTTGCCATGAGTGTCTCAAGATGATACATACCAATTTTCGTGGCAATCGGACAAAAGCTCTAGGACGAGTTCGAAAAAGTAGGTTTTTCGAATAATTCAAAATGGCGGGAAAATTTTCATGACGGAAAATGACGTCATAGAGTGTAATCGAATCGCCTTGAGCCAAGGAATCAGAGGAAGCAAGAATTTTGTTTCTAGGACTTACGGATCAGAAGTTATAAGCAAAAACATAAGTGCAATTTTGGACTGTTGGTGGCGCTAGCGGGTTTGACATAGAGACTCCAAATTTGCTGTGGGGACACATTGGAGTGTCCTTTATCAGTGTGCCAAATTTCATAACTTTCCTACGTACGGTTCTATGGGCTGCCATAGACCGCAATGGCGGAAGAAGAATAACTAATAATAAATATAGCTGCAAGCAGCAATGCCGGGGTCAAGCCAAAAAGGGCACATAAGAAAGTACCCACTGCGCAAAGTGACGTCGGAATTACGTCTTTTTCATGTAATTTTTGGACGTCCGAATCCGGTCCATAAAAGGGGTTGTTTTGTAACGCCAGGCGACGTCTTTTTTTCGACGTGTTCTGCACGTCTAAAAATGTTGACAACCGTAGGACCGCCGTGTAAGGAAAAGAGACATGAAAAAAGCGAAAAGACATGATTGCCTCTGCACTTCACCCATCCACCACACCGAAACCTTTCAGACATTTCCTGCCGGCCGTGGGATTCGAACCCCCGATCTCCGTGTTACAAACAAGTCTCGCTAACCACTCGGCCACGTGGCCATAATTTCAAGTTGTAAATAAGGCATTCTTATTGCATTCATATCATGAACAATTTAATATGAGAATATTTTCATGTTAAATTGTTAGTATGGTCATATACTTTTAATATAACGAACTACACATTTAATTACATATTTTGAATGGTACATTTAGATGAATTTTGTATGTAATTCAAGAAAGCAGAAAAAACAGTATTGTTATAATAATATAGACTATTCGTATGTATTAATCATGTTGGTACAATAATGATGATATTTGTAAATAAACACATTTTTATAGGCCTAATCATGTAATATAGACATAGACCTGTCATAGACGTCCAAATGACGTCCAAAAATTACCCAGTTTAAACGTCAAATGTGGCCCATAAATATGACGTCCAAATGACGTCCAAAAAATTACCCAGTTTAAACGTCCAATGTTGCCCGTCAATATGACGTCCAAATAGGGTCATGGTGGGACGTCCAAATAGTGGACCTAGTTTGGACGTCGAATACAAGTCCAGAATTGGTCATGGACCGACGGACCCAATATAGACATGATCTGCACGTCTATCCGACGTCCTGTGTTTAGTGGGTAAAGTTGAATTCGGATGAGCAGTTTAAAGAACCTGGGAAAATCTCTTGATTTCAGACTAAATAATATAACAGTTATCAGCAAAAAAGCTGTGTTTTCATTCAGTGTCATCTCTCCCTCTCTTCTCGAGGAGCATTGACAACTAGAACACTGAAGAAAATGTGAGTGGTGCTTGCAGTGGCAATTCTCAGCTTACAAAATGTTACAGTGGTGTTAATGAGTCAAAAGAGACCACCCCCATGTCTCTACGATGTTCTGATGCAGAGATATAACTCTTGTAAAAAGGGTTGATAAGGTATCCTAATTGGTTGCTAGGGAGTTAATTGGCATGCACCAATGATCTCCAAGCCATGAAAGAATAATACATGATGACCCAAGATTTTAGATGTACTGTTGGAGTAGTTTTAGGCAAAAATACCATATTTCTATCTCAAAACCAGTAGGTGGCGCAATGACAAAGTTGTGCATGCAACCTCAGTTCATAACTGTGTTACATCTAGCTAGTTTTATGACTATACACTTTAGTTTAGTGAAGAAATAGTTGTATGACCATAGGGTGGCTTGATTTCAAAGGTTTTGTTCAATTATAAGGCCAACTAGTGGTGCAACCATACAATTTTTTTTGTGTAGCCTCAGACTGTAGTCGTACATCAGCGTATCAAATATGGTGAAAAAATCTCTTTGCGTTACGAAGTTATAACCATTTATGTGTAAAAACACAAAATTTAAAGGTAATTTTTCGTTTTTTGCCATTTTCGGCCATTTCTGATGAAAATTTTAATATAGTGCCAATAGAACTTTTTGTTCAGAAGGTAATGCAATATTCTTCCTATGATGTTTTCGAGTCGATCAGAATTACGCTCGCGGAGATATTCGCGCGTGTTTTTTAAGTGCTGTTTTGCTGCTCAGGGCTAATCGTAAGGCGAAATCTGGCATGTTTGGTATCGTTGGACTCGGCGACTATTCAGGACTCCTAAAAATCAAGTCCCGTCAAAATACGTTGATCACAGCCAAAGTTATAGGTGTAAAAAACATCTGTCTGGCCACTAGGTGGCGCTGCGACGAAACTGTGCATGCACACTCAGTTCCTGACTGGCATCACAAGTACCAAGTGTCGTGTCAATAGGCCTAAGTTTGACGAAGATACAGCCTAAAATCTGTTTTTTTGCACTCTACGAAAATTTTGTTGACGCGCTATACGACAACGGATTGGTTTATCGAAATTCTTTTGATAACTTTTTGCCGTGTGGGTCTCTAGATGCTACATACCAATTTTCGCGGCAATCGGGTAAAAACTCTAGGACGAGTTCGCAAAAGTAGGTTTTACGAATAATTCAAAATGGCGGAAAAAATTTCATGACGGAAAATGACGTCATAGGGTCCAATCGAATCGGCTTGAGCCAAGGAATCAGAGGAAGCAAGAATTTTGTTTGTGGGACTTACGGATCAGAAGTTATAAGCAAAAACATAAGTGTAACTTTGGACTGTTGGTGGCGCTAGCGGGTTAGACATAGAGACTCCAAATTTGCTGTGGGGACACATTGGACTGTCCTTTATCAGTGTGCCAAATTTCATAACTTTCCTACGTACGGTTCTATGGGCTGCCATAGACCGCAATGGCGGAAGAAGAATAACTAATAATAATAATAATTATTATAAAAAGAAAACTAACGGATACAATAGGGGTCTTCGCCCCTTCGGGGCTTGACCCCTAAATATAGCTGCAAGCAGCGATACCGGGGTCAAGCCGAAAAGGGCACAGAAGGGTGTAAAGTTGCGTTTGGATAAGCAGACTGAAGAACCTAGGTAAACCTAATGATTTCAGATGAAAAAATGCAAAGGTAATCAACAAAAATAATCTATATTCTTGTCTACTGCAACTGTCCTTCGGTTATTGACAATCATGGAACATTAGAGCACTGAAGGACATGTATGTGATGCTTACAGTGGGCAAACATGGGTCACAACATGTTACAACAAGTTAAAAGAGTCAAAAGAGACCATCCCCATGTCTCTGTGATGTTCTGATACAGAGAAAAAGCTCTTGCAAAAACAGTTGATAACGTATTCTCATTGGTTGCTAGAGAGTAAATGGACATCCTCTAGTGATTATAGTCAAAGCCATGAAAGGAATAATCCATGATGACTCATGGTTTTAGATGTGTTGTTGCAGTAGTTTTAGGCAAAAAATGCCATATTCTATCTCAAAACCAGTAGGTGGCGCAATGACAAAATTCGTGCATGCAACCTCAGGTCATAAATGTGTTACATCTAGCTAGTTTTATGACTATACACTTTAGTTTAGTGAAGAAACAGTTTTATGACCATAGGGTGGCTTGATTTCAAAGGTTTTGTTCAATTATAAGGCCAACTAGTGGTGCAACCATACAATTTTTTTTGTGTAGCCTCAGACTGTGGTCGTACATCAGCGTATCAAATATGGTGAATAAATCTCTTTGCGTTACGAAGTTAAAACCATTTATGTGTAAAAACACAAAATTTAAAGGTAATTTTTCGTTTTTTGCAATTTTCGGCCATTTCTGATGAAAATTTTAATATAGTGCCAATAGAACTTTTTGTTCAGAAGGTAATACAATATTCTTCCTATGATGTTTTCGAGTCGATCAGAATTACGCTCGCGGAGATATTCGCGCGTGTTTTTTAAGTGCTGTTTTGCTGCGCAGGGCTAACCGTAAGGCGAAATCTGGCATGTTTGGTATCGTTGGACTCGGCGACTATTCAGGACTCCTAAAAATCAAGTCCCGTCAAAATACGTTGATCACAGCCAAAGTTATAGGTGTAAAAAACATCTGTCTGGCCACTAGGTGGCGCTGCGACGAAACTGTGCATGCACACTCAGTTCCTGACTGGCATCACAAGTACCAAGTGTCGTGTCAATAGGCCTAAGTTTGACGAAGATACAGCCTAAAATCTGTTTTTTTGCGCTCTATGTAAAATTTGTTAACGCGCTATACGACAACGGATTGGTTTATCGAAATTCTTTTGATAACTTTTTGCCGTGAGGGTCTCTAGATGCTACATACCAAATTTCGCGACAATCGGGTAAAAACTCTAGGACGAGTTCGCAAAAGTAGGTTTTACGAATAATTCAAAATGGCGGAAAAATTTTCATGACGGAAAATGACGTCATAGGGTCCAATCGAATCGTCTTGAGCCAAGGAATTAGAGGAAACAAGAATTTCGTTTCTAGGACTTATGGATCAGAAGTTATAAGCAAAAACATAAGTTCAACTTTGGACTGTTGGTGGCGCTAGCGGGTTAGAGATAGAGACTCCAAATTTGCTGTGGGGACACATTGGACTGTCCTTTATCAATGTGCCAAATTTCATAACTTTCCTACGTACGGTTCTATGGGCTGCCATAGACCGCAATGGCGGAAGAAGAATAACTAATAATAATAATAATAAAAAGAAAAAGAAAACTAACAGATACAATAGGGGTCTTCGCCCATTCTGGGCTTGACCCCTAATTATTATAATAAAAAGAAAACTAACGGATACAATAGGGGTCTTCGCCCCTTCGGGGCTTGACCCCTAAAAAGAAAAAGAAAAAGAAAACTAACGAATACAATAGGGGTCTTCGCCCATTCTGGGCTTGACCCCTAAATATAGCTGCAAGCAGCGATACCAGGGTCAAGCCAAACATGGCAAAAAATGATTCATACGTGATGACTGCCAAGATTTAACATCTAAGTTTGCATTAGTTTTATGAAATAAAGCACTTTTTTCGTATCTTGAGACCACTAGGTGGCACTGTGCCGAAAGAATAGTTGGTGCCTCAGGTCATGACTGTGATGACACATACCAAATTTAGTGTAAATACAATAAAGCGATACGGAGATATAGCCTTAAATGACTTGACCACTAGGGGGCACTGACCAAAAAATAAATTGTGACTCAGGTCTTGATTGTGATGACACCCACCAAATTTGGTGTGAATACAATAAAGAGATGCAGAGATATAGCCTTAAATGACTTGACCACTAGGGGGCACTGACCAAAAAATTAATTGTGACTCAGGTCTTGATTGTGATGACACCCACCAAATTTGGTGTAAATACGATAAAGAGATGCAGAGATATAGCTTCAAATCTCTTGACCACTAGGGGGCACCGAAAAGTTTACAAGTCCTCCCAGAACATGTTGCTGATGAACCATGCCAAGTTTCATAACAATACGCAATTGCGTTTCTGAAATACTTGAACTTAAAGAAAAATTCAAAATGGCCGACACACAAAATGGCCGACCAAAAACCATTTGGTATCGTTTGACTCGACATGCCTCACGAATTCTAACAAGACCAGTCTCATAATTTTACATTCAAATTTGCAGTAGTTATAAGCAAAAATAGAATTTTTTTATATCTCGTGACCAGTAGGGGGCAGTGTGACGAAATAGTGCATGCACCCTCAGGTCATCACTGTTATGACATATACCAAGTCTCATATTAATACGCAAAAGTTTTGCGAAGATACAGGCTCAAAGACATTTTGGCGTGCTCGCCCTCGCATTCTTTGATGCGTTATACGACAACGGATAGGTCTACCGAAAATCTTTTGATAACTTTTTGTCTAGAGTGTCTCTAGATGATGCATACCAAAAATCAAGCCAATCACACAAGCGCTCTAGGAGGAGTTCGAAAAAGTAGGTGTTCAATATAATTCAAAATGGCCGACAGGAAGTAGGTTTGACTCAGACATATTTGGTACAGTCGGACTCAGCATGAGCCAAGGAATCAATAGAGTGAAGTCTTATGTCATAGTGGCAATTTAATCAAATTACATAAAGATTTAAAAACATTTTTTTAAATATCCTGACCACTAGGTGGCGCCATCCTAAAGATTTATAGGTGCGCTCAGAACATGTCACTGATGAACCATGGCAAATTTCGTAGCGATACGCCATTCTGTTTGTGAAATACTGAACTTAATGAGAAAATTCAAAATGGCCGACACCCAAAATGGCCGAACGAAAACCGTTTGGTATCGTTTGACTCGGCATGCCTCAAGGAATCTAACAAGACCACCTTCATGATTTTAGACTCAAGTTTGAAGTAGTTATAAGCGAAAATAGGCATTTTTCGAATCTCGTGACCACTAGGTGGCGCTGTGACGAAACGTTGCAGGCACCCTCAGGTCATGACTGTAATGACATATACCAAGTTTCGTGTCGATACAATAAAGTTTTGCGAAGATAAGGCCTCACGTCCGTTTTGGCGTGCTCGCCGCCATATATGTTGTCAATTTATATGAGAACGCATTGGTCTATCAAAAAGCTTTTGATAACTTTTTGTCTTGGGTGTCTCTAGATGCTACATACCAAAGGACATGCAAATCGGACAAACGGTCTAGGAGGAGTTCGAAAAAGTAGGTTTTACGAAAAATTCAAAATGGCGGAAAGATGTGCATGACACAAATGACATCAATGTGTGCATTTGAATCATCATGAGCCAAGGATTCAGAGGAAACAAGAATTTAGTTTCTAGGACTCACGGGTCAGAAGTTATGAGCATGAACATAAGTGGATTTTTGGACTGTTGGTGGCGCTAGAGGGTTTGAGTCAGATACACCAATGTTGCTATAGTAACTTCTAAGACCGTCCTCTACATGTGTGCCAAATTTCATAACTTTCCTATGTACGGTTCTATGGGCTGCCATTGACTTCAATGGCGGAAGAACAAGAAGAAGATTAATAATAAATATAGCTGCAAGCAGCAATCACCGGGGTCAAGCCGAAAAGGGCACAGCAGAAAGTAAAGTTGACTTCGGATGAGCAGTTTAAAAAACCTAGGAAAATCTCTTGATTTCAGACAAAACAATATAACAGTTATCAGCAAAAAAGCTGTGTTCTCATTTAGGCAAGGCAAGGCAAGGCAAGTTTATTTGTATAGCACATTTCATACACAGAGGTCATTCAAAGTGCTTTACACAGAGATGAGAAAACAATATATAAAAAAAGAAAAAGAAAATGTAAAAATAAGATATACACGATAAGATCACAATAAAGACATGAGAATTTTAAATAACAATTAAAGAAAATAAATGTGATTTTAATAAAACAGTTTAAAATATTAAAAAGAATAAAACAGGAGTAAAAGTGACTTGAGTTAAAAGTGCAGTCAGTGTGAAGCAGCACAGTGCTCATTCAGTAAATGCAGAGTTAAACAGATGTGTTTTTAATCTAGATTTAAAAGTGTTTACTGTTGAAGCACATCTGATCTCTTCTGGAAGTTGATTCCAGCTAGAGGTGGCATAATAACTAAATGCTGACGCACCTTGTTTTGAGTGAACCCTTGGTATTTCTAACTGACCGGATCCTAATGATCTGAGTAATCTTTTAGGTTTATATTCAGTTAGCATATCTGTCATGTATTTGGGTCCTTAGCCATGAAGTGATTTATAAACGGGTAACAATACTTTAAAGTCTATTCTAAATGTAACAGGAATTTAGTGAAATCTCTCCCTCTCTTTCGACGAGCATTGATAACTAGAACACTGAAGTAAAAATAAGTGGTGCTTGCAGTGGCAATACTCAGCTCACAAAATGTTACAGTGGTGTTAATGAGTCAAAAGAGCCCACCCCCGTGTCTCTACGATGTTCTGACACAGAGATATAGCTCTTGCAAAACGGTTGATAAGGTATTCTCATTGGTTGCTAGGGAGTGAATTGACAACCATCAGTGGATTATAGTCAAAGCCATGAAAGGAATAATCCATGATGACTAATGGTTTTAGATGTGTTGTTGCAGTAGTTTTAGGCAAAAAATGCCATATTTCTATCTCAAAACCAGTAGGTGGCGCAATGACAAAATTGTGCATGCAACCTGAGGTCATAACTGTGTTACATCTAGCTAGTTTTATGAGTATACACTTTAATTTAGTGAAGAAACAGTTGTATGACCATAGGGCTTGCTTGATATGTAAGATTTTGTTCAATTATAGGGCCACCTAGTGGTTCAGGCATACCAATTTTTTTGTGTGGCCTCAGACTCTGCTCATACATCAGCGTATCAAATCTGGTGAAAAAATTTCTTTTCGTTGCGAAGTTATAACCATTTATGTATAAAAACACAAATTGTAAAAGGTAATTTTTCTTTTTTTGCAATTTTCGGCCATTTCTGAAGAAAATTTTAATAAAACGCCAATAGAACTTTTTGTTCAGAAGGTAATGCAATGTTCTTCCTATGGTGTTTTCGAGTCGATCGGAATAACGCTCGCGGAGATATTCGCGCATGTTTTTTAAGTGCTGTTTTGCTGAGTAAGGAATAACCGTAAAGCGAAATCTGGCATGTTTGGTATCGTTGGACTCAGCGACTATTCAGGACTCCTAAAAATTAAGTCCCGTCAAAATACGTTGATCACAGCCAAAGTTATAGGTGAAAAAAACATCTGTCTGGCCACTAGGTGGCGCTGCGACGAAACTGTGCATGCACACTCAGTTCCTGACTGGCATCACAAGTACCAAGTGTCGTGTCAATAGGCCTAAGTTTGACGAAGATACAGCCTAAATTCTGTTTTTTTGTGCTCTACGTAAAATTTGTTGACGCGCTATACGACAACGGATTGGTTTATCGAAATTCTTTTGATAACTTTTTGCCGTGAGGGTCTCTAGATGCTACATACCAATTTTCGCGGCAATCGGGCAAAAGCTCTAGGACGAGTTCGAAAAAGTAGGTTTTACGAATAATTCAAAATGGCGGAAAAATTTTCATGACGGAAAATGACGTCATAGGGTCCAGTCGAATCGGCTTGAGCCAAGGAATCAGAGGAAACAAGAATTTCGTTTCTAGGACCTACGGATCAGAAGTTATAAGCAAAAACATAAGTGCAACTTTGGACTGTTGGTGGCGCTAGAGGGTTAGAGATAGAGACTCCAAATTTGCTGTGGGGACACATTGGACTGTCCTTTATCAGTGTGCCAAAATTCATAACTTTCCTATGTACGGTTCTATGGGCTGCCATTGACTTTCGGCGGAAGAACGAGGAAGAAAAATAATAATAAATATAGCTGCAAGCAGCGATACCGGGGTCAAGCCAAACATGGCAAAAAATGATTCATACGTGATGACTGTCATGATTTAAGATCTAAGTTTGCATTAGTTTTATGAAAAAATAGCAATTTTTTCGTATCTTGAGACCACTAGGTGGCGTTGTGCCGAAACAATAGATGGTACCTCAGGTCATGACTGTGATGACACATACCAAATTTAGTGTAAATACAATAAAGCGATATGGAGATATAGCCTTAAATGACTTGACCACTAGGGGGCACTGACCAAACAATAAATTGTGACTCAGGTCTTGATTGTGATGACACCCACCAAATTTGGTGTTAATACGATAAAGAGATGAAGAGATATAGCTTCAAATCGTTTGACCACTAGGGGGCGCCGAAAAGTTTACAAGTCCTCCCAGAACATGTTGCTGATGAACCATACCAAGTTTCATAACAATACGCAATTGTGTTTCTGAAATACTTCAATTTAAAGAAAAAATTCAAAATGGCCGACACACAAAATGGCCGACCAAAAACCATTTGGTATCGTTTGACTCGGCATGCCTCACGAAATCTTAAAAGACCACTCTCATAATTTTACATTCAAGTTTGCAGTAGTTATAAGCAAAAATAGACATATTTTATATCTCGTGACCAGTAGGGGGCAGTGTGACGAAATGGTGCATGCACCCTCAGGTCATCACTGTTATGACATATACCAAGTCTCATATTAATACACAAAAGTTTTGCGAAGACACAGGCTCAAACACATTTTGGCGTGCTCGCCCTCGCATTCTTTGATGCGTTATACGACAACAAATAGGTCTACCGAAAAGCTTTTGATAACTTTTTGTCTAGAGTGTCTCTAGATGATGCCTACCAAAATTCAAGCCAATCAAACAAGCGCTCTAGGAGGAGTTCGAAAAAGTAGGTCTTCAATATAATTCAAAATGGCCGACAGGAAGTAGGTTTGACTCAGACATACTTGGTACAGTCGGACTCAGCATGAGCCAAGGAATCAATAGAGTGAAGTCTTATGTCATAGTGGCAATTTATTCAAATGATATAAAGATTTTAAACTATTTATTTACATATCCTGACCACTAGGTGGCGCTGTCCTAAAGATTTATAGGTGCGCTCAGAACATGTCACTGATGAACCATGCCAAATTTCGTAGCGATACGCCATTCTGTTTGTGAAATACTGAACTAAATGAGAAAATTCAAAATGGCCGACACCCAAAATGGCCGACCGAAAATCGTTTGGTATCGTTTGACTCGGCATGCCTCAAGGAATCTAACAAGACCAACTTCATGATTTTAGACTCAAGTTTGAAGTAGTTATAAGCGAAAATAGGCATTTTTCGAATCTCGTGACCACTAGGTGGCGCTGTGACGAAACGTTGCAGGCACCCTCAGTTCATGACTGTAATGACATATACCAAGTTTCGTGTCGATACACCAAAGTGTTGCGAAGATACAGCCACACGTCCGTTTTGGCGTGCTCGCCGCCATATATGTTGTTAATTTATACGAGAACGCATTGGTCTATCAAAAAGCTTTTGATAACTTTTTGTCAGAGGTGTCTCTAGATGCTATATACCAAAGGACATGCAAATCGGACAAACGCTCTAGGAGGAGTTCGAAAAAGTAGGTTTTACGGAAAATTCAAAATGGCGGAAAGATGTGCATGACACAAATGACATCAATGTGTGCAATTGAATCAACATGAGCCAAGGATTCAGAGGAAACAAGAATTTAGTTTATAGGACTCACGGGTCAGAAGTTATGAGCATGAACATAAGTGGACTTTTGGACTGTTGGTGGCGCTAGAGAGTTTGAGTTAGACACACCAAATTTGCTAAAGTAACTTCTAAGACTGTCCTGTACATGTGTGCCAAATTTCATAACTTTCCTATGTACGGTTCTATGGGCTGCCATTGACTTCAATGGCGGAAGAGGAAGAATAATAATAATAATAATAATAAGAAAACTAACAATAACAATAGGGTTCTACGCCCCTTCGGGGCTTGACCCCTAATAATAATAATAAGAAAACTAACAATAACAATAGGGTTCTACGCCCCTTCGGGGCTTGACCCCTAAATATAGCTGCAAGCAGCGATACCGGGGTCAAGCCAAACATGGCAAAAAATGATTCATACATGATGATTGTCATGATTTAAGATCTAAGTTTGCATTAGTTTTATGAAAAAAAGCAATTTTTTCGTATCTTGAGACCACTAGGTGGCACTGTGCCGAAACAATAAAAGGTGCCTCAGGTCATGACTGTGAGGACACATACCAAATTTAGTGTAAATACAATAAAGCGATACAGAGATATAGCCTTAAATGACTTGACCACTAGGGGGCACTGACCAAAAAATAAATTGTGACTCAGGTCTTGATTGTAATGACACCCACCAAATTTGGTGTAAATACGATAAAGAGATGCAGAGATATAGCTTCAAATCTCTTGACCACTAGGGGGCGCCGAAAAGTTAACAAGTCCTCCCAGAACATGTTGCTGATGAACCATACCAAGTTTCATAACAATACGCAATAGCATTTCTGAAATACTCGAACTTAAAGAAAAATTCAAAATGGCCGACACACAAAATGGCTGACCAAAAACCATTTGGTATCGTTTGACTCGGCATGCCTCACGAAATCTAACAAGACCAGTCTCATAATTTTACATTCAAATTTGCAGTAGTTATAAGCAAAAATGGACATTTTTTTTATCTCGTGACCAGTAGGGGGCAGTGTGACGAAATGGTGCATGCACCCTCAGGTCATCACTGTTATGACATATACCAAGTCTCATATTAATACGCAAAAGTTTTGCGAAGATACAGGCTCAAACACATTTTGGCGTGCTCGCCCTCGCATTCTTTGATGCGTTATACGACAACGGATAGGTCTACCGAAAAGCTTTTGATAACTTTTTGTCTAGAGTGTCTCTAGATGATGCATACCAAAAATCAAGCCAATCACACGAGCGCTCTGGGAGGAGTTCGAAAAAGTAGCTGATCAATATAATTCAAAATGGCCGACAGGAAGTAAGTTTGACTCAGACATATTTGGTACAGTCGGACTCAGCATGAGCCAAGGAATCAATAGAGTGTTATGTCTTATGTCATAGTAGCAATTTAATCAAATGATATAAAGATGTAATTTTTTTTTTTTACATATCCTGACCACTAGGTGGCGCCGTCCTAAAGATTTATAGGTGCGCTCAGATTATGTCACTGTTGAACCATGCCAAATTTCGTAGCGATACGCCATTCTGTTTGTGAAATACTGAACTTAATGAGAAAATTCAAAATGGCCGACACCCAAAATGGCCGACCGAAAACCGTTTGGTATCGTTTGACTCGGCATGCCTCAAGGAATCTAACAAGACCACCTTCATGATTTTAGACTCAAGTTTGAAGTAGTTATAAGCAAAAATAGGCATTTTTCGAATCTCGTGACCACTAGGTGGCGCTGTGACGAAACATTGCAGGCACCCTCAGGTCATGACTGTTATGACATATACCAAGTTTCGTGTCGATACAATAAAGTTTTGCGAAGATAAGGCCACACGTCCGTTTTGGCGTGCTCGCCGCCATATATGTTGTCAATTTATATGAGAACGCATTGGTCTATCAAAAAGCTTTTGATAACTTTTTGTCTTGGGTGTCTCTAGATGCTACATACCAAAGGACATGCAAATCGGACAAACGGTCTAGGAGGAGTTCGAAAAAGTAGGTTTTACGAAAAATTCAAAATGGCGGAAAGATGTGCATGACACAAATGACATAATGTGTGCATTTGAATCATCATGAGCCAAGGATTCAGAGGAAACAAGAATTTAGTTTCTAGGACTCACGGGTCAGAAGTTATGAGCATGAACATAAGTGGATTTTTGGACTGTTGGTGGCGCTAGAGGGTTTGAGTCAGACACACCAATGTTGCTATAGTAACTTCTGAGAATGTCCTCTACATGTGTGCCAAAATTCATAACTTTCCTATGTACGGTTCTATGGGCTGCCATTGACTTTCGGCGGAAGAACGAGGAAGAAAAATAATAATAATAATAATAAGAAAACTAACAATAACAATAGGGTTCTACGCCCCTTCGGGGCTTGACCCCTAATAATAAGAAGAAAACTAACAATAACAATAGGTGTCTACGCCACTTCGTGGCTTGACCCCTAATAATAATAATAATAAGAAAACTAACAAATACAATAGGGGTCTTCGCCCCTTCGGGGCTTGACCCCTAAATATAGCTGCAAGCAGCAATACCGGGGTCAAGCCGAAAAGGGCACAGAAGGGTGTAAAGTTGAGTTTGGATAAGAATACTAAAGAACCTATGTAAACCTCATGATTTCAGATGAAAAAACCGCAAAAGTAATCAACAAAAATAATCTATGTTATTGACAATCATGGAACATTAGAGCACAGAAGGACATGTGAGTGATGTTTGCAGTGGCATAATATGGGTCACAACATGTTACAACATGTTGAATCAGTCAAAAGAGACCATCCCCATGTCTCTACGATGTTCTGATGCAGAGAAAAAGCTCTTTCAAAAACAGTTCATAGGGTTTTTTCATTGGTTGCTAGAGAGTAAATTCACATCCACCAGTGATTATAGACCAAGCCATGAAATGAAGAATCCATGATGACTCATGGTTTTAGATGTGCTGTTGCAGTAGATTTAGGCAAAAATAGCTATTTTCTATCTCCAAACCACTAGGGGGCGCTATGACAGAATCGTGCATGCAACTTCATGACTGCGTTACATCTAGCGAGTTTCATGACTATACACTTTAGTTCGGCAAAGAAATAGTTGTATGACCATAGGGCTTGCTTGATATGAAATATTTTGTTCAATTATAGGGCCACCTAGTGGTTCAGGCATACTATTTTTTTGTGTGGCCTCAGACTCTGCTCATTCATCAGCGTATCAAATCTGGTGAAAAAATCTCTTTTCGTTGTGAAGTTATAACCATTTATGTGTAAAAACCACAAATTTTAAAGGTAATTTTTCGTTTTTTGCAATTTTCGGCCATTTCTGATGAAAATTTTAATATAACATCAATAGAACTTTTTGTTCAGAAGGTAATGCAATGTTCTTCCTATGGTGTTTTCGAGTCGATCGGAATAACGCTCGCGGAGTTATTCGCGCATGTTTTATAAGCGCTATTTTAATGCACAGGGCTAACCGTAGGATGAAATCTGGCATGTTTGGTATCGTTGGACTCGGCATCTACTCAGGACTCTTAAAAATCAAGTCCCGTCAAAATACGTTGATCGCAGCCAAAGTTATAGGTGTATAAAACATCTGTCTGGCCACTAGGTGGCGCAGCGACGAAACTGTGCATGCACACTCAGTTCTTGACTGGCATCACAAGTACCAAGTGTCGTGTCAATAGGCCTAAGTTTGACGAAGATACAGCCTAAAATCAGTTTTTTTGAGCTCTACGTAAAATTTGTTGACGCACTATACGACAACGGATTGGTTTATCAAAATTCTTTTAATAACTTTTTGCCGTGAGGGTCTCTAGATGCTACATACCAATTTTCGCGGCAATCGGGTAAAAACTCTAGGACGAGTTCGCAAAAGTAGGTTTTACGAATAATTCAAAATGGTGGAAAAATTTTCATGACGGAAAATGACGTCATAGTGTCCAATCGAATCGTCTTGAGCCAAGGAATCAGAGGAAACAAGAATTTCGTTTCTAGAACTTACGGATCAAAAGTTATAAGCAAAAACATAAGTGCAACTTTGGACTGTTGGTGGCGCTAGCGGGTTTGAGATAGAGACTCCAAATTTGCTGTGGGGACACATTGGACTGCCCTCTATCAGTGTGCCAAATTTCATAACTTTCCTACGTACGGTTCTATGGGCTGCCATAGACCGCAATGGCGGAAGAAGAAAAATTTACTAACAGAAACAATTGCCAATATAGCTGCAAGCAGCAATGCCGGGGTCAAGCCAAAAAGGGCACAGAAGAAAGTAAAGTTGAATTTGGATGATCAGTTTAAAGAACCTAAGAAAATCTCTTGATTTCAGACTAAGTAATATAACAGTTATCAGCAAAAAGCTGTGTTTTCATTCAGTGTAATCTCTCCCTCTCTTCTCGAGGAGCATTGACAACTAGAACACTGAAGAAAATGTGAGTGGTGCTTGCAGTGGCAATTCTCAGCTCACAAAATGTTACAGTGGTGTTAATGAGTCAAAAGAGACCACCCCCATGTCTCTACGATGTTCTGATGCAGAGATATAGCTCTTGTAAAAAGGATTGATAAGGTATCCTAATTGGTTGCTAAGGAATTAATTGGCATGCACCAATGATCTCCAAGCCATGAAAGGAATAATACATGATGACCCAAGATTTTAGATGTACTGTTGGAGTAGTTTTAGGCAAAAATACCATATTTCTATCTCAAAACCACTAGGTGGCGCAATGACAAAGTTGTGCATGCAACCTCAGTTCATAACTGTGTTACATCTAGCTAGTTTTATAACTATACACTTTAGTTTAGTGAAGAAATAGTTGTATGACCATAGGGCTTGCTTGATATGTAAGATTTTGTTCAATTATAGGGCCACCTAGTGGTTCAGGCATACCAATTTTTTTGTGTGGCCTCAGACTCTGCTCATACATCAGCGTATCAAATATGGTGAAAAAATGTCTTTTCGTTGCGAAGTTATAACCATTTATGTATAAAAACCCAAATTGTAAAAGGTAATTTTTCGTTTTTTGCAATTTTCGGCCATTTCTGATGAAAATTTTAATATAACGCCAATAGAACTTTTTGTTCAGAAGGTAATGCAATGTTCTTCCTATGGTGTTTTCGAGTCGATCGGAATAACGCTTGCGGAGATATTTGCGCATGTTTTTTAAGTGCTGTTTTGCTGCGCAGGGCTAACCGTAAGGCGAAATCTGGCATGTTTGGTATCGTTGGACTCGGCGACTATTCAGGACTCCTAAAAATCAAGTCACGTCAAAATACGTTGATCACAGCCAAAGTTATAGGTGTAAAAAACATCTGTCTGGCCACTAGGTGGCGCTGCGACGAAACTGTGCATGCACACTCAGTTCCTGACTGGCATCACAAGTACCAAGTGTCGTGTCAATAGGCCTAAGTTTGACGAAGATACAGCCTAAAATCTGTTTTTTGTGCTCTACGTAAAATTTGTTGACGCGCTATACGACAACGGATTGGTTTATCGAAATTCTTTTGATAACTTTTTGCCGTGAGGGTCTCTAGATGCTACATACCAATTTTCGCGGCAATCGGGCAAAAGCTCTAGGACGAGTTCGAAAAAGTAGGTTTTACGAATAATTCAAAATGGCGGAAAAATTTTCATGACGGAAAATGACGTCATAGGGTCCAGTCGAATCGTCTTGAGCCAAGGAATCAGAGGAAACAAGAATTTCGTTTCTATGACCTACGGATCAGAAGTTATAAGCAAAAACATAAGTGCAACTTTGGACTGTTGGTGGCGCTAGAGGGTTAGAGATAGAGACGCCAAATTTGCTGTGGGGACACATTGGACTGTCCTTTATCAGTGTGCCAAATTTCATAACTTTCCTACGTACGGTTCTATGGGCTGCCATAGACCGCAATGGCGGAAGAAGAAGAAGAATAATAATAATAATAATAATAATAATAATTATAAGAAAACTAACGGATACAATAGGGGTCTTCGCCCCTTCGGGGCTTGACCCCTAAATATAGCTGCAAGCAGCGATACCGGGGTCAAGCCAAACATGGCAAAAAATGATTTATACGTGATGACTGCCATGATTTAACATCTAAGTTTGCATTAGTTTTATGAAAAAAAGCAATTTATTCGTATCTTGAGACCACTAGGTGGCACTGTGCCGAAAGAATAGATGGTGCCTCAGGTCATGACTGTGATGACACATACCAAATTCAGTGTAAATACAATAAAGCGATACGGAGATATAGCCTTAAATTACTTGACCACTAGGGGGCACTGACCAAAAAATAAATTGTGAGTCAGGTCTTGATTGTGATGACACCCACCAAATTTGGTGTGAATACAATAAAGAGATGCAGAGATATAGCCTTAAATGACTTGACCACTAGGGGGCACTGACCAAAAAATAAATTGTGACTCAGGTCTTGTTTGTGATGACACCCACCAAATTTGGTGTAAATACGATAAAGAGATGCAGAGATATAGCTTCAAATCTCTTGACCACTAGGGGGCACCGAAAAGTTTACAAGTCCTCCCAGAACATGTTGCTGATGAACCATACCAAGTTTCATAACAATACGCAATTACGTTTCTGAAATACTTGATCTTAAAGAAAAATTCAAAATGGCCGACACACAAAATGGCCGACCAAAAACCATTTGGTATCGTTTGACTCGGCATGCCTCATGAAATCTAACAAGACCAGTCTCATAATTTTACATTCAAATTTGCAGTAGTTATAAGCAAAAATAGACATTTTTTATATCTCGTGACCAGTAGGGGGCAGTGTGACGAAATGGTGCATTCACCCTCAGGTCATCACTGTTATGACGTATACCAAGTCTCATATTAATACGCATAAGTTTTGCGAAGATACAGGCTCAAACACATTTTGGCGTGCTCGCTCTCGCATTCTTTGATGCGTTATACGACAACGGATAGGTCTACCGAAACTCTTTTGATAACTTTTTGTCTAGAGTGTCTATAGATGATGCATACCAAAAATCAAGCCAATCACACGAGCGCTCTAGAAGGAGTTCGAAAAAGTAGGTGTTCAATATAATTTAAAATGGCCGACAGGAAGTAGGTTTGACTCAGACATATTTGGTACAGTCAGACTCAGCATGAGCCAAGGAATCAATAGAGTGAAGTCTTATGTCATAGTGGCAATTTAATTAAAAATGATATAAAGATTTTAAACAATTTTTTTACATATCCTGACCACTAGGTGGCGCTGTCCTAAAGATTTATAGGTGCGCTCAGAACATGTCACTGATGAACCATGCCAAATTTCATAGCGCCACGCCATTCTGTTTGTGAAATACTGAACTTAATGAAAAAATTCAAAATTGCCGACACCCAAAATGGCCGACCGAAAACCGTTTGTTATCGTTTGACTCGGCATGCCTCAAGGAATCTAACAAGACCACCTTCATGATTTTAGACTCAAATTTGAAGTAGTTATAAGCGAAAATAGGCATTTTTCGAATCTCGTGACCACTAGGTGGCGCTGTGAGGAAACGTTGCAGGCACCCTCAGGTCATGACTGTAATGACATATACCAAGTTTCATGTCGATACAATAAAGTTTTGGGAAGATACAGCCTCACGTCCGTTTTGGCGTGCTCGCCGCCATATATGTTGTCAATTTATAAGAGAACACATTAGTCTATCAAAAAGCTTTTGATAACTTTTTGTCTGGGGTGTCTCTATATGCTACATACCAAAGGACATGCAAATCGGACGAACGCTCTAGGAGGAGGAAACAAGAATTTAGTTTCTAGGACTCACGGGTCAGAAGTTATGAGCATGAACATAAGTGGATTTTTGGACTGTTGGTGGCGCTAGAGGGTTTGAGTCAGACACACCAATGTTGCTATAGTAACTTCTGAGACTGTCCTCTACATGTGTGCCAAATTTCATAACTTTCCTACGTACGGTTCTATGGGCTGCCATTGACTTCAATGGCGGAAGAACAAGAAGATGAATAATAATAATAATAATAAGAAAACTAACAATAACAATAGGGTTCTACGCCCCTTCGGGGCTTGACCCCTAAATATAGCTGCAAGCAGCAATGCCGGGGTCAAGCCATAAAGGGCACATAAGAAAGTAAAGTTGAATTCGGATGAGCAGTTTAAAGAACCTGGGAAAATCTCTTGATATCAGACTAAATAATATAACAGTTATCAGCAAAAAAGATGTGTTTTCATTCAGTGTCATCTCTCCCTCTCTTCTCGAGGAGCATTGACAACTAGAACACTGAAGAAAATGTGAGTGGTGCTTACAGTGGCAATTCTCAACTCACAAAATGTTACAGTGGTGTTAATGAGTCAAAAGAGACCACCCCCATGTCTCTACGATGTTCTGATGCAGAGATATAGCTCTTTTGTTAAAAGGGTTGATAAGGTATCCTAATTGGTTGCTAAGGAGTTAATTGGCATGCACCAATGATCTCCAAGCCATGAAAGAATAATCCACGATGACTCATGGTTTTAGAAGTATTGTTGGAGTAGTTTTAGGCAAAAATACCATATTTCTATCTCAAAACCACTAGGTGGCGCAATGACAAAGTTGTGCATGCAACCTCAGTTCATAACTGTGTTACATCTAGCTAGTTTTATGAGTATACACTTTAGTTTAGTGAAGAAATAGTTGTATGACCATAGGGTGGCTTGATTTCAAAGGTTTTGTTCAATTATAAGGCCAACTAGTGGTGCAACCATACAATTTTTTTTGTGTAGCCTCAGACTGTGGTCGTACATCAGCGTGTCAAATATGGTGAATAAATCTCTTTGCGTTACGAAGTTATAACCATTTATGTGTAAAAACACAAAATTTAAAGGTAATTTTTCGTTTTTTGCAATTTTCGGCCATTTCTGATGAAAATTTTAATATAGTGCCAATAGAACTTTTTGTTCAGAAGGTAATGCAATATTCTTCCTATGATGTTTTCGAGTCGATCAGAATTACGCTCGCGGAGATATACGCGCGTGTTTTTTAAGTGCTGTTTTGCTGCGCAGGGCTAACCGTAAGGCGAAATCTGGCATGTTTGGTATCGTTGGACTCGGCGACTATTCAGGACTCCTAAAAATCAAGTCCCGTCAAAATACGTTGATCACAGCCAAAGTTATAGGTGTAAAAAACATCTGTCTGGCCACTAGGTGGCGCTGCGACGAAACTGTGCATGCACACTCAGTTCCTGACTGGCATCACAAGTACCAAGTGTCGTGTCAATAGGCCTAAGTTTGACGAAGATACAGCCTAAAATCTGTTTTTTTGCGCTCTACGTAAAATTTGTTGACGTGCTATACGACAACGGATTGGTTTATCGAAATTCTTTTGATAACTTTTTGCCGTGAGGGTCTCTAGATGCTACATACCAATTTTCGCGGCAATCGGGTAAAAACTCTAGGATGAGTTCGCAAAAGTAGGTTTTACGAATAATTCAAAATGGCGGAAAAATTTTCATGACGGAAAATAACTTGATAGGGTCCAGTCGAATCGGCTTGAGCCAAGGAATCAGAGGAAACAAGAATTTCGTTTCTAGGACTTAGGGATCAGAAGTTATAAGCAAAAACATAAGTTCAACTTTGGACTGTTGGTGGCGCTAGCGGGTTAGAGATAGAGACTCCAAATTTGCTGTGGGGACACATTGGACTGTCTTTTATCAGTGTGCCAAATTTCATAACTTTCCTACGTACGGTTCTATGGGCTGCCATAGACCGCAATGGCGGAAGAAGAATAATAATAAATATAGCTGCAAGCAGCAATACTGGGGTCAAGCCGAAAAGGGCACAGAAGGGTGTAAAGTTGAGTTTGGATAAGCAGACTGAAGAACCTAGGTAAACCTAATGATTTCAGATGAAAAAATGCAAAGGTAATCAACAAAAATAATCTATATTCTTGTCTACTGCAACTGTCCTTCGGTTATTGACAATCATGGAACATTAGAGCACTGAAGGACATGTATGTGATGCTTACAGTGGGCAAACATGGGTCACAACATGTTACAACAAGTTAAAAGAGTCAAAAGAGACCATCCCCATGTCTCTGTGATGTTCTGATACAGAGAAAAAGCTCTTGCAAAAACAGTTGATAACGTATTCTCATTGGTTGCTAGAGAGTAAATGGACATCCTCTAGTGATTATAGTCAAAGCCATGAAAGGAATAATCCATGATGACTCATGGTTTTAGATGTGTTGTTGCAGTAGTTTTAGGCAAAAAATGCCATATTCTATCTCAAAACCAGTAGGTGGCGCAATGACAAAATTCGTGCATGCAACCTCAGGTCATTAATGTGTTACATCTAGCTAGTTTTATGACTATACACTTTAGTTTAGTGAAGAAACAGTTGTATGACCATAGGGTGGCTTGATTTCAAAGGTTTTGTTCAATTATAAGGCCAACTAGTGGTGCAACCATACAATTTTTTTTGTGTAGCCTCAGACTGTGGTCGTACATCAGCGTATCAAATATGGTGAAAAAATCTCTTTGCGTTACGAAGTTATAACCATTTATGTGTAAAAACACAAAATTTAAAGGTAATTTTTCGTTTTTTGCAATTTTCGGCCATTTCTGATGAAAATTTTAATATAGTGCCAATAGAACTTTTTGTTCAGAAGGTAATGCAATATTCTTCCTATGATCTTTTCGAGTCGATCAGAATTACGCTCGCGGAGATATTCGCGCGTGTTTTTTAAGTGCTGTTTTGCTGCGCAGGGCTAACCGTAAGGCGAAATCTGGCATGTTTGGTATCGTTGGACTCGGCGACTATTCAGGACTCCTAAAAATCAAGTCCCGTCAAAATACGTTGATCACAGCCAAAGTTATAGGTGTAAAAAACATCTGTCTGGCCACTAGGTGGCGCTGCGACGAAACTGTGCATGCACACTCAGTTCCTGACTGGCATCAAAAGTACCAAGTGTCATGTCAATAGGCCTAAGTTTGACGAAGATACAGCCTAAAATCTGTTTTTTTGCGCTCTACGAAAATTTTGTTGACGCGCTATATGACAACGGATTGGTTTATCGAAATTCTTTTGATAACTTTTTGCCGTGAGGGTCTCTAGATGCTACATACCGATTTTCGTGAAAATTGGGCAAAAGCTCTAGGACGAGTTCGCAAAAGTAGGTTTTATGAATAATTCAAAATGGCGGAAAAATTTCCATGACGGAAAATGACGTCATAGGGTCAAATCGAATCGTCTTGAGCCAAGGAATCAGAGGAAACAAGAAATTTGTTTCTAGGACTTACGGATCAGAAGTTATAAGCAAAAACGTAAGTGCATCTTTGGACTGTTGGTGGCGCTAGAGGGTTGGAGATAGAGACTCCAAATTTGCTGTGGGGACACATTGGACTGTCCTTTATCAGTGTGCCAAATTTCATAACTTTCCTACGTACGGTTCTATGGGCTGCCATAGACCGCAATGGCGGAAGAAGAAGAATAACTAATAATAATAATAATAATAATAAATATAGCTGCAAGCAGCAATGCCGGGGTCAAGCCAAAAAGGGCACATAAGAAAGTAAAGTTGAATTCGGATGAGCAGTTTAAAGAACCTGGGAAAATCTCTTGATTTCAGACTAAATAATATAACAGTTATCAGCAAAAAAGCTGTGTTTTCATTCAGTGTCATCTCTCCCTCTCTTCTCGAGGAGCATTGACAACTAGAACACTGAAGAAAATGTAAGTGGTGCTTGCAGTGGCAATTCTCAGCTCACAAAATGTTACAGTGGTGTTAATGAGTCAAAAGAGACCACCCCCATGTCTCTACGATGTTCTGATGCAGAGATATAGCTCTTGTAAAAAGGATTGATAAGGTATCCTAATTGGTTGCTAAGGAGTTAATTGGCATGCACCAATGATCTCCAAGCCATGAAAGGAATAATACATGATGACCCAAGATTTTAGATGTACTGTTGGAGTAGTTTTAGGCAAAAATACCATATTTCTATCTCAAAACCACTAGGTGGCGCAATGACATAGTTGTGCATGCAACCTCAGTTCATAACTGTGTTACATCTAGCTAGTTTTATGACTATACACTTTAGTTTAGTGAAGAAATAGTTGTATGACCATAGGGCTTGCTTGATATGAAAGATTTTGTTCAATTATAGGGCCACCTAGTGGTTCAGGCATACCAATTTTTTTGTGTGGCCTCAGACTCTGCTCATACATCAGCGTATCAAATCTGGTGAAAAAATGTCTTTTCGTTGCGAAGTTATAACCATTTATGTATAAAAACACAAATTGTAGAAGGTAATTTTTCGTTTTTTGCCATTTTCGGCCATTTCTGATGAAAATTTTAATATAACGCCAATAGAACTTTTTGTTCAGAAGGTAATGCAATGTTCTTCCTATGGTGTTTTCGAGTCGATTGGAATAACGCTCGCGGAGATATTCGCGCATGTTTTTTAAGTGCTGTTTTGCTGCGCAGGGCTAACCGTAAGGCAAAATCTGGCATGTTTGGTATCGTTGGACTCGGCGACTATTCAGGACTCCTAAAAATCAAGTCCCGTCAAAATACGTTGATCACAGCCAAAGTTATAGGTGTAAAAAACATCTGTCTGGCCACTAGGTGGCGCTGCGACGAAACTGTGCATGCACACTCAGTTCCTGACTGGCATCACAAGTACCAAGTGTCGTGTCAATAGGCCTAAGTTTGACGAAGATACAGCCTAAAATCTGTTTTTTTGCGCTCTACGTAGAATTTGTTGACGCGCTATACGACAACGGATTGGTTTATCGAAATTCTTTTGATAACTTTTTGCCGTGAGGGTCTCTAGATGATACATACCAATTTTCGTGGCAATCGGGTAAAAACTCTAGGACGAGTTCGCAAAAGTAGGTTTTACGAATAATTCAAAATGGCGGAACAATTTTTATGACGGAAAACAACGACATAGGGGCCAATCGAATCGTCTTGAGCCAAGGAATCAGACGAAGTAAGAATTTTGTTTCTAGGGCTTACGGATCAGAAGGTATAAGCAAAAACATAAGTGCAACTTTGGACTGTTGGTGGCGCTAGTGGGTTAGACATAGAGACTCCAAATTTGCTGTGGGGACACATTGGACTGTCCTCTATCAGTGTGCCAAATTTCATAACTTTCCTACGTACGGTTCTATGGGCTGCCATTGACTTTCGGCGGAAGAACGAGGAAGAAAAATAATAATAATAAATATAGCTGCAAGCAGCGATACCGGGGTCAAGCCAAACATGGCAAAAAATGATTCATACGTGATGACTGCCATGATTTAACATCTAAGTTTGCATTAGTTTTATGAAAAAAACAATTTATTCGTATCTTGAGACCACTAGGTGGCACTGTGCTGAAAGAATAGATGGTGCCTCAGGTCATGACTGTGATGACACAAACCAAATTTAGTGTAAATACAATAAAGCGATACGGAGATATAGCCTTAAATGACTTGACCACTAGGGGGCACTGCCCAAAAATAAATTGTGACTCAGGTCTTGATTGTGATGACACCCACCAAATTTGGTGTGAATACAATAAAGAGATGCAGAGATATAGCCTTAAATGACTTGACCACTAGGGGGCACTGACCAAAAAATAAATTGTGACTCAGGTCTTGTTTGTGATGACACCCACCAAATTTGGTGTAAATACGATAAAGAGATGCAGAGATATAGCTTCAAATCTCTTGACCACTAGGGGGCACCGAAAAGTTTACAAGTCCTCCCAGAACATGTTGCTGATGAACCATACCAAGTTTCATAACAATACGCAATTGCGTTTCTGAAATACTTAAACTTAAAGAAAAATTCAAAATGGCCGACACACAAAATGGCCGACCAAAAACCATTTGGTATCGTTTGACTCGGCATGCCTCATGAAATCTAACAAGACCAGTCTCATAATTTTACATTCAAATTTGCAGTAGTTATAAGCAAAAATAGACATTTTTTTATATATCGTGACCAGTAGGGGGCAGTGTGGCGAAATGGTGCATGCACCCTCAGGGCATCACTGTTATGACATTTACCAAGTCTCATATTAATACGCATAAGTTTTGCGAAGATACAGGCTCAAACACATTTTGACGTGCTCGCTCTCGCATTCTTTGATGCATTATACGACAACGGATAGGTCTACCGAAAATCTTTTGATAACTTTTTGTATAGAGTGTCTATAGACGATGCATACCAAAAATCAAGCCAATCACACGAGCGCTCTAGAAGGAGTTCGAAAAAGTAGCTGTTCAATATAATTCAAAATGGCCGACAGGAAGTAGGTTTGACTCAGACATATTTGGTACAGTCGGACTCAGCATGAGCCAAGGAATCAATAGAGTGAAGTCTTATGTCATAGTGGCAATTTAATCAAATGATATAAAGATTTTAAAAAATTGTTTTACATATCCTGACCACTAGGTGGCGCCGTCCTAAAGATTTATAGGTGCGCTCAGAACATGTCACTGATGAACCATGCCAAATTTCGTAGCGATACGCCATTCTGTTTGTGAAATACTGAGCTTAATGAGAAAATTCAAAATGGCCGACACCCAAAATGGCCGAGCGAAAACCGTTTGGTATCGTTTGACTCGGCATGCCTCAAGGAATCTAACAAGACCACCTTCATGATTTTAGACTCAAGTTTGAAGTAGTTATAAGCGAAAATAAGCATTTTTCGAATCTCGTAACCACTAGGTGGCGCTGTGACGAAACGTTGCAGGCACCCTCAGGTCATGACTGTTATGACATATACCAATTTTCGTGTCGATACAATAAAGTTTTGCGAAGATAAGGCCTCACGTCCGTTTTGGCGTGCTCGCCGCCATATATTTTGTCAATTTATATGAGAACGCATTGGTCTATCAAAAAGCTTTTGATAACTTTTTGTCTTGGGTGTCTCTAGATGCTACATACCAAAGGACATGCAAATCGGACAAACGGTCTAGGAGGAGTTCGAAAAAGTAGGTTTTTCAAAAAATTCAAAATGGCGGAAAGATGTGCATGACACAAATGACATCAATGTGTGCATTTGAATCACCATGAGTCAAGGATTCAGAGGAAACAAGAATTTTGTTTCTAGGACTCATGGGTCAGAAGTTATGAGCATGAACATAAGTGGATTTTTGGACTGTTGGTGGCGCTAGAGGGTTTGAGTCAGACACACCAATGTTGCTATAGTAACTTCTGAGACTGTCCTCTACATGTGTGCCAAAATTCATAACTTTCCTATGTACGGTTCTATGGGCTGCCATTGACTTTCGGCGGAAGAACGAGGAAGAAAAATAATAATAATAATAATAATAATAATAATAATAATAAGAAAACTAACAATAACAATAGGGTTCTACGCCCCTTCGGGGCTTGACCCCTAATAAATATAGCTGCAAGCAGCAATACCGGGGTCAAGCCGAAAAGGGCACAGAAGGATGTAAAGTTGCATTTGGATAAGCAGACTGAAGAACCTAGGTAAACCTAATGATTTCAGATTAAAAAATCTAAAGGTAATCAACAAAAATAATCTATATTCTTGTCTACTGCAACTGTCCTTCGGTTATTGACAATCATGGAACATTAGAGCACTGAAGGACATGTATGTGATGCTTACAGTGGGCAAACATGGGTCACAACATGTTACAACAAGTTAAAAGAGTCAAAAGAGACCATCCCCATGTCTCTGTGATGTTCTGATACAGAGAAAAAGCTCTTGCAAAAACAGTTGATAACGTATTCTCATTGGTTGCTAGAGAGTAAATGGACATCCTCTAGTGATTATAGTCAAAGCCATGAAAGGAATAATCCATGATGACTCATGGTTTTAGATGTGTTGTTGCAGTAGTTTTTGGCAAAAAATGCCATATTCTATCTCAAAACCAGTAGGTGGCGCAATGACAAAAAATTGATTTCAGACAAAACAATATAACAGTTATCAGCAAAAAAGCTGTGTTCTCATTTAGTGAAATCTCTCCCTCTCTTTCGACGAGCATTGATAACTAGAACACTGACGTAAAAATGAGTGGTGCTTGCAGTGGCAATACTCAGCTCTCAAAATGTTACAGTGTTGTTAATGAGTCAAAAGAGCCAACCCCCGTGTCTCTACGATGTTCTGATGCAGAGTTATAGCTCTTGCAAAACGGTTGATAAGGTATTCTCATTGGTTGCTAGGGAGTGAATTGGCAACCACCAGTGATTATAGTCAAAGCCATGAAAGGAATATCCATGATGACTCATGGTTTTAGATGTGCTGTTGCAGTAGATTTATGCAAAAATAGCTATTTTCTATCTCCAAACCACTAGGGGGCGCTATGACAGAATCGTGCATGCAACCTCAGGTCATGACTGCGTTACATCTAGCTAGTTTCATGACTATACACTTTAGTTCGGCAAAGAAATAGTTGTATGACAATAGGGCTTGCTTGATATGAAATATTTTGTTCAATTATAGGGCCACCTAGTAGTTCAGGCATACCATTTTTTTTGTGTGGCCTCAGACTCTGCTCATACATCAGCGTATCAAATCTGGTGAAAAAATCTCTTTTCGTTGCGAAGTTATAACCATTTATGTGTAAAAACCACAAATTATAAAGTTAATTTTTCGTTATTTGCAATTTTCGGCCATTTCTGATGAAAATTTTAATATAACGCCAATAGAACTTTTTGTTCAGAAGGTAATGCAATGTTCTTCCTATGGTGTTTTCGAGTCGATCGGAATAACGCTGGCGGAGTTATTCGCGCGTGTTTTTTAAGCGCTATTTTTATGCACAGGGCTAACCGTAAGACGAAATCTGGCATGTTTGGTATCGTTGGACTCGGCGACTATTCAGGACTCTTAAAAATCAAGTCCCGTCAAAATACGTTGATCGCAGCCAAAGTTAAAGGTGTATAAAACATCTGTCTGGCCACTAGGTGGCGCAGCGACGAAACTGTGCATGCACACTCAGTTCCTGACTGGCATCACAAGTACCAAGTGTCGTGTCAATAGGCCTAAGTTTGACGAAGATACAGCATAAAATCTGTTTTTTTGCGCTCTACGTAAAATGTGTTGACGCGCTATACAACAACGGATTGATTTATCAAAATTCTTTTAATAACTTTTTGCCGTGAGGGTCTCTAGATGCTACATACCAATTTTTGCGGCAATCGGGTAAAAACTCTAGGACGAGTTCGCAAAAGTAGGTTTTACGAATAATTCAAAATGGCGGAAAAATTTTCATGACGGAAAATGACGTCATAGGGTCCAATCGAATCGGCTTGAGCCAAGGAATCAGAGGAAACAAGAATTTCGTTTCTAGGACTTACGGATCAAAAGTTATAAGCAAAAACATAAGTGCAACTTTGGACTGTTGGTGGCGCTAGCGGGTTTGAGATAGAGACTCCAAATTTGCTGTGGATAATATTTGGACTGTCCTTTATCAGTGTGCCAAATTTGATAACTTTCCTACGTACGGTTCTATGGGCTGCCATAGACCGCAATGGCGGAAGAAGAAGCAGAATAATTATTATAATAATAATAAGAACACTAACAAATACAATAGGGGTCTTCGCCCCTTCGGGGCTTGACCCCTAAATATAGCTGCAAGCAGCAATACCGGGGTCAAGCCGAAAAGGGCACAGAAGGGTGTAAAGTTGAGTTTGGATGAGAATACTAAAGAACCTATGTAAACCTCATGATTTCAGATGAAAAAAAAAACGCAAAAGTAATCAACAAAAATAATCTATGTTATTGACAATCATGGAACATTAGAGCACAGAAGGACATGTGAGTGATGTTTGCAGTGGCATAACATGGGTCACAACATGTTACAACACGTTGAATCAGTCAAAAGAGACCATCCCCATGTATCTACGATGTTCTGATGCAGAGAAAAAGCTAGCAATTTGGTCTCATTTCTGGAATGTGTCATCCCGGAGATCCTCGGCGTTGAGAACTTTACATCTCCTCTGATAATTGAGAGGGCTCACAGAATGGGAAAAATTGCGTCGGATAAAACGGCCCCAAGGATAATCTTGGTGAAACTCCTGAATTTCAGAGATAAGCAGAAAATCCTCCAACTTGCACGAGAAAGAAAAGAGGTTTTCCTCGACAAACGCCGCATTCACTTTTTTCCTGATTTCAGCGCGGAGCTTCAGAACGCTCGCAATGCCTATACCGAGGTGAAACGAATGTTGAGAGATCGGGAAATTGAATACTCTTTTGTATACCCTTCTAAGCTTCGGATCATTTACATGGGCAAAACAAAGTTTTTTTCAACTCCACTTGAGGTTAAGAACTTTATTGACTCTTATAGCAAAGATGCGGAGGCTACTACTACGGAATGAGTTCTGATATGAGATGCTAGGACTCTAGTGGTTTTCATACAAAGGACATTCTGTGAGTTAAAGTTATTACTTTTTTAAATTTTTTTTTTTCTTTATATATCCTTGACCAAAAGTAATAACAAATATTATTTTTTATTGTAGCCAGATCACAAGTGAATTTAGCAATTGTCTGCTTATATTATGAAGTGTACTATTAGTTTGCAATATAGTTAAAAACCTGAATTATTAACTTCACCTTTAGTTCAATGATTGCACTTAATTATTGTATTAATAGAAACTATGAATTTTTTGGCAATTACAATTTAATTTTGTCTTTACTTACTCAGTTCTGAATATGGAGTTGTACCATGAAATGTGGGATATTAGTTATTTAAATATGGCTAAGTCAGCGTCAGCTACAGTTTAGTAGCGAAGATGTCACTAAGGCTTAATTTGCCTTTTTTTTTTCTTTTCTTTTTTCATTTTTCTCAATTTTGAAAGTTAAAAGTTTGGGTGTTTTTTGTTTCTCTTTTTTTCTTTTTTTCTCGCAACGAGATGCATGTTATGCAATGGTGTTATGTAAAAATATTATTATTTGTGTATTGGAGATTGTTCTGGTATTTTTAAGACAATGATAAATGGATAAGTTCATTTGTGTATCATGGAACGTTAGGGGATTAAACAATCCGCTAAAACGAAAGAAAGTATTGTCATATCTGAAAAGATTTAATACGGATATAGCTTTCATTCAGGAGACCCATCTAACGGATCAGGAACATAGAAAACTCAAGAGAGAATGGATTGGTCAGGTCTATTATTCATCATTTTCTTCCAACAGTCGAGGGGTAGCAATATTAATTCATAAAAAAATACAATTTAACTTGAATAGTATATACTCTGATACTGCTGGTAGATATGTAATTGCTGAATGTGAATTTAATGGGGAACATATTACTTTGGTAAATGTCTATGGCCCAAACCATGATGATCCTATCTTTTTTAGCAAACTTATATTACGATTAGCTACTGTTAAGGGCAGTTGTATTGTAGGTGGTGACTTTAACCTAGTGTTAGACCCTTTTAAGGATAGATCATCAAAAAAAAAAACTATTAAATTAAAAGCAGCAACCATTCTGAGCCAAGGGATGATTGATTTGGGGCTGTATGATGTATGGCGCAATCTACATCCAGACCAAACCGAATATTCATGTTACTCAAATGTTCATAATGTCTACTCAAGAATAGATTTTTTCCTAGTATCGCAATCATTAGCTTATCAAGTAAAAGACTGTATATACCTTCCTGCATCAATCTCTGATCATAACCCTGTTAAGTTAATATGGGCACCAACATCGACTATATCTTACTCTAAAAAATGGAGATTTAAAACCTATATGCTGAAAGATCCAGACTTTATCCAATTTATGACTGGCCATATTCAGATATTTCTTGAATCCAATGCAAACTCAGCCTCACATTCAACTATATGGGAGGCACTTAAAGCTTTTATGAGAGGACATATTCTTTCATATGGGGCTTACAAACAAAAAGAAAAGAGAGCCGTCATAATAGATTTAGAAAAAGAAATACGATCTTTGGAAATAGAGCATTCTTTGACCAACAATGATAGATGTTTAGCACAACTTAAGCAAAAACGGGTCCTGTATAATAATTTGTGCACCCAGAAGGTGGAATCTATTATGGCAAGAACTAAATATCATTATTATGAATTTGGAGATAAGACTAGTAGATTATTAGCTTGGCAAATAAAAAAAGAAGAATCAGAGCGTTATATTCATTCAATATTATTAGATGATGGCAGATCTATAAAAGAGCCTATAGAAATTAATATCTTATTTAAGGATTATTATGAAACATTATATAAAACTGATCATAGTCAAGGAAATGCTGATGCTAAGAAATTTTTAGATAAAATACAGCTATCAAAAATTGATGATGAAGATAACGAAGTATTGAATTCTGATATAACTGAGAATGAAGTATTAAAAGCTATAAATGCTTTAGGAAACAACAAGGCCCCTGGACCAGACGGCTTTCCAATTGAATATTATAAATCTTTTTTAAATATGTTATTAACTCCACTAACAAACATGATTAAAGAATCACTTGAGAGAGGCTCACTCCCACACTCATTGGAATTGGCCACAATAATTTTATTTCCTAAGCCAGGGAAAGATAGGCAAAAATATGGGTCATATAGGCCACTAAGCCTACTTGATGCGGACTATAAAGTTATAACTAAGTTGCTTGCCTTAAGACTAGAAACTGTTATACCCAAACTAATACATCCAGATCAGACAGGTTTTGTTAAGAATAGGCAAGGCTCTGATAACATTAGAAGATTATTACATATTATTAATATTGCACAAAAACAAAAAATATCAATGTTTATTTTGTCTATGGATGCCGAAAAGGCTTTTGATAGAATTGAGCCTACTTTTCTTTTTGCTACGCTAGAAGCTATGAGTTTTGGGTCTAGATTTATTGGTCATGTAAAAACTATATTTAACTCTCCTAAAGCACAGATTAGTACCAATGGTATTATATCAAACATCTTTAATTTGTCTAGAGGCTGTAGACAAGGATGTCCTATATCACCATTATTATTTGCCCTGGCTGTTGAACCTCTCGCTACTGCCATAAGATCTAATACTGAAATAAAGGGAATTAAAATTGGGACTATTGAACACAAACTATCTCTATATGCTGATGATTTGTTAGTATATCTTACTAAACCACAATTTTCTATTCCCCCTTTACTACACATACTTAAGGAATATAGTGATACATCTGGCTATAAATTAAACTATGATAAGAGTGAAGCTCTCCCTATTAATATATCAGAAGAGTTAAAATATATAGTAAAACCACTGACACTGTGTGCTAGTGGGTTTAAATATTTAGGTATTTATATTGACTTAACTCATGATAATATGTTTAAAAAAAATTATTTAACACTAATGGAGAGAGTAAAAAATGACATGCATAAATGGAAGGGATTACCCTTATCACTAATCGGTAGAGTCAATGTTGTAAAAATGAACATTTTGCCTAAATATCTATATAAATTTCAATGCCTTCCTTTGAAGATTCCAAAATCTTACTTTAATGAGTTAAATAAAGTGATTTCTATTTTTCTGTGGAAAGGCAAAATTCCTAGACTAAAACTTATGAAACTTCAGGCACCATATAAGAAAGGTGGGCTGAATCTGCCCAATTTTAGACATTATTATTTAACTTCACAATTTCGAACTATATGGATTTGGTTACATCCTGATAAAGTTGATACTAGCTGGATGGCAATAGAACAGTGGGAGATGAATTCTATCCCTTTAAAGATTATTCCTTTTTTGGTGTCTAGAAGTGATTTAGTTACATTTACTAAAAATACATTAATATTACATACTTTTTCTGCATGGTTAGAATCTCATAAGTTATGCTGTCCTAGCATCATTCCTATTAGATATTTACCACTTTGGGAAAACCCTATTATACCTCATGGCATTGTTGATAATTCCTTAAAAGCATGGGTAAATAATGGTATAAAGATATTAAAAGACCTGTATCACAATGATTTTTTTATGAGCTTTGAATTACTATCCAAGACATATAAATTATCAAAACATAGTTTTTTCAAATATTTGCAAGTTAGACACTGGGTAAAAGAGATCACTTCCCAGACTTTTCCTAAGATTCCTATATCATCACCTTTGGAAAATATTATGATTAATAAAAATGTCTCCTCTCCAAGAGGCATCGTTTCTACAGGATATAGCACAATAACAACTAATTTTATGCCATTCGATAATGCAGGTTTGAAGCAGAGATGGGAAACAGACCTTAATTGTAAATATGACCTGGAAGAATGGGAGAATGTCATGGAAAATATGCAGACACTTTTAATATGTACTAAACATAGACAAATACAATTCAATATTTTGCATCGAACATATTTTACTCCTTATAAACTTAATTTGCTAAATAATAGTAAATCTTCTAAATGTCAAAGGTGTAAAACATCTGAAGGCACCTTGCTTCATATGCTTTGGAACTGTCCTGTACTGAATGATTTTTGGGAATACATAATTGGTAATACTTCAAAGATTATAGGTATCCAAATTAGTAAAGATCCTAGAATTTGGATATTAGGAGATATTGATTTAATAGGTTGTTCTCATTATAAAAAGTACTTTTCACTCTTAGCAGGAACTGCCGGAAAAAAATGTATATTAGTGAACTGGAAGTCGATTCAACCCCCATCTAGACAGCAATGGACAAATGAACTTCTTTCATATTGCACCCCCGAGAAAATTCTTTTTAATGTTAGGAAATCTCCAAAGACTTTTGAAAAAATCTGGAACTCGTTTCTGGAATATTTACCTTCACTTACTGCAAATGAAAATTAATATTATTGTTTTTTTTTTTTTTTTTTTTTTTTTGTTTTGTTTTTTTTTTTTGTGTTTTTTTTTTTTGTATGGGAAAAAAAATGAAGATTATGATGTTATGTGTATATGTTCTTTACATGCAATCTAAAAGAAAATAAAGCTTTAAAAAAAAAAAAAAAAAAATGGTTCATAAGGTTTTCTCATTGGTTGCTAGAGAGTAAATTCACATCCACCAGTGATTATAGTCCAAGCCATGAAATGAAGAATCCATGATGACTCAAGGTTTTAGATGTGTTGTTGCAGTAGTTTTAGGCAAAAATTGCTATTTTCAATCTCCAAACCACTAGGTGGCGCTATGACAGAATCGTGCATGCAACCTCAGTTCATGACTGCGTTACATCTAGCTAGTTTCATGACTATACACTTTAGTTCAGCAAAGAAATAGTTGTATGACCATAGGGCTTGCTTGATATGAAATATTTTGTTCAATTATAGGGCCACCTAGTGGTTCAGGCATACCAATTTTTTTGTCTGGCCTCAGACTCTGCTCATACATCAGCGTATCAAATCTGGTGAAAAAATCTCTTTTCGTTATGAAGTTATAACCATTTATGTGTAAAAAACACAAAATTTAAAGGTAATTTTTCGTTTTTTGCAATTTTCGGCCATTTCTGATGAAAATTTTAATATAACGCCAATAGAACTTTTTGTTCAGAAGGTAATGCACTGTTCTTCCTATGGGGTTTTCGAGTCGATCGGAATAACGCTCGCGGAGTTATTCGCGCGTGTTTTTTAAGCGCTATTTTAATGCACAGGGCTAACCGTAAGACGAAATCTGGCATGTTTGGTATCGTTGGACTCGGCATCTACTCAGGACTCTTAAAAATCAAGTCCCGTCAAAATACGTTAATCGCAGCCAAAGTTATAGGTGTATAAAACATCTGTCTGGCCACTAGGTGGCGCAGCGACGAAACTGTGCATGCACACTCAGTTCCTGACTGGCATCACAAGTACCAAGTGTCGTGTCAATAGGCCTAAGTTTGACGAAGATACAGCCTAAAATCAGTTTTTTTGCGCTCTACGTAAAATTTGTTGACGCGCTATACAACAACGGATTGATTTATCAAAATTCTTTTAATAACTTTTTGCCGTGAGGGTCTCTAGATGCTACATACCAATTTTTGCGGCAATCGGGTAAAAACTCTAGGACGAGTTCGCAAAAGTAGGTTTTACGAATAATTCAAAATGGCGGAAAAATTTTCATGACGGAAAATTACGTCATAGGGTCCAATCGAATCGTCTTGAGCCAAGGAATCAGAGGAAGCAAGAATTTTGTTTCTAGGCCTTACGGATCAGATGTTATAAGCAAAAACATAAGTGCAATTTTGGACTGTTGGTGGCGCTAGCGGGATTGAGATAGAGACTCCAAAATTGCAGTGGATATTATTTGGACTGTCCTCTGTCAGTGTGCCAAATTTCACAACTTTCCTACGTACGGTTCTATGGGCTGCCATAGACCGCAATGGCGGAAGAAGAAAAATGTATTAACAGAAACAATTGCCAATATAGCTGCAAGCAGCAATCACCGGGGTCAAGCCGAAAAGGGCACAGCAGAAAGTAAAGTTGACTTCGGATGAGCAGTTTAAAAAACCTAGGAAAATCTCTTGATTTCAGACAAAACAATATAACAGTTATCAGCAAAAAAGCTGTGTTCTCATTTAGGCAAGGCAAGGCAAGGCAAGTTTATTTGTATAGCACATTTCATACACAGAGGTCATTCAAAGTGCTTTACACAGAGATGAGAAAACAATATATAAAAAAAGAAAAAGAAAATGTAAAAATAAGATATACACGATAAGATCACAATAAAGACATGAGAATTTTAAATAACAATTAAAGAAAATAAATGTGATTTTAATAAAACAGTTTAAAATATTAAAAAGAATAAAACAGGAGTAAAAGTGACTTGAGTTAAAAGTGCAGTCAGTGTGAAGCAGCACAGTGCTCATTCAGTAAATGCAGAGTTAAACAGATGTGTTTTTAATCTAGATTTAAAAGTGTTTACTGTTGAAGCACATCTGATCTCTTCTGGAAGTTGATTCCAGCTAGAGGTGGCATAATAACTAAATGCTGACGCACCTTGTTTTGAGTGAACCCTTGGTATTTCTAACTGACCGGATCCTAATGATCTGAGTAATCTTTTAGGTTTATATTCAGTTAGCATATCTGTCATGTATTTGGGTCCTTAGCCATGAAGTGATTTATAAACGGGTAACAATACTTTAAAGTCTATTCTAAATGTAACAGGAATTTAGTGAAATCTCTCCCTCTCTTTCGACGAGCATTGATAACTAGAACACTGAAGTAAAAATAAGTGGTGCTTGCAGTGGCAATACTCAGCTCACAAAATGTTACAGTGGTGTTAATGAGTCAAAAGAGCCCACCCCCGTGTCTCTACGATGTTCTGACACAGAGATATAGCTCTTGCAAAACGGTTGATAAGGTATTCTCATTGGTTGCTAGGGAGTGAATTGACAACCATCAGTGGATTATAGTCAAAGCCATGAAAGGAATAATCCATGATGACTAATGGTTTTAGATGTGTTGTTGCAGTAGTTTTAGACAAAAAATGCCATATTTCTATCTCAAAACCAGTAGGTGGCGCAATGACAAAATTGTGCATGCAACCTGAGGTCATAACTGTGTTACATCTAGCTAGTTTTATGAGTATACACTTTAATTTAGTGAAGAAACAGTTGTATGACCATAGGGCTTGCTTGATATGTAAGATTTTGTTCAATTATAGGGCCACCTAGTGGTTCAGGCATACCAATTTTTTTGTGTGGCCTCAGACTCTGCTCATACATCAGCGTATCAAATCTGGTGAAAAAATTTCTTTTCGTTGCGAAGTTATAACCATTTATGTATAAAAACACAAATTGTAAAAGGTAATTTTTCTTTTTTTGCAATTTTCGGCCATTTCTGAAGAAAATTTTAATAAAACGCCAATAGAACTTTTTGTTCAGAAGGTAATGCAATGTTCTTCCTATGGTGTTTTTGAGTCGATCGGAATAACGCTCGCGGAGATATTCGCGCATGTTTTTTAAGTGCTGTTTTGCTGCGCAGGGATAACCGTAAAGCGAAATCTGGCATGTTTGGTATCGTTGGACTCAGCGACTATTCAGGACTCCTAAAAATCAAGTCCCGTCAAAATACGTTGATCACAGCCAAAGTTATAGGTGAAAAAAACATCTGTCTGGCCACTAGGTGGCGCTGCGACGAAACTGTGCATGCACACTCAGTTCCTGACTGGCATCACAAGTACCAAGTGTCGTGTCAATAGGCCTAAGTTTGACGAAGATACAGCCTAAATTCTGTTTTTTTGTGCTCTACGTAAAATTTGTTGACGCGCTATATGACAACGGATTGGTTTATCGAAATTCTTTTGATAACTTTTTGCCGTGAGGGTCTCTAGATGCTACATACCAATTTTCGCGGCAATCGGGCAAAAGCTCTAGGACGAGTTCGAAAAAGTAGGTTTTACGAATAATTCAAAATGGCGGAAAAATTTTCATGACGGAAAATGACGTCATAGGGTCCAGTCGAATCGGCTTGAGCCAAGGAATCAGAGGAAACAAGAATTTCGTTTCTAGGACCTACGGATCAGAAGTTATAAGCAAAAACATAAGTGCAACTTTGGACTGTTGGTGGCGCTAGAGGGTTAGAGATAGAGACTCCAAATTTGCTGTGGGGACACATTGGACTGTCCTTTATCAGTGTGCCAAAATTCATAACTTTCCTATGTACGGTTCTATGGGCTGCCATTGACTTTCGGCGGAAGAACGAGGAAGAAAAATAATAATAATAATAATAATAAGAAAACTAACAATAACAATAGGGTTCTACGCCCCTTCGGGGCTTGACCCCTAAATATAGCTGCAAGCAGCAATGCCGGGGTCAAGCCAAAAAGGGCACAGAAGGATGTAAAGTTGAATTCGGATGAGCAGTTTAAAGAACCTGGGAAAATCTCTTGATTTCAGACTAAATAATATAACAGTTATCAGCAAAAAAGCTGTGTTTTCATTCAGTGTCATCTCTCCCTCTCTTCTCGAGGAGCATTGACAACTAGAACACTGAAGAAAATGTGAGTGGTGCTTGCAGTGGCAATTCTCAGCTCACAAAATGTTACAGTGGTGTTAATGAGTCAAAAGAGACCACCCCCATGTCTCTACGATGTTCTGATGCAGAGATATAGCTCTTATAAAAAGGATTGATAAGGTATCCTAATTGGTTGCTAAGGAGTTAATTGGCATGCACCAATGATCTCCAAGCCATGAAAGGAATAATACATGATGACCCATGGTTTTAGATGTGTTGTTGCAGTAGTTTTAGGCAAAAAATGCCATATACTATCTCAAAACCAGTAGGTGGCGCAATGACAAAATTCGTGCATGCAACCTCAGGTCATAAATGTGTTACATCTAGCTAGTTTTATGACTATACACTTTAGTTTAGTGAAGAAACAGTTGTATGACCATAGGGTGGCTTGATTTCAAAGGTTTTGTTCAATTATAAGGCCAACTAGTGGTGCAACCATACAATTTTTTTTGTGTAGCCTCAGACTGTGGTCGTACATCAGCGTATCAAATATGGTGAAAAAATCTCTTTGCGTTACGAAGTTATAACCATTTATGTGTAAAAACACAAAATTTAAAGGTAATTTTTCGTTTTTTGCAATTTTCGGCCATTTCTGATGAAAATTTTAATATAGTGCCAATAGAACTTTTTGTTCAGAAGGTAATGCAATATTCTTCCTATGATGTTTTCGAGTCGATCAGATTTACGCTCGCGGAGATATTCGCGCGTGTTTTTTAAGTGCTGTTTTGCTGCGCAGGGCTAACCGTAAGGCGAAATCTGGCATGTTTGGTATCGTTGGACTCGGCGACTATTCAGGACTCCTAAAAATCAAGTCCCGTCAAAATACGTTGATCACAGCCAAAGTTATAGGTGTAAAAAACATCTGTCTGGCCACTAGGTGGCGCTGCGACGAAACTGTGCATGCACACTCAGTTCCTGACTGGCATCACAAGTACCAAGTGTCGTGTCAATAGGCCTAAGTTTGACGAAGATACAGCCTAAAATCTGTTTTTTTGCGCTCTACGAAAATGTTGTTGATGCGCTATACGACAACGGATTGGTTTATCGAAATTCTTTTGATAACTTTTTGCCGTGAGGGTCTCTAGATGCTACATACCAATTTTCGCGGCAATCGGGTAAAAACTCTAGGACGAGTTCGCAAAAGTAGGTTTTACGAATAATTCAAAATGGCGGAAAAAATTTCATGACGGAAAATGACGTCATAGGTTTCAATCGAATCGTCTTGAGCCAAGGAATCAGAGGAAACAAGAATTTCGTTTCTAGGACTTACGGATCAAAAGTTATAAGCAAAAACATAAGTGCAACTTTGGACTGTTGGTGGCGCTAGCGGGTTTGAGATAGAGACTCCAAATTTGCTGTGGATAATATTTGGACTGTCCTTTATCAGTGTGACAAATTTCATAACTTTCCTACGTACGGTTCTATGGGCTGCCATAGACCGCAATGGCGGAAGAAGAATAACTAATAATAAAAAGAAAACTAACAGATACAATAGGGGTCTTCGCCCATTCTGGGCTTGACCCCTAAATATAGCTGCAAGCAGCAATACCGGGGTCAAGCCGAAAAGGGCACAGAAGGATGTAAAGTTGCGTTCGGATAAGCAGACTGAAGAACCTAGGTAAACCTAATGATTTCAGATGAAAAAATGCAAAGGTAATCAACAAAAATAATCTATATTCTTGTCTACTGCAACTGTCCTTCGGTTATTGACAATCATGGAACATTAGAGCACTGAAGGACATGTATGTGATGCTTAAAGTGGGCAAACATGGGTCACAACATGTTACAACAAGTTAAAAGAGTCAAAAGAGACCATCCCCATGTCTCTGTGATGTTCTGATACAGAGAAAAAGCTCTTGCAAAAACAGTTGATAACGTATTCTCATTGGTTGCTAGAGAGTAAATGGACATCCTCTAGTGATTATAGTCAAAGCCATGAAAGGAATAATCCATGATGACTCATGGTTTTAGATGTGTTGTTGCAGTAGTTTTAGGCAAAAAATGCCATATTCTATCTCAAAACCAGTAGGTGGCGCAATGACAAAATTCGTGCATGCAACCTCAGGTCATAAATGTGTTACATCTAGCTAGTTTTATGACTATACACTTTAGTTTAGTGAAGAAACAGTTGTATGACCATAGGGTGGCTTGATTTCAAAGGTTTTGTTCAATTATAAGGCCAACTAGTGGTGCAACCATACAATTTTTTTTGTGTAGCCTCAGACTGTGGTCGTACATCAGCGTATCAAATATGGTGAAAAAATCTCTTTGCGTTACGAAGTTATAACCATTTATGTGTAAAAACCACAAATTTTAAAGGTAATTTTTCGTTTTTTGCAATTTTCGGCCATTTCTGATGAAAATTTTAATATAGTGCCAATAGAACTTTTTGTTCAGAAGGTAATGCAATATTCTTCCTATGATGTTTTCGAGTCGATCAGAATAACGCTCGGGAAGATATTCGCGCGTGTTTTTTAAGTGCTGTTTTGCTGCACAGGGCTAACCTTAAGGTGAAATCTGGCATGTTTGGTATCGTTGGACTCGGCGACTATTCAGGACTCCTAAAAATCAAGTCCCGTCAAAATACGTTGATCACAGCCAAAGTTATAGGTGTAAAAAACATCTGTCTGGCCACTAGGTGGCGCTGCGACGAAACTGTGCATGCACACTCAGTTCCTGACTGGCATCAGAAGTACCAAGTGTCGTGTCAATAGGCCTAAGTTTGACGAAGATACAGCCTAAAATCTGTTTTTTTGCGCTCTACGTAAAATTTGTTAACACGCTATACGACAACGGATTGGTTTATCGAAATTCTTTTGATAACTTTTTGCCGAGAGGGTCTCTAGATGCTACATACCAAATTTCGCGACAATCGGGTAAAAACTCTAGGACGAGTTCGCAAAAGTAGGTTTTACGAATAATTCAAAATGGCGGAAAAATTTTCATGACGGAAAATGACGTCATAGGGTCCAGTCGAATCGTCTTGAGCCAAGGAATCAGAGGAAACAAGAATTTCGTTTCTAGGACTTACGGATCAGAAGTTATAAGCAAAAACATAAGTTCAACTTTGGACTGTTGGTGGCGCTAGCGGGTTAGAGATAGAGACTCCAAATTTGCTGTGGGGACACATTGGACTGTCCTTTATCAGTGTGCCAAATTTCATAACTTTCCTACATACGGTTCTATGGGCTGCCATAGACCGCAATGGCGGAAGAAGAATAATAATAATAAATATAGCTGCAAGCAGCAATACCGGGGTCAAGCCGAAAAGGGCACAGAAGGGTGTATAATTGAGATTGGATAAGCAGACTGAAGAACCTAGATAAACCAAGTTTAATTAGTGAAAAGAGCCCACCCCCGTGTCTCTACGGTGTTCCGATGCAGAGATATAGCTTTTGCAAAAACGGTTGATAAGGTATTCTCATTGGTTGCTAGGGAGTGAATTGGCAACCATCAGTGATTATAGTCAAAGCCATGAAAGGAATAATCCATGATGACTCATGGTTTTAGAAGTGTTGTTGCAGTAGTTTTAGGCAAAAAATGCGTTATTCTATCTCAAAACCAGTAGGTGGCGCAATGACAAAATTGTGCATGCAACCTCAGGTCATAACTGTGTTACATCTAGCTAGTTTTATGACTATACACTTTAGTTTAGTGAAGAAACAGTTGTATGACCATAGGGCTGGCTTGATATCAAAGGTTTTGTTCAATTATAGGGCCACCTAGTGGTGCAAGCATACAATTTTTTTTGTGTGGCCTCAAAATATGCTCATACATCAGGGTATCAAATATGGTAAAAAAATCTCTTTGCGTTACGAAGTTATAGCCATTTATGTGTAAAAACACAAAATTTAAAGGTAATTTTTCGTTTTTTGCAATTTTCAGCCATTTCTGATGAAAATTTTAATACAATGCCAATAGAACTTTTTGTTCAGAAGGTAATGCAATATTCTTCCTATGATGTTTTCGAGTCGATCAGAATTACGCTCGCGGAGATATTCGCGCGTGTTTTTTAAGTGCTATTTTGCCGCGCAGGGTTAACCGTAAGGCCAATTCTGGCATGTTTGGTATCGTTGGACTCGGCAACAATTCAGGACTCCAAGGAAACAAGTCCCATGAAAATACGTCGATCACAGCCAAAGTTATAGGTGTGTAAAACATTCGTCTTACCACTAGGTGGCGCTGCGACGAAACTGGGCATGCGCTCTCAGTTCCTGACTGGCATCACAAGTACCAAGTGTCGTTTCAATAGGCTTAAGTTTGGCGAAGATACAGCCTCAAATCCATTTTTTTGCACTCTACGTAAAATTTGTTGACGCGGTTTACGCAAACAGATTGGCGAATCGACATGAATTCCATAACTTTTTGCCGTGAGGGTCTGTAGATGCTACATACCGATTTTCGTGGAAATCGGGCAAAAGCTCTAGGACGAGTTCGCAAAAGTAGGTTTTACGAATAATTCAAAATGGCGGAAAAATTTTCATGACGGAAAATGACGTCATAGGGTCCAGTCGAATCGTCTTGAGCCAAGGAATCAGAGGAAACAAGAATTTCGTTTCTAGGACTTACGGATCAAAAGTTATAAGCAAAAACATAAGTGCAACTTTGGACTGTTGGTGGCGCTAGCGGGTTTGAGATAGAGACTCCAAATTTGCTGTGGATAATATTTGGACTGTCCTTTATCAGTGTGCCAAATTTCATAACTTTCCTACGTACGGTTCTATGGGCTGCCATAGACCGCAATGGCGGAGGAAGAATAATAATAATAATAAATATAGCTGCAAGCAGCAATACCGGGGTCAAGCCGAAAAGGGCCCAAAAGGATGTAAAATTGAGATTGGATAAGCAGACTGAAGAACCTAGTTAAACCAAGTTTAATTAGTGAAAAGAGCACACCCCCATGTCTCTACGGTGTTCCGATGCAGAGATATAGCTTTTGCAAAAACGGTTGATAAGGTATTCTCATTGGTTGCTAGGGAGTGAATTGGCAACCATCAGTGATTATAGTCAAAGCCATGAAAGGAATAATCCATGATGACTCATGGTTTTAGAAGTGTTTTTGCAGTAGTTTTAGGCAAAAAATGCGTTATTCTATCTCAAAACCAGTAGGTGGCGCAATGACAAAATTGTGCATGCAACCTCAGGTCATAACTGTGTTACATCTAGCTAGTTTTATGACTATACACTTTAGTTTAGTGAAGAAACAGTTGTATGACCATAGGGCTGGCTTGATATCAAAGGTTTTGTTCAATTATAGGGCCACCTAGTGGTGCAAGCATACAATTTTTTTTGTGTGGCCTCAAAATATGCTCATACATCAGGGTATCAAATATGGTAAAAAAATCTCTTTGCGTTACGAAGTTATAGCCATTTATGTGTAAAAACACAAAATTTAAAGGTAATTTTTCGTTTTTTGCAATTTTCAGCCATTTCTGTTGAAAATTTTAATACAATGCCAATAGAACTTTTTGTTCAGAAGGTAATGCAATATTCTTCCTATGATGTTTTTGAGTCGATCAGAATTACGCTCGCGGAGATATTCGCGCGTGTTTTTTAAGTGCTATTTTGCCGCGCAGGGTTAACCGTAAGGCCAATTCTGGCATGTTTGGTATCGTTGGACTCGGCAACAATTCAGGACTCCAAGGAAACAAGTCCCATGAAAATACGTCGATCACAGCCAAAGTTATAGGTGTGTAAAACATTCGTCTTACCACTAGGTGGCGCTGCGACGAAACTGGGCATGCGCTCTCAGTTCCTGACTGGCATCACAAGTACCAAGTGTCGTTTCAATAGGCTTAAGTTTGGCGAAGATATAGCCTCAAATCCCTTTTTTTGCACTCTACGTAAAATTTGTTGACGCGGTTTACGCAAACAGATTGGCGAATCGACATGAATTCCATAACTTTTTGCCGTGAGGGTCTGTAGATGCTACATACCGATTTTCGTGGAAATCGAGCAAAAGCTCTAGGACGAGTTCGCAAAAGTAGGTTTTACGAATAATTCAAAATGGCGGAAAAATTTTCATGACGGAAAATGACGTCATAGGGTCCAGTCGAATCGTCTTGAGCCAAGGAATCAGAGGAAACAAGAATTTCGTTTCTAGGACGTACGGGTCAGAAGTTATAAACAAAAACGTAAGTGCAACTTTAGACTGTTGGTGGCGCTAGAGGGTTGGAGTTAGAGACTCCAAATTTGCTGTGGGGACACATTGGACTGTCCTTTATCAGTGTGCCAAATTTCATAACTTTCCTACGTACGGTTCTATGGGCTGCCATAGACCGCAATGGCGGAAGAAGAAGAAGAATAATAATAATAATAAGAAAACTAACAAATACAATAGGGGTCTTCGCCCCTTCGGGGCTTGACCCCTAATAATAATAATAAAAAGAAAACTAACGGATACAATAGGGGTCTTCGCCCCTTCAGGGCTTGACCCCTAATAAAAAGAAAACTAACGGATACAATAGGGGTCTTCGCCCCTTCGGGGCTTGACCCCTAATAAATATAGCTGCAAGCAGCAATAACGGGGTCAAGCCAAAAAGGGCACAGAAGAAAGTAAAGTTGAATTCGGATGAGCAGTTTAAAGAACCTAGGAAAATCTCTTGATTTCAGACTAAATAATATAACAGTTATCAGCAAAAAAGCTGTTTTCATTCAGTGTAATCTCTCCCTCTCTTCTCGAGGAGCATTGACAACCAGAACACTGAAAAAAACGTGAGTGGTGCTTGCAGTGGCAATTCTCAGCTCACAAAATGTTACAGTGGTGTTAATGAGTCAAAAGAGACCACCCCCATGTCTTTACGATTTTCTGATGCAGAATTATAGCTCTTTTAAAAAAGGTTGATAAGGAATCCTAATTGGTTGCTAAGGAGTTAATTGGCATGCACCAATGATCTCCAAGCCATGAAAGGAATAATACATGATGACTCAAGGTTTTAGATGTACTGTTGGAGTAGTTTTAGGCAAAAATACCATATTTCTATCTCAAAACCACTAGGTGGCGCAATGACAAAGTTGTGCATGCAACCTCAGGTCATAACTGTGTTACATCTAGCTAGTTTTATGACTATACACTTTAGTTTAGTGAAGAAACAGTTGTATGACCATAGGGCTGGCTTGATATCAAAGGTTTTGTTCAATTATAGGGCCACCTAGTGGTGCAAGCATACAATTTTTTTTGTGTGGCCTCAAAATATGCTCATACATCAGGGTATCAAATATGGTAAAAAAATCTCTTTGCGTTACGAAGTTATAGCCATTTATGTGTAAAAACACAAAATTTAAAGGTAATTTTTCGTTTTTTGCAATTTTCAGCCATTTCTGATGAAAATTTTAATACAATGCCAATAGAACTTTTTGTTCAGAAGGTAATGCAATATTCTTCCTATGATATTTTCGAGTCGATCAGAATTACGTTCGCGGAGATATTCGCGCGTGTTTTTTAAGTGCTATTTTGCCGCGCAGGGTTAACCGTAAGGCCAATTCTGGCATGTTTGGTATCGTTGGACTCGGCAACTATTTAGGACTCCAAGGAAACAAGTCCCATGAAAATACGTCGATCACAGCCAAAGTTATAGGTGTGTAAAACATTCGTCTTACCACTAGGTGGCGCTGCGACGAAACTGGGCATGCGCTCTCAGTTCCTGACTGGCATCACAAGTACCAAGTGTCGTTTCAATAGGCTTAAGTTTGGCGAAGATACAGCCTCAAATCCGTTTTTTTGCACTCTACGTAAAATTTGTTGACGCGGTTTACGCAAACAGATTGGCGAATCGACATGAATTCCATAACTTTTTGCCGTGAGGGTCTGTAGATGCTACATACCGATTTTCGTGGAAATCGGGCAAAAGCTCTAGGACGAGTTCGCAAAAGTAGGTTTTACGAATAATTCAAAATGGCGGAAAAATTTTCATGACGGAAAATGACTTCATAGGGTCCAGTCGAATCGTCTTGAGCCAAGGAATCAGAGGAAACAAGAATTTTGTTTCTAGGACGTACGGGTCAGAAGTTATAAACAAAAACGTAAGTGCAACTTTAGACTGTTGGTGGCGCTAGAGGGTTGGAGTTAGAGACTCCAAATTTGCTGTGGGGACACATTGGACTGTCCTTTATCAGTGTGCCGAATTTCATAACTTTCCTACGTACGGTTCTATGGGCTGCCATAGACCGCAATGGCGGAAGAAGAAGAAGAAGAAGAAGAAGAAGAAATATAGCTGCAAGCAGCAATACCGGGGTCAAGCCGAAAAGGGCACAGAAGGATGTAAAGTTGTGTTTGGATAAGCAGACTGAAGAACCTAGGTAAACCTAATGATTTCAGATGAAAAAATGCAAAGGTAATCAACAAAAATAATCTATGTTCTTGTCTCCTGCAATCGTCCTTCTGTTATTGACAATCATGGAACATTAGAGCACTGAAGGACATGTGAGTGATGTTTGCAGTGGCATAACATGGGTCACAACATGTTACAACAAGTTAAATCAGTCAAAAGAGACCATCCCCATGTCTCTACGATGTTCTGATGCAGAGAAAAAGCTCTTTCAAAAACAGTTGATTAGGTATTCTCATTGGTTGCTAGATAGTAGATTCACATCCACCAGTGATTATAGTCCAAGCCATGAAATGAAGAATCCATGATGACTCATGGTTTTAGATGTGTTGTTGCAGTAGTTTTAGGCAAAAAATGCCATATTCTATCTCAAAACCAGTAGGTGGCGCAATGACAAAATTCGTGCATGCAACCTCAGGTCATAAATGTGTTACATCTAGCTAGTTTTATGACTATACACTTTAGTTTAGTGAAGAAACAGTTGTATGACCATAGGGTGGCTTGATTTCAAAGGTTTTGTTCAATTATAAGGCCAACTAGTGGTGCAACCATACAATTTTTTTTGTGTAGCCTCAGACTGTGGTCGTACATCAGCGTATCAAATATGGTGAAAAAATCTCTTTGCGTTACGAAGTTATAACCATTTATGTGTAAAAACACAAAATTTAAAGGTAATTTTTCGTTTTTTGCAATTTTCGGCCATTTCTGATGAAAATTTTAATATAGTGCCAATAGAACTTTTTGTTCAGAAGGTAATGCAATATTCTTCCTATGATGTTTTCGAGTCGATCAGAATTACACTCGCGGAGATATTCGCGCGTGTTTTTTAAGTGCTGTTTTGCTGCGCAGGGCTAACCGTAAGACGAAATCTGGCATGTTTGGTATCGTTGGACTCGGCGACTATTCAGGACTCCCAAAAATCAAGTCCCGTCAAAATACGTTGATCACAGCCAAAGTTATAGGTGTAAAAATCATCTGTCTGGCCACTAGGTGGCGCTGCGACGAAACTGTGCATGCACACTCAGTTCCTGACTGGCATCACAAGTACCAAGTGTCGTGTCAATAGGCCTAAGTTTGACGAAGATATAGCCTAAAATCTGTTTTTTTGCGCTCTACGAAAATTTTGTTGACGCGCTATACGACAACGGATTGGTTTATCGAAATTCTTTTGATAACTTTTGGCCGTGAGGGTCACTAGATGCTACATACCAATTTTCGCGGCAATCGGGTAAAAACTCTAGGACGAGTTCGCAAAAGTAGGTTTTACGAATAATTCAAAATGGCGGAAAAATTTTCATGACGGAAAATGATGTCATAGGGTCCAGTCGAATCGTCTTGAGCCAAGGAATCAGAGGAAACAAGAATTTCATTTCTAGGACGTACGGGTCAGAAGTTATAAGCAAAAACGTAAGTGCAACTTTGGACTGTTGGTGGCGCTAGAGGGTTAGAGTTAGAGACTCCATATTTGCTGTGGAGACACATTGGACTGTCCTTTATCAGTGTGCCAAATTTCATAACTTTCCTACGTACGGTTCTATGGGCTGCCATAGGCCACAATGGCGGAAGAATAATAATAATAAATATAGCTGCAAGCAGCGATACCGGGGTCAAGCCAAACATGGCAAAAAATGATTCATACGTGATGACTGCCATGATTTAACATCTAAGTTTGCATTAGTTTTATGAAAAAAACAATTTATTCGTATCTTGAGACCACTAGGTGGCACTGTGCTGAAAGAATAGATGGTGCCTCAGGTCATGACTGTGATGACACAAACCAAATTTAGTGTAAATACAATAAAGCGATACGGAGATATAGCCTTAAATGACTTGACCACTAGGGGGCACTGCCCAAAAATAAATTGTGACTCAGGTCTTGATTGTGATGACACCCACCAAATTTGGTGTGAATACAATAAAGAGATGCAGAGATATAGCCTTAAATGACTTGACCACTAGGGGGCACTGACCAAAAAATAAATTGTGACTCAGGTCTTGTTTGTGATGACACCCACCAAATTTGGTGTAAATACGATAAAGAGATGCAGAGATATAGCTTCAAATCTCTTGACCACTAGGGGGCACCGAAAAGTTTACAAGTCCTCCCAGAACATGTTGCTGATGAACCATACCAAGTTTCATAACAATACGCAATTGCGTTTCTGAAATACTTAAACTTAAAGAAAAATTCAAAATGGCCGACACACAAAATGGCCGACCAAAAACCATTTGGTATCGTTTGACTCGGCATGCCTCATGAAATCTAACAAGACCAGTCTCATAATTTTACATTCAAATTTGCAGTAGTTATAAGCAAAAATAGACATTTTTTTATATATCGTGACCAGTAGGGGGCAGTGTGGCGAAATGGTGCATGCACCCTCAGGGCATCACTGTTATGACATTTACCAAGTCTCATATTAATACGCATAAGTTTTGCGAAGATACAGGCTCAAACACATTTTGACGTGCTCGCTCTCGCATTCTTTGATGCGTTATACGACAACGGATAGGTCTACCGAAAATCTTTTGATAACTTTTTGTATAGAGTGTCTATAGACGATGCATACCAAAAATCAAGCCAATCACACGAGCGCTCTAGAAGGAGTTCGAAAAAGTAGCTGTTCAATATAATTCAAAATGGCCGACAGGAAGTAGGTTTGACTCAGACATATTTGGTACAGTCGGACTCAGCATGAGCCAAGGAATCAATAGAGTGAAGTCTTATGTCATAGTGGCAATTTAATCAAATGATATAAAGATTTAAAAAAATTGTTTTACATATCCTGACCACTAGGTGGCGCCGTCCTAAAGATTTATAGGTGCGCTCAGAACATGTCACTGATGAACCATGCCAAATTTCGTAGCGATACGCCATTCTGTTTGTGAAATACTGAGCTTAATGAGAAAATTCAAAATGGCCGACACCCAAAATGGCCGAGCGAAAACCGTTTGGTATCGTTTGACTCGGCATGCCTCAAGGAATCTAACAAGACCACCTTCATGATTTTAGACTCAAGTTTGAAGTAGTTATAAGCGAAAATAAGCATTTTTCGAATCTCGTAACCACTAGGTGGCGCTGTGACGAAACGTTGCAGGCACCCTCAGGTCATGACTGTTATGACATATACCAATTTTCGTGTCGATACAATAAAGTTTTGCGAAGATAAGGCCTCACGTCCGTTTTGGCGTGCTCGCCGCCATATATTTTGTCAATTTATATGAGAACGCATTGGTCTATCAAAAAGCTTTTGATAACTTTTTGTCTTGGGTGTCTCTAGATGCTACATACCAAAGGACATGCAAATCGGACAAACGGTCTAGGAGGAGTTCGAAAAAGTAGGTTTTTCAAAAAATTCAAAATGGCGGAAAGATGTGCATGACACAAATGACATCAATGTGTGCATTTGAATCACCATGAGTCAAGGATTCAGAGGAAACAAGAATTTTGTTTCTAGGACTCATGGGTCAGAAGTTATGAGCATGAACATAAGTGGATTTTTGGACTGTTGGTGGCGCTAGAGGGTTTGAGTCAGACACACCAATGTTGCTATAGTAACTTCTGAGACTGTCCTCTACATGTGTGCCAAAATTCATAACTTTCCTATGTACGGTTCTATGGGCTGCCATTGACTTTCGGCGGAAGAACGAGGAAGAAAAATAATAATAAATATAGCTGCAAGCAGCAATACCGGGGTCAAGCCGAAAAGGGCACAGAAGGGTGTAAAGTTGAGTTTGGATAAGCAGACTGAAGAACCTAGGTAAACCTAATGATTTCAGATGAAAAAATGCAAAGGTTATCAACAAAAATAATCTATATTCTTGTCTACTGCAACTGTCCTTCGGTTATTGACAATCATGGAACATTAGAGCACTGAAGGACATGTATGTGATGCTTACAGTGGGCAAACATGGGTCACAACATGTTACAACAAGTTAAAAGAGTCAAAAGAGACCATCCCCATGTCTCTGTGATGTTCTGATACAGAGAAAAAGCTCTTGCAAAAACAGTTGATAACGTATTCTCATTGGTTGCTAGAGAGTAAATGGACATCCTCTAGTGATTATAGTCAAAGCCATGAAAGGAATAATCCATGATGACTCATGGTTTTAGATGTGTTGTTGCAGTAGTTTTAGGCAAAAAAGGCCATATTCTATCTCAAAACCAGTAGGTGGCGCAATGACAAAATTCGTGCATGCAACCTCAGGTCATAAATGTGTTACATCTAGCTAGTTTTATGACTATACACTTTAGTTTAGTGAAGAAACAGTTGTATGACCATAGGGTGGCTTGATTTCAAAGGTTTTGTTCAATTATAAGGCCAACTAGTGGTGCAACCATACAATTTTTTTTGTGTAGCCTCAGACTGTGGTCGTACATCAGCGTATCAAATATGGTGAAAAAATCTCTTTGCGTTACGAAGTTATAACCATTTATGTGTAAAAACACAAAATTTAAAGGTAATTTTTCGTTTTTTGCAATTTTCGGCCATTTCTGATGAAAATTTTAATATAGTGCTAATAGAACTTTTTGTTCAGAAGGTAATGCAATATTCTTCCTATGATGTTTTCGAGTCGATCAGAATTACGCTCGCGGAGATATTCGCGCGTGTTTTTTAAGTGCTGTTTTGCTGCGCAGGGCTAACCGTAAGGCGAAATCTGGCATGTTTGGTATCGTTGGACTCGGCGACTATTCAGGACTCCTAAAAATCAAGTCCCGTCAAAATACGTTGATCACAGCCAAAGTTATAGGTGTAAAAAACATCTGTCTGGCCACTAGGTGGCACTGCGACGAAACTGTGCATGCACACTCAGTTCCTGACTGGCATCACAAGTACCAAGTGTCGTGTCAATAGGCCTAAGTTTGACGAAGATACAGCCTAAAATCTGTTTTTTTGCGCTCTACGAAAATTTTGTTGACGCGCTATATGACAACGGATTGGTTTATCGAAATTCTTTTGATAACTTTTTGCCGTGAGGGTCTCTAGATGCTACATACCAATTTTCGCGGCAATCGGGCAAAAGCTCTAGGACGAGTTCGAAAAAGTAGGTTTTACGAATAATTCAAAATGGCGGAAAAATTTTCATGACGGAAAATGACGTCATAGGGTCCAGTCGAATCGGCTTGAGCCAAGGAATCAGAGGAAACAAGAATTTCGTTTCTAGGACCTACGGATCAGAAGTTATAAGCAAAAACATAAGTGCAACTTTGGACTGTTGGTGGCGCTAGAGGGTTAGAGATAGAGACTCCAAATTTGCTGTGGGGACACATTGGACTGTCCTTTATCAGTGTGCCAAAATTCATAACTTTCCTATGTACGGTTCTATGGGCTGCCATTGACTTTCGGCGGAAGAACGAGGAAGAAAAATAATAATAATAATAATAAGAAAACTAACAATAACAATAGGGTTCTACGCCCCTTCGGGGCTTGACCCCTAATAATAATAATAATAATAATAAGAAAACTAACAATAACAATAGGGTTCTACGCCCCTTCGGGGCTTGACCCCTAATAATAATAAAAAGAAAACTAACAGATACAATAGGGGTCTTCGCCCATTCTGGGCTTGACCCCTAATAATAATAATAAGAAAACTAACAGATACAATAGGGGTCTTCGCCCCTTCGGGGCTTGACCCCTAAATATAGCTGCAAGCACCAATACCGGGGTCAAGCCGAAAAGGGCACAGAAGGGTGTAAAGTTGAGTTTGGATAAGATTACGAAAGAACCTATGTAAACCTCATGATTTCAGGTGAAAAAAACGCAAAAGTAATCAACAAAAATAATCTATGTTATTGACAATCATGGAACATTAGAGCACAGAAGGACATGTCAGTGATGTTTGCAAAGGCATAATATGGGTCACAACATGTTACAACACGTTGAATCAGTCAAAAGAGCCCATCCCCGTGTCTCTACGATGTTCTGACGCAGAGTTATAGCTCTTGCAAAATGGTTGATAAGGTATTCTCATTGGTTGCTAGGGAGTGAATTGGCAACCACCAGTGATTATAGTCAAAGCCATGAAAGGAATAATCCATGATGACTCATGGTTTTAGATGTGCTGTTGCAGTAGATTTAGGCAAAAATAGCTATTTTCTATCTCCAAACCACTAGGGGGCGCTATGACAGAATCGTGCATGCAATCTCAGGTCATGACTGCGTTACATCTAGCTAGTTTCATGACTATACACTTTAGTTCGGCAAAGAAATAGTTGTATGACCATAGGGTGGCTTGATTTCAAAGGTTTTGTTCAATTATAAGGCCACCTAGTGGTTCAGGCATACCAATTTTTTTGTGTGGCCTCAGACTCTGCTCATACATCAGCGTATCAAATCTGGTGAAAAAATCTATTTTCGTTGCGAAGTTATAACCATTTATGTGTAAAAACCACAAATTTTAAAGGTAATTTTTCGTTTTTTTGCAATTTTCGGCCATTTCTGATGAAAATTTTAATATAACGCCAATAGAACTTTTTGTTCAGAAGGTAATGCAATGTTCTTCCTATGGTGTTTTCGAGTCGATCGGAATAACGCTCGCGGAGTTATTCGCACGTGTTTTTTAAGCGCTATTTTAATGCACAGGGCTAACCGTAAGACGAAATCTGGCATGTTTGGTATCGTTGGACTCGGCATCTACTCAGGACTCTTAAAAATCAAGTCCCGTCAAAATACGTTGATCGCAGCCAAAGTTATAGGTGTATAAAACATCTGTCTGGCCACTAGGTGGCGCAGCGACGAAACTGTGCATGCACACTCAGTTCCTGACTGGCATCACAAGTACCAAGTGTCGTGTCAATAGGCCTAAGTTTGACGAAGATACAGCCTAAAATCAGTTTTATTGCGCTCTACGTAAAATTTGTTGACGAGCTATACAACAACGGATTGATTTATCAAAATTCTTTTAATAACTTTTTGCCGTGAGGGTCTCTAGATGCTACATACCAATTTTCGCGGCAATCGGGTAAAAACTCTAGGACGAGTTCGCAAAAGTAGGTTTTACGAATAATTCAAAATGGCGGAAAAATTTTCATGACGGAAAATGACGTCATAGGGTCTTGTCGATTCGTCTTGATCCAAGGAATCAAAGGACACAAGAATTTCGTTTCTAGGACTTACGGGTCAAAAGTTAAAAGCAAAAACGTAAGTGCAACTTTGGACTGTTGGTGGCGCTAGCCGGTTTGAGATAGAGACTCCAAAATTGCAGTGGATATTATTTGGACTGTCCTCTGTCAGTGTGCCAAATTTCATAACTTTCCTACGTACGGTTCTATGGGCTGCAATAGATCGCAATGGCGGAAGAAGAAAAATGTATTAACAGAAACAATTGCCAATATAGCTGCAAGCAGCAATACCGGGGTCAAGCCGAAAAGGGCACAGAAGGGTGTAAAGTTGAGTTTGGATAAGCAGACCAAAGAACCTAGGTAAACCTAATGATTTCAGATGAAAAAACGCAAAAGTAATCAACAAAAATAATCTATGTTCTAATCCACTGCAATCGTCCTTCTGTTATTGACAGTCATGGAACATTAGAGCACAGAAGGATATGTGAGTGATGTTTGCAGTGGCATAACATGGGTCACAACATGTTACAACAAGTTAAATCAGTCAAAAGAGACCATCCCCATGTCTCTACGATGTTCTGATGCAGAGAAAAAGCTCTTTCAAAAACGGTTGATAAGGTATTCTCATTGGTTGCTAGAGAGTAAATTCACATCCACCAGTAATTATAGACCAAGCCGTATGAAATGAAGAATCCATGATGACTCATGGTTTTAGATGTGTTGTTGCAGTAGTTTTAGGCAAATATAGCTATTTTCTATCTCCAAACCACTAGGTCGCGCTATGACAGAATCGTGCATGCAACCTCGGGTCATATCTGCCTTACATCTAGCTAGTTTCATGACTATACACTTTAGTTTAGTGAAGAAACAGTTGTATGACCATAGGGTGGCTTGATTTCAAAGGTTTTGTTCAATTATAAGGCCAACTAGTGGTGCAACCATACAATTTTTTTTGTGTAGCCTCAGACTGTGGTCGTACATCAGCGTATCAAATATGGTGAAAAAATCTCTTTGCGTTACGAAGTTATAACCATTTATGTGTAAAAACACAAAATTTAAAGGTAATTTTTCGTTTTTTGCAATTTTCGGCCATTTCTGATGAAAATTTTAATATAGTGCCAATAGAACTTTTTGTTCAGAAGGTAATGCAATATTCTTCCTATGATGTTTTCGAGTCGATCAGAATTACGCTCGCGGAGATATTCGCGCGTGTTTTTTAAGTGCTGTTTTGCTGCGCAGGGCTAACCGTAAGGCGAAAACTGGCATGTTTGGGATCGTTGGACTCGGCGACTATTCAGGACTCCTAAAAATCAAGTCCCGTCAAAATACGTTGATCACAGCCAAAGTTATAGGTGTAAAAAACATCTGTCTGGCCACTAGGTGGCGCTGCGACGAAACTGTGCATGCACACTCAGTTCCTGACTGGCATCACAAGTACCAAGTGTCGTGTCAATAGGCCTAAGTTTGACGAAGATACAGCCTAAAATCTGTTTTTTTGCGCTCTACGAAAATTTTGTTGACGCGCTATACGACAACGGATTGGTTTATCGAAATTCTTTTGATAACTTTTTGCCGTGAGGGTCTCTAGATGCTACATACCAATTTTCGCGGCAATCGGGTAAAAACTCTAGGACGAGTTCGCAAAAGTAGGTTTTACGAATAATTCAAAATGGCGGAAAAAATTTCATGACGGAAAATGACGTCATAGGGTCCAATCGAATCGTCTTGAGCCAAAGAATCAGAGGAAACAAGAATTTCATTTCTAGGACTTACGGATCAGAAGTTATAAGCAAAAACATAAGTTCAACTTTGGACTGTTGGTGGCGCTAGCGGGTTAGAGATAGAGACTCCAAATTTGCTGTGGGGACACATTGGACTGTCCTTTATCAGTGTGCCAAATTTCATAACTTTCCTACGTACGGTTCTATGGGCTGCCATAGACCGCAATGGCGGAAGAAGAATAACTAATAATAAATATAGCTGCAAGCAGCGATACCGGGGTCAAGCCAAATATGGCAAAAAATGATTCATACGTGATGACTGCCATGATTTAACATCTAAGTTTGCATTAGTTTTATGAAAAAAAGCAATTTTTTCGTATCTTGAGACCACTAGGTGGCACTGTGCCGAAAGAATAGATGGTGCCTCAGGTCATGACTGTGATGACACATTCCAAATTTAGTGTAAATACAATAAAGCGATACGGAGATATAGCCTTAAATGACTTGACCACTAGGGGGCACTGACCAAAAAATAAATTGTGACTCAGGTCTTGATTGTGATGACACCCACCAAATTTGGTGTGAATACAATGAAGAGATGCAGAGATATAGCCTTAAATGACTTGACCACTAGGGGGCACTGACCAAAAAATAAATTGTGACTCAGGTCTTGATTGTGATGACACCCACCAAATTTGGTGTAAATACGATAAAGAGATGCAGAGATATAGCTTCAAATCTCTTGACCACTAGGGGGCACCGAAAAGTTTACAAGTCCTCCCAGAACATGTTGCTGATGAACCATACCAAGTTTCATAACAATACGCAATTGCGTTTCTGAAATACTTGAACTTAAAGAAAAATTCAAAATGGCCGACACACAAAATGGCCGACCAAAAACCATTTGGTATCGTTTGACTCGGCATGCCTCATGAAATCTAACAAGACCAGTCTCATAATTTTACATTCAAATTTGCAGTAGTTATAACCAAAAATAGACATTTTTTATATCTCGTGACCAGTAGGGGGCAGTGTGACGAAATGGTGCATGCACCCTCAAGTCATCACTGTTATGACAAATACCAAGTCTCATATTAATACGCAAAAGTTTTGCGAAGATACAGGCTCAAACACATTTTGGCGTGCTCGCCCTCGCATTCTTTGATGCGTTATACGACAACGGATAGGTCTACCAAAAATCTTTTGATAACTTTTTGTCTAGAGTGTCTCTAGATGATGCATACCAAAAATCAAGTCAATCACACGAGCGCTCTAGGAGGAGTTCGAAAAAGTAGCTGTTCAATATAAATCAAAATGGCCGACAGGAAGTAGGTTTGACTCTGACATATTTGGTACAGTCGGACTCAGCATGAGCCAAGGAATCAATAGAGTGAAGTCTTATGTCATAGTGGCAATTTAATCAAATGATATAAAGATTTTAAAAATTTATTTTACATATCCTGACCACTAGGTGGCGCCGTCCTAAAGATTTATAGGTGCGCTCAGAACATGTCACTGATGAACCATGCCAAATTTCGTAGCGATAAGCCAATCTGTTTGTGAAATACTGAACTTAATGAGAAAATTCAAAATGGCCGACACCCAAAATGGCCGACCGAAAACCGTTTGGTATCGTTTGACTCAACATGCTTCAAGGAATCTAACAAGACCACCTTCATGATTTTAGACTCAAGTTTGAAGAAGTTATAAGCAAAAATAGGCATTTTTCGAATCTCGTGACCACTAGGTGGCGCTGCGACGAAACGTTGCAGGCACCCTCAGGTCATGACTGTAATGACATATACCAAGTTTCGTGTCGATACAATAAAGTTTTGCGAAGATACGGCCTCACGTCCGTTTTGGCGTGCTCGCCGCCATATATGTTGTCAATTTATACGAGAACGCATTGGTCTATCAAAAAGCTTTTGATAACTTTTTGTCTTAGGTGTATCTAGATACTACATACCAAAGGACATGCAAATCGGACGAACGCTCTAGGAGGAGTTCGAAAAAGTAGGTTTTACGAAAAATTCAAAATGGCGGAAAGATGTGCATGACACAAATGACATCAATGTGTGCATTTGAATCATCATGAGCCAGGGATTTAGAGGAAACAAGAATTTAGTTTCTAGGACTCATGGGCCAGAAGTTATGAGCATGAACATAAGTGGATTTTTGGACTGTTGGTGGCGCTAGAGGGTTTAGGTCAGACACACCAATGTTGCTATAGTAACTTCTGAGACTGTCCTCTACATGTGTGCCAAAATTCATAACTTTCCTATGTACGGTTCTATGGGCTGCCATTGACTTTCGGCGGAAGAACGAGGAAGAAAAATAATAATAATAATAAATATAGCTGCAAGCAGCGATACCGGGGTCAAGCCAAACATGACAAAAATGATTCATACGTGATGACGGTCATGATTTTAAGATCTAAGTTTGCATTAGTTTTAGGGAAAAAATTGCAATTTTTTGTATCTTGAGACCACTAGGTGGCACTGTGCCGAAACAATAGATGGTGCCTCAGGCCATGACTGTGATGACACATACCAAATTTAGTGTAAATACGATAAAGCGATACGGAGATATAGCCTTAAATGACTTGACCACTAGGGGGCACTGACCAAAACAATAGATGGTGACTCAGGTCATGATTGTGATGACACCCACCAAATTTGGTGTAAATACGATAAAGAGATGCAGAGATATAGCTTCAAATCTCTTGACCACTAGGGGGCGCCAAAAAGTTTACAAGCCCTCTCAGAACATGTTGCTGATGAACCATACCAAGTTTCATAACAATACGCAATTGCGTTTCTGAAATGCTTGAACTTAAAAAAAACTCAACATGGCCGACACACAAAATGGCCGACCAAAAACCATTTGGTATCGTTTGACTCGGCATGCCTCACGAAATCTAACAAGACTACTCTCATAATTTTACATTTAAGTTTGCAGTAGTTATAAGCAAAAATAGAAATTTTTATATCTCGAGACCACTAGGGGGCGCTGTGACGAAACGGTGCATGCACCCTTACGTCATCACTGTTATGACATATACCAGGTCTCATATCAATACGCAAAAGTTTTGCAAAGATACAGGCTCAAACACATTTTGGCGTGCTCGCCCTCGCATTCTTTGATGTGTTATACGACAACGGATAGGTCTACCGAAAAGCTTTTGATAACTTTTTGTCTAGAGTGTATCTAGATGATGCGTACCAAAAATCAAGCCAATCAAACAAGCGCTCTAGGAGGAGTTCGAAAAAGTAGGTGTTCAATATAATTCAAAATGGCCGACAGGAAGTAGGTTTGACTCAGACATATTTGGTACCGTCGGACTTAGCACGAGCCAAGGAATCAATAGAGTGAAGTCTCATGTCAGTGTGGCAAATGAATCAAATGCTATAAAGATTTTAAACAATTTCTTTACATATCCTGACCACTAGGTGGCGCTTTCCTAAAGATTTATAGGTGCGCTCAGAACATGTCACTGATGAACCATGCCAAATTTCGTAGCGATACGCCATTTTGTTTGTGAAATACTGAACTTAATGAGAAAATTCAAAATGGCCGACACCCAAAATGGCCGACCGAAAACCGTTTGTTATCGTTTGACTCGGCATGCCTCAAGGAATCTAACAAAACCACCTTCATGATTTTAGACTCAAGTTTGAAGTAGTTATAAGCAAAAATAAGCATTTTTCGAATCTCGTGACCACTAGGTGGCGCTGAGACGAAACGTTGCAGGCACCCTCAGGTCATGACTGTAATGACATATACCAAGTTTCGTGTCGATACACAAAAGTTTTGCGAAGATACGGCCTCACGTCCGTTTTGGCGTGCTCGCCGCCTTATATGTTGTCACTGTATACGAGAACGCATTGGTCTATCAAAAAGCTTTTGATAACTTTTTGTCTGGGGTGTCTCTAGATGCTACATACCAAATGACATGCAAATCGGACAAACGCTCTAGGAGGAGTTCGAAAAAGTAGGTTTTACGGAAAATCAAAATGGCGGAAAGATGTGCATGACACAAATGACATCAATGTGTGCAATTGAATCATCATGAGCCAAGGATTCAGAGGAAACAAGAATTTATTGTCTAGGACTCACGGGTCAGAAGTTATGAGCATGAACATAAGTGGATTTTTGGACTGTTGGTGGCGCTAGAGGGTTTGAGTTAGACACACCAATGTTGCTATAGTAACTTCTAAGACTGTCCTCTACATGTGTGCCAAATTACATAACTTTCCTACGTACGGTTCTATGGGCTGCCATTGACTTCAATGGCGGAAGAACTAGGATGAATAATAATAAGAAAACTAACAATAACAATAGGTGTCTACGCCACTTCGTGGCTTGACCCCTAAATATAGCTGCAAGCAGCAATACCGGGGTCAAGCCGAAAAGGGCACAGAAGGATGTAAAGTTGCGTTTGGATAAGCAGACTGAAGAACCTAGGTAAACCTAATGATTTCAGATGAAAAAATGCAAAGGTAATCAACAAAAATAATCTATATTCTTGGCTACTGCAACTGTCCTTCGGTTATTGACAATCATGGAACATTAGAGCACTGAAGGACATATATGTGATGCTTACAGTGGGCAAACATGGGTCACAACATGTTACAACAAGTTAAAAGAGTCAAAAGAGACCATCCCCATGTCTCTGTGATGTTCTGATACAGAGAAAAAGCTCTTGCAAAAACAGTTGATAACGTATTCTCATTGGTTGCTAGAGAGTAAATGGACATCCTCTAGTGATTATAGTCAAAGCCATGAAAGGAATAATCCATGATGACTCATGGTTTTAGATGTGTTGTTGCAGTAGTTTTTGGCAAAAAATGCCATATTCTATCTCAAAACCAGTAGGTGGCGCAATGACAAAATTCGTGCATGCAACCTCAGGTCATAAATGTGTTACATCTAGCTAGTTTTATGACTATACACTTTAGTTTAGTGAAGAAACAGTTGTATGACCATAGGGTGGCTTAATTTCAAAGGTTTCGTTCAATTATAAGGCCAACTAGTGGTGCAACCATACAATTTTTTTTGTGTAGCCTCAGACTGTAGTCGTACATCAGCGTATCAAATATGGTGAAAAAATCTCTTTGCGTTACGAAGTTATAACCATTTATGTGTAAAAACACAAAATTTAAAGGTAATTTTTCGTTTTTTGCAATTTTCGGCCATTTCTGATGAAAATTTTAATATAGTGCCAATAGAACTTTTTGTTCAGAAGGTAATGCAATATTCTTCCTATGATGTTTTCGAGTCGATCAGAATTACGCTCGCGGAGATATTCGCGCGTGTTTTTTAAGTGCTGTTTTGCTGCGCAGGGCTAACCGTAAGGCGAAATCTGGCATGTTTGGTATCGTTGGACTCGGCGACTATTCAGGACTCCTAAAAATCAAGTCCCGTCAAAATACGTTGATCACAGCCAAAGTTATAGGTGTAAAAAACATCTGTCTGGCCACTAGGTGGCGCTGCGACGAAACTGTGCATGCACACTCAGTTCCTGACTGGCATCACAAGTACCAAGTGTCGTGTCAATAGGCCTAAGTTTGACGAAGATACAGCCTAAAATCTGTTTTTTTGCACTCTACGAAAATTTTGTTGACGCGCTATACGACAACGGATTGGTTTATCGAAATTCTTTTGATAACTTTTTGCCGTGAGGGTCTCTAGATGCTACATACCAATTTTCGCGGCAATCGGGTAAAAACTCTAGGACGAGTTCGCAAAAGTAGGTTTAACGAATAATTCAAAATGGCGGAAAAAATTTCATGACGGAAAATGACGTCATAGGGTCCAATCGAATCGGCTTGAGCCAGGGAATCAGAGGAAGCAAGAATTTTGTTTGTGGGACTTACGGATCAGAAGTTATAAGCAAAAACATAAGTGCAACTTTGGACTGTTGGTGGCGCTAGCGGGTTAGACATAGAGACTCCAAATTTGCTGTGGGGACACATTGGACTGTCCTTTATCAGTGTGCCAAATTTCATAACTTTCCTACGTACGGTTCTATGGGCTGCCATAGACCGCAATGGCGGAAGAAGAATAACTAATAATAATAATAATTATTATAAAAAGAAAACTAACGGATACAATAGGGGTCTTCGCCCCTTCGGGGCTTGACCCCTAAATATAGCTGCAAGCAGCGATACCGGGGTCAAGCCGAAAAGGGCACAGAAGGATGTAAAGTTGCGTTTGGATAAGCAGACTGAAGAACCTAGGTAAACCTAATGATTTCAGATGAAAAAATGCAAAGGTAATCAACAAAAATAATCTATATTCTTGTCTACTGCAACTGTCCTTCGGTTATTGACAATCATGGAACATTAGAGCACTGAAGGACATGTATGTGATGCTTACAGTGGGCAAACATGGGTCACAACATGTTACAACAAGTTAAAAGAGTCAAAAGAGACCATCCCCATGTCTCTGTGATGTTCTGATACAGAGAAAAAGCTCTTGCAAAAACTGTTGATAACGTATTCTCATTGGTTGCTAGAGAGTAAATGGACATCCTTTAGTGATTATAGTCAAAGCCATGAAAGGAATAATCCATGATGACTCATGGTTTTAGATGTGTTGTTGCAGTAGTTTTAGGCAAAAAATGCCATATTCTATCTCAAAACCAGTAGGTGGCGCAATGACAAAATTCGTGCATGCAACCTCAGGTCATAAATGTGTTACATCTAGCTAGTTTTATGACTATACACTTTAGTTTAGTGAAGAAACAGTTGTATGACCATAGGGTGGCTTGATTTCAATGGTTTTGTTCAATTATAAGGCCAACTAGTGGTGCAACCATACAATTTTTTTTGTGTAGCCTCAGACTGTGGTCGTACATCAGCGTATCAAATATGGTGAAAAAATCTCTTTGCGTTACGAAGTTATAACCATTTATGTGTAAAAACACAAAATTTAAAGGTAATTTTTCGTTTTTTGCAATTTTCAGCCATTTCTGATGAAAATTTTAATACAGTGCCAATAGAACTTTTTGTTCAGAAGGTAATGCAATATTCTTCCTATGATGTTTTCGAGTCGATCAGAATTACGCTCGCGGAGATATTCGCGCGTGTTTTTTAAGTGCTGTTTTGCTGCGCAGGGCTAACCGTAAGGCGAAATCTGGCATGTTTGGTATCGTTGGACTCGGCGACTATTCAGGACTCCTAAAAATCAAGTCCCGTCAAAATACGTTGATCACAGCCAAAGTTATAGGTGTAAAAAACATCTGTCTGGCCACTAGGTGGCGCTGCGACGAAACTGTGCATGCACACTCAGTTCCTGACTGGCATCACAAGTACCAAGTGTCGTGTCAATAGGCCTAAGTTTGACGAAGATACAGCCTAAAATCTGTTTTTTTGCGCTCTACGAAAATTTTGTTGACGCGCTATATGACAACGGATTGGTTTATCGAAATTCTTTTGATAACTTTTTGCCGTGAGGGTCTCTAGATGCTACATACCGATTTTCGTGAAAATTGGGCAAAAGCTCTAGGACGAGTTCGCAAAAGTAGGTTTTATGAATAATTCAAAATAGCGGAAAAATTTCCATGACGGAAAATGACGTCATAGGGTCAAATCGAATCGTCTTGAGCCAAGGAATCAGAGGAAACAAGAAATTTGTTTCTAGGACTTACGGATCAGAAGTTATAAGCAAAAACGTAAGTGCATCTTTGGACTGTTGGTGGCGCTAGAGGGTTGGAGATAGAGACTCCAAATTTGCTGTGGGGACACATTGGACTGTCCTTTATCAGTGTGCCAAATTTCATAACTTTCCTACGTACGGTTCTATGGGCTGCCATAGACCGCAATGGCGGAAGAAGAATAACTAATAATAATAATAATTATTATAATAAAAAGAAAACTAACGGATACAATAGGGGTCTTCGCCCATTCTGGGCTTGACCCCTAATAATAATAATAATAATAAAAAGAAAACTAACGGATACAATAGGGGTCTTCGCCCCTTCGGGGCTTGACCCCTAATAAATATAGCTGCAAGCAGCAATACCGGGGTCAAGCCGAAAAGGGCACAGAAGGGTGTAAAGTTGAGTTTGGATAAGAATACTAAAGAACCTATGTAAACCTCATGATGTCAAATGAAAAAAACGCAAAAGTAATCAACAAAAATAATCTATGTTATTGTCTACTGCAATCATCCTTCTGTTATTGACAATCATGGAACATTAGAGCACTGAAGGACATGTGAGTGATGTTTGCAGTGGCATAAAACACAACATGTTACAACAAGTTAAATCAGTCAAAAGAGACCATCCCCATGTCTCTACGATGTTCTGATGCAAAGAAAAAGCTCTTTCAAAAACGGTTGATAAGGTATTCTCATTGGTTGCTAGAGAGTAAATTCACATCCACCAGTGATTATAGTCCAAGCCATGAAATGAAGAATCCATGATGACTTATGATTTTAGATGTGTTGTTGCAGTAGTTTTAGGCAAATATAGCTATTTTCTATCTCCAAACCACTAGGTGGCACTATGACAGAATCGTGCATGCAACCTCAGGTCATGACTGCGTTACATCTAGCTAGTTTCATGACTATACACTTTAGTTCAGTAAAGAAATAGTTGTATGACCATAGGGCTTGCTTGATATGAAAGATTATGTTCAATTATAGGGCCACCTAGTGGTTCAGGCATACCAATTTTTTTGTGTGGCCTCAGACTCTGCTCATACATCAGCGTATCAAATCTGGTGAAAAAATCTCTTTTCGTTGTGAAGTTATAACCATTTATGTGTAAAAACCACAAATTTTAAAGGTAATTTTTCGTTTTTTGCAATTTTCGGCCATTTCTGATGAAAATTTTAATATAACGCCAATAGAACTTTTTGTTCAGAAGGTAATGCAATGTTCTTCCTATGGTGTTTTCGAGTCGATCGGAATAACGCTCGCGGAGTTATTCGCGCGTGTTTTTTAAGCGCTATTTTAATGCACAGGGCTAACCGTAAGACGAAATCTGGCATGTTTGATATCGTTGGACTCGGCAACTATTCAGAACTCTAAAGAAACAAGTCCTGTGAAAATACGTCAATCGGAGCCAAAGTTATAGGCGTTTAAAGCATAAGTATGACCACTAGGTGGCGCTGTGACGAAACTCTGCTTGCACCCTAAGTTCCTGACTCGCATCACAAGTACCAAGTATCGTGTCAATAGGCTTAAGTTTGGCAAAGATACAGTCTCAAATCCGTTTTTTTGCGCTCTACGTAAAATTCGTTGACACGGTTTACGGAAACGGATGGACGAATTGACATGAATTCCATAACTTTTTGCCGTGAGGGTCTCTAGATGCTACATACCGATTTTCGTGGAAATTGGGCAAAAGCTCTAGGACGAGTTTGCAAAAGTAGGTTTTACGAATAATTCAAAATGGCGGAAAAATTTTTATGACGGAAAATGAGGTCATAGGGTCAAATCGAATCGTCTTGAGCCAAGGAATCAGAGGAAACAAGAATTTTGTTTCTAGGACTTACGGATCAGAAGTTATAAGCAAAAACGTAAGTGCAACTTTGGACTGTTGGTGGCGCTAGAGGGTTGGAGATAGAGACTCCAAATTTGCTGTGGGGACACATTGGACTGTCCTTTATCAGTGTGCCAAATTTCATAACTTTCCTACGTACGGTTCTATGGGCTGCCATAGACCGCAATGGCGGAAGAAGAAGAATAACAATAATTAATATAGCTGCAAGCAGCAATACCGGGGTCAAGCCGAAAAGGGCACAGAAGGATGTAAAGTTGCATTTGGATAAGCAGACTGAAGAACCTAGGTAAACCTAATGATTTCAGATGAAAAAATCCAAAGGTAATCAACAAAAATAATCTATATTCTTGTCTACTGCAACTGTCCTTCGGTTATTGACAATCATGGAACATTAGAGCACTGAAGGACATGTATGTGATGCTTACAGTGGGCAAACATGGGTCACAACATGTTACAACAAGTTAAAAGAGTCAAAAGAGACCATCCCCATGTCTCTGTGATGTTCTGATACAGAGAAAAAGCTCTTGCAAAAACAGTTGATAACGTATTCTCATTGGTTGCTAGAGAGTAAATGGACATCCTCTAGTGATTATAGTCAAAGCCATGAAAGGAATAATCCATGATGACTCATGGTTTTAGATGTGTTGTTGCAGTAGTTTTAGGCAAAAAAAATGCGTTATTCTATCTCAAAACCAGTAGGTGGCGCAATGACAAAATTGTGCATGCAACCTCAGGTCATAACTGTGTTACATCTAGCTAGTTTTATGACTATACACTTTAGTTTAGTGAAGAAACAGTTGTATGACCATAGGGTGGCTTGATTTCAAAGGTTTTGTTAAATTATAAGGCCAACTAGTGGTGCAACCATACAATTTTTTTTTTGTGTAGCCTCAGACTGTGGTCGTACATCAGCGTATCAAATATGGTAAAAAAATCTTTTTGCGTTACGAAGTTATAGCCATTTATGTGTAAAAACACAAAATTTAAAGGTAATTTTTCGTTTTTTGCAATTTTCAGCCATTTCTGATGAAAATTTTAATACAATGCCAATAGAACTTTTTGTTCAGAAGGTAATGCAATATTCTTCCTATGATGTTTTCGAGTCGATCAGAATTACGCTCGCGGAGATATTCGCGCGTGTTTTTTAAGTGCTATTTTGCCGCGCAGGGTTAACCGTAAGGCCAATTCTGGCATGTTTGGTATCGTTGGACTCGGCAACTATTCAGGACTCCAAGGAAACAAGTCCCATGAAAATACGTCGATCACAGCCAAAGTTATAGGTGTGTAAAACATTCGTCTTACCACTAGGTGGCGCTGCGACGAAACTGGGCATGCGCTCTCAGTTCCTGACTGGCATCACAAGTACCAAGTGTCGTTTCAATAGGCTTAAGTTTGGCGAAGATACAGCCTCAAATCCGTTTTTTTGCACTCTACGTAAAATTTGTTGACGCGGTTTACGCAAACAGATTGGCGAATCGACATGAATTCCATAACTTTTTGCCGTGAGGGTCTGTAGATGCTACATACCGATTTTCGTGGAAATCGGGCAAAAGCTCTAGGACGAGTTCGCAAAAGTAGGTTTTACGAATAATTCAAAATGGCGGAAAAATTTTCATGACGGAAAATAACGTCATAGGGTCCAGTCGAATCGTCTTGAGCCAAGGAATCAGAGGAAACAAGAATTTCGTTTCTAGGACGTACGGGTCAGAAGTTATAAACAAAAACGTAAGTGCAACTTTAGACTGTTGGTGGCGCTAGAGGGTTGGAGTTAGAGACTCCAAATTTGCTGTGGGGACACATTGGACTGTCCTTTATCAGTGTGCCAAATTTCATAACTTTCCTACGTACGGTTCTATGGGCTGCCATAGACCGCAATGGCGGAAGAAGAAGAAGAAGAAGAATAATAATAATAATAATAATAAGAAAACTAACAAATACAATAGGGGTCTTCGCCCCTTCGGGGCTTGACCCCTAAATATAGCTGCAAGCAGCAATACCGGGGTCAAGCCGAAAAGGGCACAGAAGAAAGTAAAGTTGAGTTTGGATAAGGATACTAAAGAACCTATGTAAACCTCATGATGTCAAATGAAAAAAACACAAAAGTTATCAACAAAAATAATCTATGTTCTTGTCTACTGCAATCGTCCTTCTGTTATTGACAATCATGGAACATTTGAGCACTGAAGGACATGTGAGTGATGTTTGCAGTGGCATAAAACACAACATGTCACAACATGTTAGAACAAGTTAAATCAGTCAAAAGAGACCATCCCAATGTCTCTACGATGTTCTGATGCAGAGAAAAAGCTCTTTCAAAACGGTTCATAAGGTATTCTCATTGGTTGCTAGAGAGTAAATTCACATCCACCAGTGATTATAGACCAAGCCATATGAAATGAAGAATCCATGATGACTCATGGTTTTAGATGTGTTGTTGCAGTAGTTTTAGGCAAATATAGCTATTTTCTATCTCCAAACCACTAGGTGGCGCTATGACAAAATCGTGCATGCAACCTCGGGTCATATCTGCATTACATCTAGCTAGTTTCATGACTATACACTTTAGTTCAGCAAAGAAATAGTTGTATGACCACAGGGCTTGCTTGATATGAAATATTTTTTCAATTATAGGGCCACCTAGTGGTTCAGGTATACCAATTTTTTTGTGTGGCCTCAGACTCTGCTCATACATCAGCGTATCAAATCTGGTGAAAAAATCTATTTTCGTTGCAAAGTTATAAGCATTTATGTGTAAAAAACACAAAATCTAAAGGTAATTTTTTGTTTTTTGCAATTTTCGGCCATTTCTGATGAAAAATTTAAAATAACGCCAATAGAACTTTTTGTTCAGAAGGTAATGCAATGTTCTTCCTATGGTGTTTTTGAGTTGATCGGAATAACGCTCGCGGAGATATTCGCGCATGTTTTTTAAGTGCTGTTTTGCTGCGCAGGGCTAACCGTAAAGCGAAATCTGGCATGTTTGGTATCGTTGGACTCGGCGAATATTCAGGACTCCTAAAAATCAAGTCCCGTCAAAATACGTTAAACGCACCCAAAGTTAAAGGTGTATAAATCATCTGTTTGACCACTAGGTGGCGCTGCGACGAAACTGTGCATGCACACTCAATTCATGACTGGCATCACAAGTACCAAGTTTCGTGTCAATAGGCCTAAGTTTGACGAAGATACAGCCTAAAATCTGTTTTTTTGCGCTCTACATAAAATTTGTTGACACGCTATACGACAACGGATTGGTTTATCAAAATTCTTTTAATAACTTTTTGCCGCGAGGGTCTCTAGATGATACATACCAATTTTCGCGGCAATCGGGTAAAAATCTAGGACGAGTTCGCAAAAGTAGGTTTTACGAATAATTCAAAATGGCGGAAAAATTTTCATGACGGAAAATGACGTCATAGGGTCTAATCGAATCGTCCTGAGCCAAGGAATCAGAGGAAACAAGAATTTCGTTTCTAGGACTTACGGATCAGAAGTTATAAGCAAAAACGTAAGTGCAACTTTGGACTGTTGGTGGCGCTAGCGGGTTTGAGATAGAGACTCCAAATTTGCTATGGGGACACATTGGACTGTCCTTTATCAGTGTGCCAAATTTCATAACTTTCCTACGTACGGTTCTATGGGCTGCCATAGACCGCAATGGCGGAAGAAGAAGAAGAAGAAGAAGCAGAATAATAATAATAATAATAATAATAAGAAAACTAACAAATACAATAGGGGTCTTCGCCCCTTCGGGGCTTGACCCCTAAATATAGCTGCAAGCAGCGATACCGGGGTCAAGCCAAACATGGCAAAAATGATTCATACGTGATGACGGTCATGATTCAAGATCTAAGTTTGCATTAGTTTTAGGGAAAAAATTGCAATTTTTTGTATCTTGAGACCACTAGGTGGCACTTTGCCGAAACAATAGATGGTGCCTCAGGCCATGACTGTGATGACACATACCAAATTTAGTGTAAATACGATAAAGCGATACGGAGATATAGCCTTAAATGACTTGACCACTAGGGGGCACTGACCAAAACAATAGATGGTGACTCAGGTCATGATTGTGATGACACCCACCAAATTTGGTGTAAATACGATAAAGAGATGCAGAGATATAGCTTCAAATCTCTTGACCACTAGGGGGCGCCAAAAAGTTTACAAGCCCTCTCAGAACATGTTGCTGATGAACCATACCAAGTTTCATAACAATACGCAATTGCGTTTCTGAAATGCTTGAACTTAAAAAAAAACTCAAAATGGCCGACACACAAAATGGCCGACCAAAAACCATTTGGTATCGTTTGACTCGGCATGCCTCACGAAATCTAACAAGACTACTCTCATAATTTTACATTTAAGTTTGCAGTAGTTATAAGCAAAAATAGAAATTTTTATATCTCGTGACCACTAGGGGGCGCTGTGACGAAACGGTGCATGCACCCTTACGTCATCACTGTTATGACATATACCAGGTCTCATATCAATACGCAAAAGTTTTGCGAAGATACAGGCTCAAACACATTTTGGCGTGCTCGCCCTCGCATTCTTTGATGTGTTATACGACAACGAATAGGTCTACCGAAAAGCTTTTGATAACTTTTTGTCTAGAGTGTCTCTAGATGATGCGTACCAAAAATCAAGCCAATCAAACAAGCGCTCTAGGAGGAGTTCGAAAAAGTAGGTGTTCAATATAATTCAAAATGGCCGACAGGAAGTAGGTTTGACTCAGACATATTTGGTACCGTCGGACTTAGCACGAGCCAAGGAATCAATAGAGTGAAGTCTCATGTCAGTGTGGCAAATGAATCAAATGCTATAAAGATTTTAAACAATTTCTTTACATATCCTGACCACTAGGTGGCGCTGTCCTAAAGATTTATAGGTGCGCTCAGAACATGTCACTGATGAACCATGCCAAATTTCGTAGCGATACGCCATTTTGTTTGTGAAATACTGAACTTAATGAGAAAATTCAAAATGGCCGACACCCAAAATGGCCGACCGAAAACCGTTTGTTATCGTTTGACTCGGCATGCCTCAAGGAATCTAACAAAACCACCTTCATGTTTTTAAGACTCAAGTTTGAAGTAGTTATAAGCAAAAATAAGCATTTTTCGAATCTCGTGACCACTAGGTGGCGCTGAGACGAAACGTTGCAGGCACCCTCAGGTCATGACTGTAATGACATATACCAAGTTTCGTGTCGATACACAAAAGTTTTGCGAAGATACGGCCTCACGTCCGTTTTGGCGTGCTCGCCGCCTTATATGTTGTCACTGTATACGAGAACGCATTGGTCTATCAAAAAGCTTTTGATAACTTTTTGTCTGGGGTGTCTCTAGATGCTACATACCAAATGACATGCAAATCGGACAAACACTCTAGGAGGAGTTCGAAAAAGTAGGTTTTACAGAAAATTCAAAATGGCGGAAAGATGTGCATGACACAAATGACATCAATGTGTGCAATTGAATCATCATGAGCCAAGGATTCAGAGGAAACAAGAATGTATTGTCTAGGACTCACGGGTCAGAAGTTATGAGCATGAACATAAGTGGATTTTTGGACTGTTGGTGGCGCTAGAGGGTTTGAGTTAGACACACCAATGTTGCTATAGTAACTTCTAAGACTGTCCTCTACATGTGTGCCAAATTACATAACTTTCCTACGTACGGTTCTATGGGCTGCCATTGACTTCAATGGCGGAAGAACTAGGATGAATAATAATAAGAAAACTAACAATAACAATAGGTGTCTACGCCACTTCGTGGCTTGACCCCTAATAATAATTATTATAAATAGAAAACTAACGGATACAATAGGGGTCTTCGCCCCTTCGGGGCTTGACCCCTAAATATAGCTGCAAGCAGCAATACCGGGGTCAAGCCGAAAAGGGCACAGAAGGATGTAAAGTTGCGTTTGGATAAGCAGACTGAAGAACCTAGGTAAACCTAATGATTTCAGATGAAAAAATGCAAAGGTAATCAACAAAAATAATCTATATTCTTGGCTACTGCAACTGTCCTTCGGTTATTGACAATCATGGAACATTAGAGCACTGAAGGACATGTATGTGATGCTTACAGTGGGCAAACATGGGTCACAACATGTTACAACAAGTTAAAAGAGTCAAAAGAGACCATCCCCATGTCTCTGTGATGTTCTGATACAGAGAAAAAGCTCTTGCAAAAACAGTTGATAACGTATTCTCATTGGTTGCTAGAGAGTAAATGGACATCCTCTAGTGATTATAGTCAAAGCCATGAAAGGAATAATCCATGATGACTCATGGTTTTAGAGTGTTGTTGCAGTAGTTTTAGGCCAAAAAAATGCCATATTCTATCTCAAAACCAGTAGGTGGCGCAATGACAAAATTCGTGCATGCAACCTCAGGTCATAAATGTGTTACATCTAGCTAGTTTTATGACTATACACTTTAGTTTAGTGAAGAAACAGTTGTATGACCATAGGGTGGCTTGATTTCAAAGGTTTTGTTCAATTATAAGGCCAACTAGTGGTGCAACCATACAATTTTTTTGTGTAGCCTCAGACTGTAGTCGTACATCAGCGTATCAAATATGGTGAAAAAATCTCTTTGCGTTACGAAGTTATAACCATTTATGTGTAAAAACACAAAATTTAAAGGTAATTTTTCGTTTTTTGCAATTTTCGGCCATTTATGATGAAAATTTTAATATAGTGCCAATAGAACTTTTTGTTCAGAAGGTAATGCAATATTCTTCCTATGATGTTTTCGAGTCGATCAGAATTACGCTCGCGGAGATATTCGCGCGTGTTTTTTAAGTGCTGTTTTGCTGCGCAGGGCTAACCGTAAGGCGAAATCTGGCATGTTTGGTATCGTTGGACTCGGCGACTATTCAGGACTCCTAAAAATCAAGTCCCGTCAAAATACGTTGATCACAGCCAAAGTTATAGGTGTAAAAAACATCTGTCTGGCCACTAGGTGGCGCTGCGACGAAACTGTGCATGCACACTCAGTTCCTGACTGGCATCACAAGTACCAAGTGTCGTGTCAGTAGGCCTAAGTTTGACGAAGATACAGCCTAAAATCTGTTTTTTTGCACTCTACGAAAATTTTGTTGACGCGCTATACGACAACGGATTGGTTTATCGAAATTCTTTTGATAACTTTTTGCCGTGAGGGTCTCTAGATGCTACATACCAATTTTCGCGGCAATCGGGTAAAAACTCTAGGACGAGTTCGCAAAAGTAGGTTTTACGAATAATTCAAAATGGCGGAAAAAATTTCATGACGGAAAATGACGTCATAGGGTCCAATCGAATCGGCTTGAGCCAAGGAATCAGAGGAAGCAAGAATTTTGTTTGTGGGACTTACGGATCAGAAGTTATAAGCAAAAACATAAGTGCAACTTTGGACTGTTGGTGGCGCTAGCGGGTTAGACATAGAGACTCCAAATTTGCTGTGGGGACACATTGGACTGTCCTTTATCAGTGTGCCAAATTTCATAACTTTCCTACGTACGGTTCTATGGGCTGCCATAGACCGCAATGGCGGAAGAAGAATAACTAATAATAAATATAGCTGCAAGCAGCAATACCGGGGTCAAGCCGAAAAGGGCACAGAAGGATGTAAAGTTGCGTTTGGATAAGCAGACTGAAGAACCTAGGTAAACCTAATGATTTCAGATGAAAAAATGCAAAGGTAATCAACAAAAATAATCTATATTCTTGTCTACTGCAACTGTCCTTCGGTTATTGACAATCATGGAACATTAGAGCACTGAAGGACATGTATGTGATGCTTACAGTGGGCAAACATGGGTCACAACATGTTACAACAAGTTAAAAGAGTCAAAAGAGACCATCCCCATGTCTCTGTGATGTTCTGATACAGAGAAAAAGCTCTTGCAAAAACAGTTGATAATGTATTCTCATTGGTTGCTAGAGAGTAAATGGACATCCTCTAGTGATTATAGTCAAAGCCATGAAAGGAATAATCCATGATGACTCATGGTTTTAGATGTGTTGTTGCAGTAGTTTTAGGCAAAAAATGCCATATTCTATCTCAAAACCAGTAGGTGGCGCAATGACAAAATTCGTGCATGCAACCTCAGGTCATAAATGTGTTACATCTAGCTAGTTTTATGACTATACACTTTAGTTTAGTGAAGAAACAGTTGTATGACCATAGGGTGGCTTGATTTCAAAGGTTTTGTTCAATTATAAGGCCAACTAGTGGTGCAACCATACAATTTTTTTTGTGTAGCCTCAGACTGTGGTCGTACATCAGCGTATCAAATATGGTGAAAAAATCTCTTTGCGTTACGAAGTTATAACCAATTTTGTTATTAAAACACAAAATTTAAAGGTAATTTTTCGTTTTTTGCAATTTTCGGCCATTTCTGATGAAAATTTTAATATAGTGCCAATAGAACTTTTTGTTCAGAAGGTAATGCAATATTCTTCCTATGATGTTTTCGAGTCGATCAGAATAACGCTCGCGGAGATATTCGCGCGTGTTTTTTAAGTGCTGTTTTGCTGCACAGGGCTAACCTTAAGGCGAAATCTGGCATGTTTGGTATCGTTGGACTCGGCGACTATTCAGGACTCCTAAAAATCAAGTCCCGTCAAAATACGTTGATCACAGCCAAAGTTATAGGTGTAAAAATCATCTGTCTGGCCACTAGGTGGCGCTGCGACGAAACTGTGCATGCACACTCAGTTCCTGACTGGCATCACAAGTACCAAGTGTCGTGTCAATAGGCCTAAGTTTGACGAAGATACAGCCTAAAATCTGTTTTTTTGCGCTCTACGTAAAATTTGTTAATGCGCTATACGACAACGGATTGGTTTATCGAAATTCTTTTGATAACTTTTTGCCGAGAGGGTCTCTAGATGCTACATACCAAATTTCGCGACAATCGGGTAAAAACTCTAGGACGAGTTCGCAAAAGTAGGTTTTACGAATAATTCAAAATGGCGGAAAAATTTTCATGACGGAAAATGACGTCATAGGGTCCTGTCGAATCGTCTTGAGCCAAGGAATCAGAGGAAACAAGAATTTCGTTTCTAGGACTTACGGATCAGAAGTTATAAGCAAAAACATAAGTTCAACTTTGGACTGTTGGTGGCGCTAGCGGGTTAGAGATAGAGACTCCAAATTTGCTGTGGGGACACATTGGACTGTCCTTTATCAGTGTGCCAAATTTCATAACTTTCCTACATACGGTTCTATGGGCTGCCATAGACCGCAATGGCGGAAGAAGAATAATAATAATAATAAAAAGAAAACTAACGGATACAATAGGGGTCTTCGCCCCTTCGGGGCTTGACCCCTAAATATAGCTGCAAGCAGCAATGCCGGGGTCAAGCCAAAAAGGGCACAGAAGAAAGTAAAGTTGAATTCGGATGAGCAGTTTAAAGAACCTAGGAAAATGTATTGATTTCAGACTAAATAATATAACAGTTATCAGCAAAAAAACTGTTTTCATTCGGTGTAATCTCTCCCTCTCTTCTCGAGGAGCATTGACAACTAGAACACTGATGAAAATGTGAGTGGTGCTTGCAGTGGCAATACTCAGCTCACAAAATGTTACAGTGGTGTTAATGAGTCAAAAGAGACCACCCCCATGTCTCTACAATGTTCTGACGCAGAGATATAGCTCTTGCAAAAACGGTTGATAAGGTATCCTAATTGGTTGCTAAGGAGTTAATTGGCATGCACCAATGATCTCCAAGCCATGAGAGGAATAATACATGATGACCCAAGATTTTAGATGTACTGTTGGAGTAGTTTTAGGCAAAAATACCATATTTCTATCTCAAAACCACTAGGTGGCGCAATGACAAAGTTGTGCATGCAACCTCAGTTCATAACTGTGTTACATCTAGCTAGTTTTATGACTATACACTTTAGTTTAGTGAAGAAATAGTTGTATGACCATAGGGCTTGCTTGATATGTAAGATTTTGTTCAATTATAAGGCCAACTAGTGGTGAAGGCATACCAATGTTTTTGTGTGACCTCATACTCTGCTCGTACATCAGCGTATCAAATCTGGTGAAAAAATCTCTTTTCGTTGCGAAGTTATAACCATTTATGTGTAAAAAACACAAAATTCAAAGGTAATTTTTCGTTTTTTGCAATTTTCGGCCATTTCTGATGAAAATTTTAATATAACGCCAATAGAACTTTTTGTTCAGAAGGTAATGCAATATTCTTCCTATGGTGTTTTCGAGTCGATCAGAATAACGCTCGCGAAGATATTCGCGCTTGTTTTTTAAGTGCTGTTTTGCTGCGCAGGGCTAACCGTAAGGCGAAATCTGGCATGTTTGGTATCGTTGGACTCGGCGACTACCCAGGACTCCTAAAAATCAAGTCCCGTCAAAATACGTTTATCACAGCCAAAGTTATAGGCGTATAAAACATTCGTCTGGCCAGTAGGTGGCGCTGCGACGAAACTGTGCATGCACCCTCAGTTCCTGACTGGCATCTCAAGAACCAAGTGTCGTGTCAATAGGCCTAAGTTTGACGAAGATACAGTCTAAAATCAGTTTTTTTGCGCTCTACTTAAAATTCGTTAAGGTGGTATTTGACAACGGATTGCTGTATCGAAATTCTTTTGATAACTTTTTGCCATGAGTGTCTCAAGATGATACATACCAATTTTCGTGGCAATCGGACAAAAGCTCTAGGACGAGTTCGCAAAAGTAGGTTTTTCGAATAATTCAAAATGGCGGGAAAATTTTTATGACGGAAAATGACTTCATAGAGTGTAATCGAATCGTCTTGAGCCAAGGAATCAGAGGAAGCAAGAATTTTGTTTCTAGGACTTACGGATCAGAAGTTATAAGCAAAAACATAAGTGCAATTTTGGACTGTTGGTGGCGCTAGCGGTTTTGACATAGAGACTCCAAATTTGCTGTGGGGACACATTGGAGTGTCCTTTATCAGTGTGCCAAATTTCATAACTTTCCTACGTACGGTTCTATGGGCTGCCATAGACCGCAATGGCGGAAGAAGAATAACTAATAATAATAATAAATATAGCTGCAAGCAGCAATGCCGGGGTCAAGCCAAAAAGGGCACAGCAGAAAGTAAAGTTGACTTTGGATGAGCAGTTTAAAGTACCTAAGAAAATCTCTTGATTTCAGACAAAACAATATAACAGTTATCTGCAAAATAGCTGTGTTTTCATTCAGTGAAATCTCTCCCTCTCTTTCGACGAGCATTGATAACTAGAACACTGATGTAAAAATGAGTGGTGCTTGCAGTGGCAATACTCAGCTCTCAAAATGTTACAGTGGTGTTAATGAGTCAAAAGAGACAACCCCCGTGTCTCTACGATGTTCTGACGCAGAGTTATAGCTCTTGCAAAACGGTTGATAAGGTATTCTCATTGGTTGCTAGGGAGTGAATTGGCAACCACCAGTGATTATAGTCAAAGCCATGAAAGGAATAATCCATGATGACTCATGGTTTAAGATGTGCTGTTGCAGAAGATTTAGGCAAAAATAGCTATTTTCTATCTCCAAACCACTAGGGGGCGCTATGACAGAATCGTGCATGCAACCTCAGGTCATGACTGCGTTACATCTAGCTAGTTTCATGACTATACACTGTAGTTCGGCAAAGAAATAGTTGTATGACCATAGGGCTTGCTTGATATGAAATATTTTGTTCAATTATAGGGCCACCTAGTAGTTCAGGCATACCAATTTTTTTGTGTGGCCTCAGACTCTGCTCATACATCAGCGTATCAAATCTGGTGATAAAATCTCTTTTTGTTGAGAAGTTATAACCATTTATGTGCAAAAACCACAAATTTTAAAGGTAATTTTTCGTTTTTTGCAATTTTCGGCCATTTCTGATAAAAATTTTAATATAACGCCAATAGAACTTTTTGTTCAGAAGGTAATGCAATGTTCTTCCTATGGTGTTTTCGAGTCGATCGGAATAACGCTCGCGGTGTTATTCGCGCGTGTTTTTTAAGCGCTATTTTAATGCACAGGGCTAACCGTAAGACGAAATCTGGCATGTTTGGGATCGTTGGACTCGGCATCTACGCAGGACTCTTAAAAATCAAGTCCCGTCAAAATACGTTGATCTCAGCCAAAGTTATAGGTGTATAAAACATCTGTCTGGCCACTAGGTGGCGCAGCGACGAAACTGTGCATGCACACTCAGTTCCTGACTGGCATCACAAGTACCAAGTGTCGTGTCAATAGGCCTAAGTTTGACGAAGATACACCCTAAAATCTGTTTTTTTGAGCTCTACGTAAAATTTGTTGACGCGCTATACAACAACGGTTTGATTTATCAAAATTCTTTTAATAACTTTTTGCCGTGAGGGTCTCTAGATGCTACATACCAATTTTCGCGGCATTTGGGTAAAAACTCTAGGACGAGTTCGCAAAAGTAGGTTTTACGAATAATTCAAAATGGCGGAAAAATTTTAATGACGGAAAATGACGTCATATGGTCCAATCGAATCGTCTTGAGCCAAGGAATCAGAGAAAACAAGAATTTCGTTTCTAGGACTTACGGATCAAAAGTTATAAGCAAAAACATAAGTGCAACTTTGGACTGTTGGTGGCGCTAGCGGGTTTGAGATAGAGAGTCCAAATTTGCTGTGGATAATATTTGGAGTGTCCTTTATCAGTGTGCCAAATTTCATAACTTTCCTACGTACGGTTCTATGGGCTGCCATAGACCGCAATGGCAGAAGAAGAAGAAGAAGAAGCAGAATAATAATTATAATAATAAGAAAACTAACAAATACAATAGGGGTCTTCGCCCCTTCGGGGCTTGACCCCTAAATATAGCTGCTAGCAGCGATACCGGGGTCAAGCCAAACATGGCAAAAAATGATTCATATGTGATGACTGTCATGGTTTAAGATCTAAGTTTGCATTATTTTTATGAAAAAAAGCATTTTTTTCGTATCTTGAGACCACTAGGTGGCACTGTGCCGAAAGAATAGATGGTGCCTCAGGTCATGACTGTGATGACACATACCAAATTTAGTGTAAATACAATAAAGCGATACGGAGATATAGCCTTAAATGACTTGACCACTAGGGGGCACTGACCAAAAAATAAATTGTGACTCAGGTCTTGATTGTGATGACACCCACCAAATTTGGTGTAAATACAATAAAGATATGGAGAGATATAGCCTTAAATGACTTGACCACTAGGGGGCACTGACCAAAAAATAAATTGTGACTCAGGTCTTGATTGTGATGACACCCACCAAATTTGGTGTAAATACGATAAAGAGATGCAGAGATATAGCTTCAAATCTCTTGACCACTAGGGGGCACCGGAAAGTTTACAAGTCCTCCCAGAACATGTTGCTGATGAACCATACCAAGTTTCATAACAATACGCAATTGCGTTTCTGAAATACTTGAACTTAAAGAAAAATTCTAAGTGGCCGACACACAAAATGGCCGACCAAAAACCATTTGATATCGTTTGACTCGCCATGCCTCACGAAATCTAACAAGACCAGTCTCATAATTTTACATTCAAATTTGCAGTAGTTATAAGCAAAAATAGACATTTTTTATGTCTCGTGACCAGTAGGGGGCAGTGTGACGAAATGGTGCATGCACCCTCAGGTCATCACTGTTATGACATATACCAAGTCTCATATTAATACGCAAAAGTTTTGCGAAGATACAGGCTCAAACACATTTTGGCGTGCTCGCCCTCGCATTCTTTGATGCGTTATACGACAACGGATAGGTCTCCCGAAAATCTTTTGATAACTTTTTGTCTAGAGTGTCTCTAGATGATGCATACCAAAAATCAAGCCAATCACACAAGCGCTCTAGGAGGAGTTCGAAAAAGTAGGTGTTCAATATAATTCAAAATGGCCGACAGGAAGTAGGTTTGACTCAGACGTATTTGGTACAGTCGGACTCAGCATGAGCCAAGGAATCAATAGAGTGAAGTCTTATGTCATAGTGGCAATTTAATCAAATGATATAAAGATTAAAAAAATTTTTTTACATATCCTGACCACTAGGTGGCGCCGTCCTAAAGATTTATAGGTGCGCTCAGAACATGTCACTGATGAACCATGCCAAATTTCGTAGCGATACGCCATTCTGTTTGTGAAATACTGAACTTAATGAGAAAATTCAAAATGGCCGACACCCAAAATGGCCGACCGAAAACCGTTTGGTATCGTTTGACTCGGCATGCTTCAAGGAATCTAACAAGACCACCTCCATGATTTTAGACTCAAGTTTGAAGTAGTTATAAGCGAAAATAGGCATTTTTCGAATCTCGTGACCACTAGGTGGCGCTGTGACGAAACGTTGCAGGCACCCTCAGGTCATGACTGTTATGACATATACCAAGTTTCGTGTCGATACAATAAAGTTTTGCGAAGATAAGGCCTCACGTCCGTTTTGGCGTTCTCGCCGCCATATATGTTGTCAATTTATACGAGAACGCATTGGTCTATCAAAAAGCTTTTGATAACTTTTTGTCTTGGGTGTCTCTAGATGCTACATACCAAAGGACATGCAAATCAGACAAACGGTCTAGGAGGAGTTCGAAAAAGTAGGTTTTATGAAAAATTCAAAATGGCGGAAAGATGTGCATGACACAAATGACATCAATGTGTGCATTTGAATCATCATGAGCCAAGGATTCAGAGGAAACAAGAATTTAGTTTCTAGGACTCACGGGTCAGAAGTTATGAGCATGAACATAAGTGGATTTTTGGACTGTTGGTGGCGCTAGAGGGTTTGAGTCAGATACACCAATGTTGCTATAGTAACTTCTAAGACCGTCCTCTACATGTGTGCCAAATTTCATAACTTTCCTATGTACGGTTCTATGGGCTGCCATTGACTTCAATGGCGGAAGAACAAGAAGAAGAATAATATATAATAATAATAATAATAATAATAAGAAAACTAACAATAACAATAGGTGTCTACGCCACTTCGTGGCTTGACCCCTAATTATTATAAATATAGCTGCAAGCAGCAATCACCGGGGTCAAGCCAAAAAGGGCACAGCAGAAAGTAAAGTTGACTTCGGATGAGCAGTTTAAAGTACCTAGGAAAATCTCTTGATTTCAGACAAAACAATATAACAGTTATCAGCAAAAAAGCTGTTCTCATTTAGTGAAATCTCTCCCTCTCTTTCGACAAGCATTGATAACTAGAACACTGAAGTAAAAATGAGTGGTGCTTGCAGTGGCAATACTCAGCTCACAAAATGTTACAGTGGTGTTAATGAGTCAAAAGAGCCCACCCTCGTGTCTCTACGATGTTCTGACGCAGAGATATAGCTCTTGCAAAAACGGTTGATAAGGTATTCTCATTGGTTGCTAGGGAGTGAATTGGCAACCACCAGTGATTATAGTAAAAGCCATGAAAGGAATAATCCATGATGACTCATGGTTTTAGATGTGTTGTTGCAGTAGTTTTAGGCAAAAAATGTCATATTTCTATCTCAAAACCAGTAGGTGGCGCAATGACAAAATTGTGCATGCAACCTCAGGTCATAACTGTGTTACATCTAGCTAGTTTATGACTATACACTTTAGTTTGGTGAAGAAACAGTTGTATGACCATAGGGTGGCTTGATTTCAAAGGTTTTGTTCAATTATAAGGCCAACTAGTGGTGCAAGCATAAATTTTTTTTTGTGTAGCCTCAGACTGTGGTCGTACATCAGCGCATCAAATCTGGTGAAAAAATCTCTTTTCGTTGCGAAGTTATAACCATTTATGTGTAAAAAATGCAAAATTTAAAGGTAATTTTTCGTTTTTTGCATTTTTCGGCCATTTCTGATAAAAAATTTAATATAACGCCAATAGAACTTTTTGTTCAGAAGGTAACGCAATGTTCTTCCTATGGTGTTTTCGAGTCGATCGGAATAACGCTCGCCGAGATATTCGTGCATGTTTTTTAAGTGCTGTTTTGCTGCGCAGGGCTAACCGTAAGGCGAAATCTGGCATGTTTGGTATCGTTGGACTCGGCGACTATTCAGGACTCCTAAAAATCAAGTCCCGTCAAAATACATTGATCACAGCAAAAGTTATAGGTGTAAAAAACATCTGTCTGGCCACTAGGTGGCGCTGCGACGAAACTGTGCATGCCCACTCAGTTCCTGACTGGCATCACAAGTACCAAGTGTCGTGTCAATAGGCCTAAGTTTGACGAAGATACAGCCTAAAATCTGTTTTTTTGCGCTCTATGTAAAATTTGTGGACGCACTATACGACAACGGATTGGTTTATCGAAATTCTTTTGATAACTTTTTGCCTTGAGGGTCTCTAGATCCTACATACCAATTTTCGTGGCAATCGGGTAAAAGCTCTAGGACGAGTTCGCAAAAGTAGGTTTTACGAATAATTCAAAATGGCGGAAAAATTTTCATGACGGAAAATGACGTCATAGGCTCTATTCGAATCGTCTTGAGCCAAGGAATCAGACGAAACAAGAATTTCGTTTCTAGGACCTACGGATCAGAAGTTATAAACAAAAACATAAGTGCAACTTTGGACTGTTGGTGGCGCTAGAGGGTTAGAGATAGAGACTCCAAATTTGCTGTGGGGACACATTGCAGAGTCCTTTATCAGTGTGCCAAATTTCATAACTTTCCTACGTACGGTTCTATGGGCTGCCATTGACTTTCGGCGGAAGAACGAGGAAGAAAAATAATAATAATAATAATAATAAGAAAACTAACAATAACAATAGGGTTCTACGCCCCTTCGGGGCTTGACCCCTAATAAAAAGAAAACTAACGGATACAATAGGGGTCTTCGCCCCTTCGGGGCTTGACCCCTAATAATAATTATTATAAAAAGAAAACTAACGGATACAATAGGGGTCTTCGCCCCTTCGGGGATTGACCCCTAATAAGAAAACTAACGGATACAATAGGGGTCTTCGCCCCTTCGGGGCTTGACCCCTAAATATAGCTGCAAGCAGCAATACCGGGGTCAAGCCGAAAAGGGCACAGAAGGGTGTAGAGTTGAGTTTGGATAAGAATACTAAAGAACCTATGTAAACCTCATGATTTCAGATGAAAAAACCACAAAAGTAATCAACAAAAATAATCTATGTTCTTGTCTACTGCAATCGTCCTTCTGTTATTGACAATCATGGAACATTAGAGCACTGAAGGACATGTGAGTGATGTTTGCAGTGGCATAAAACACAACATGTCACAACATGTTACAACAAGTTAAATCAGTCAAAAGAGACCATCCCCATGTCTCTACGATGTTCTGATGCCAAGACAAAGCTCTTTCAAAAACGGTTGATAAGGTATTCTCATTGGTTGCTAGAGAGTAAATTCACATCCACCAGTGATTATAGTCCAAGCCATATGAAATGAAGAATCCATGATGACTCATGGTTTTAGATGTGTTGTTGCAGTAGTTTTAGGCAAACATAGCTATTTTCTATCTCCAAACCACTAGGTGGCACTATGACAGAATCGTGCATGCAACCTCAGGTCATGACTGCGTTACATCTAGCTAGTTTCATGACTATACACTTTAGTTCAGTAAAGAAATAGTTGTATGACCATAGGGCTTGCTTGATATGAAAGATTATGTTCATTTATAGGGCCACCTAGTGGTTCAGGCATACCAATTTTTTTGTGTGGCCTCAGACTCTGCTCATACATCAGCGTATCAAATCTGGTGAAAAAATCTGTTTTCGTTGCGAAGTTATAACCATTTATGTGTAAAAAACACAAAATGTAAAGGTAATTTTTCGTTTTTTGCAATTTTCGGCCATTTCTGATGAAAATTTTAATATAACGCCAATAGAGTTTTTTGTTCAGAAGGTAATGCAATGTTCTTCCTATGGAATTTTCGAGTCCATCGGACTAACGCTCGCGGAGATATTCGCATGTGTTTTTTAAGTGCTATTTTGCTGCGCAGGGTTAACCGTAAGGCGAATTCTGGCATGTTTGGTATCGTTGGACTCGGCAACTATTCAGAACTCTAAAGAAACAAGTCCCGTGAAAATACGTCAATCGGAGCCAAAGTTATAGGCGTTTAAAGCATAAGTATGACCACTAGGTGGCGCTGTGACGAAACTCTGCATGCCCCCTAAGTTCCTGACTGGCATCACAAGTACCAAGTATCGTGTCAATAGGCTTAAGTTTGGCAAATGGCGCTTTTCCATTGCATAATACCCCACGGTTTAGTTTAGTTTGGGTCGGGTCAGCTCACCTCACTTTGGCGTGGTTAGCTTTTCCATCGAGTTTAGTATCACTTCGGAGTGGGAGGGATTATAGGCGTGTCGTTATATTTACGCTGCCTACTTCTGTGACATCATACAAGTGAGAGCGTTGTTGTACATTCCCGTACATTCATTTATTTCTCAGTCTGCCACAAAATTAAAATTGGCCACCACAAATAGATGTTTGCACATCGCGTTTATCACTACCTCTGTCTCACATGACAGTTTCTGTTCAAACACCCGACCCGTGGCGTCAGTCGACGGCGCTCCGCTGAGCCTCATTCAAATTGCATTAAGCATATATAATGCGGATGTGCACGTCGCAAAAGTGCCGCCACAAACTGCAAGTCTGGAAAAAACTGTTATGGTGTCCCGGATTCTCAACCTGTGGATGTTTTTCATCGCTAAAAGGGTGTTTGGAAACTTATAGCAGAACACAGATAACAACATGTTTGCTTGAGACAGCGCAAGCTAGCAGTAAGCTAAAGCTAATATTTACATTATAGCAATGATGTGACGCTTCTCTCAGACCAATCAGTGATCTACAGTGTTTTCGCGTCACGTTTGGTATCAGCTCGGGTCGCTTGGAACCCCAACCGAGGTGGTACGAAAAAAAGTATCGGGTACTACGTACTGCACCCAATGGAAAAGCTCCCAAAAGTAAGCTGACCCGACCCAAACTAAACTAAACCGTGGGGTACTATGCAATGGAAAAGCGCCAAAAGATACAGCCTCAAATCCGTTTTTTGCTCTCTACGTAAAATTCGTTGACACGGTTTACGGAAACGGATGGACGAATTGACATGAATTCCATAACTTTTTGCCGTGAGGGTCTTTAGATGCTACATACCGATTTTCGTGGAAATTGGGCAAAAGCTCTAGGACGAGTTCGCAAAAGTAGGTTTTACGAATAATTCAAAATGGCGGAAAAATTACCATGACGGAAAATGACGTCATAGGGTCAAATCGAATCGTCTTGAGCCAAGGAATCAGAGAAAACAAGAATTTTGTTTCTAGGTCTTACGGATCAGAAGTTATAAGCAAAAACGTAAGTGCAACTTTGGACTGTTGGTGGCGCTAGAGGGTTGGAGATAGAGACTCCAAATTTGCTGTGGGAACACATTGGACTGTCCTTTATCAGTGTGCCAAATTTCATAACTTTCCTACGTACGGTTCTATGGGCTGCCATACGGTTCAATGGCGGAAGAAGAAAAAGAAGAATAACTAATAATAAGAAAACTAACAAATACAATAGGGGTCTTCGCCCCTTCGGGGCTTGACCCCTAAATATAGCTGCAAGCAGCAATACCGGGGTCAAGCCGAAAAGGGCACAGAAGGATGTAAAGTTGCGTTTGGATAAGCAGACTGAAGAACCTAGGTAAACCTAATGATTTCAGATGAAAAAATGCAAAGGTAATCAACAAAAATAATCTATATTCTTGTCTACTGCAACTGTCCTTCGGTTATTGACAATCATGGAATATTAGAGCACTGAAGGACATGTATGTGATGCTTACAGTGGGCAAACATGGGTCACAACATGTTACAACAAGTTAAAAGAGTCAAAAGAGACCATCCCCATGTCTCTGTGATGTTCTGATACAGAGAAAAAGCTCTTGCAAAAACAGTTGATAACGTATTCTCATTGGTTGCTAGAGAGTAAATGGACATCCTCTAGTGATTATAGTCAAAGCCATGAAAGGAATAATCCATGATGACTCATGGTTTTAGATGTGTTGTTGCAGTAGTTTTAGGCAAAAAATGCCATATTCTATCTCAAAACCAGTAGGTGGCGCAATGACAAAATTCGTGCATGCAACCTCAGGTCATAAATGTGTTACATCTAGCTAGTTTTATGACTATACACTTTAGTTTAGTGAAGAAACAGTTGTATGACCATAGGGTGGCTTGATTTCAAAGGTTTTGTTCAATTATAAGGCCAACTAGTGGTGCAACCATACAATTTTTTTTGTGTAGCCTCAGACTGTGGTCGTACATCAGCGTATCAAATATGGTGAAAAAATCTCTTTGCGTTACGAAGTTATAACCAATTTTGTTATTAAAACACAAAATTTAAAGGTAATTTTTCGTTTTTTGCAATTTTCGGCCATTTCTGATGAAAATTTTAATATAGTGCCAATAGAACTTTTTGTTCAGAAGGTAATGCAATATTCTTCCTATGATGTTTTCGAGTCGATCAGAATAACGCTCGCGGAGATATTCGCGCGTGTTTTTTAAGTGCTGTTTTGCTGCACAGGGCTAACCTTAAGGCGAAATCTGGCATGTTTGGTATCGTTGGACTCGGCGACTATTCAGGACTCCTAAAAATCAAGTCCCGTCAAAATACGTTGATCACAGCCAAAGTTATAGGTGTGTAAAACATTCGTCTTACCACTAGGTGGCGCTGCGACGAAACTGGGCATGCGCTCTCAGTTCCTGACTGGCATCACAAGTACCAAGTGTCGTTTCAATAGGCTTAAGTTTGGCGAAGATACAGCCTCAAATCCGTTTTTTTGCACTCTACGTAAAATTTGTTGACGCGGTTTACGCAAACAGATTGGCGAATCGACATGAATTCCATAACTTTTTGCCGTGAGGGTCTGTAGATGCTACATACCGATTTTCGTGGAAATCGGGCAAAAGCTCTAGGACGAGTTCGCAAAAGTAGGTTTTACGAATAATTCAAAATGGCGGAAAAATTTTCATGACGGAAAATGACGTCATAGGGTCCAGTCGGATCGGCTTGAGCCAAGGAATCAGAGGAAACAAGAATTTCGTTTCTAGGACGTACGGGTCAGAAGTTATAAACAAAAACGTAAGTGCAACTTTAGACTGTTGGTGGCGCAAGAGGGTTGGAGTTAGAGACTCCAAATTTGCTGTGGGGACACATTGGACTGTCCTTTATCAGTGTGCCAAATTTCATAACTTTCCTACGTACGGTTCTATGGGCTGCCATAGACCGCAATGGCGGAAGAAGAAGAAGAAGAAGAAGAAGAATAAATATAGCTGCAAGCAGCAATCACCGGGGTCAAGCCAAAAAGGGCACAGCAGAAAGTAAAGTTGACTTCGGATGAGCAGTTTAAAGAACCTAGAAAAATCTCTTGATTTCAGACAAAACAATATAATAGTTATCAGCAAAAAAGCTGTGTTCTACTTTTAGTGAAATCTCTCCCTCTCTTTCGAAGAGCATTGATAACTAGAACACTGAAGTAAAAATGAGTGGTGCTTGCAGTGGGAATACTCAGCTCACAAAAAGTTACAGTGGTGTTAATGAGTCAAAAGAGCCCACCCGCGTGTCTCTACGATGTTCGGACGCAGAGATATAGCTTTTGCAAAAACGGTTGATAAGGTATTCTCATTGGTTGCTAGGGAGTGAATTGGCAACCATCAGTGATTATAGTCAAAGCCATGAAAGGAATAATCCATGATGACTCATGGTTTTAGATGTGTTGTTGCAGTAGTTTTAGGCAAAAAATGCCATGTTCTATCTCAAAACCAGTAGGTGGCGCAATGACAAAATTTGTGCATGCAACCTCAAGTCATAACTGTGTTACATCTAGCTAGTTTTATGACTATACACTTTAGTTTAGTGAAGAAACAGTTGTATGACCATAGGGCTGGCTTGATATGAAATATTTTGTTCAATTATAGAGCCACCTAGTGGTTCAGGCATACCAATTTTTTTGTGTGGCCTCAGACTCTGCTAATACATCAGCGTATCAAATCTGGTGAAAAAATCTCTTTTCTTTGCTAAGTTATAACCATTTATGTGTAAAAACCACAAATTTTAAAGGTAATTTTTCGTTTTTTGCAATTTTCGGCCATTTCTGATGAAAATTTTAATATAACGCCAATAGAACTTTTTGTTCAGAAGGTAATGCAATGTTCTTCCTATGGTGTTTTCGAGTCGATCGGAATAACGCTCGCGGAGTTATTCGCGCGTGTTTTTTAAGCGCTAATTTAATGCACAGGGCTAACCGTAAGACGAAATCTGGAATGTTTGGTATCGTTGGACTTGGCATCTACTCAGGACTCTTAAAAATCAAGTCCCGTCAAAATACGTTGATCGCAGCCAAAGTTATAGGTGTATAAAACATCTGTCTGGCCACTAGGTGGCGCAGCGACGAAACTGTGCATGCACACTCAGTTCCTGACTGGCATCACAAGTACCAAGTGTCGTGTCAATAGGCCTAAGTTTGACGAAGATACAGCCTAAAATCTGTTTTTTTGCGATCTACGTAAAATTTGTTGACACGCTATACAACAACAGATTGGTTTATCGAAATTCTTTTGATAACTTTTTGCCATGAGTGTCTCAAGCTCATACATACCAATTTTCGTGGCAATCGGACAAAAGCTCTAGGACGAGTTCGAAAAAGTAGGTTTTTCGAATAATTCAAAATGGCGGAAAAATTTTCATGACGGAAAATGACGTCATAGGGTCCAATCGAATCGTCTTAAGCCAAGGAATCATAGGAAGCAAGAATTATGTTTCTAGGGCTTATGGATCAGAAGTTATAAGCAATAACATAAGTGCAAATTTGGACTGTTGGTGGCGCTAGAGGGTTGGAGATAGAGACTCCAAATTTGCTGTGGGGACACATTGGACTGTCCTTTATCAGTGTGCCAAATTTCATAACTTTCCTACTTACGGTTCTGTGGGCTGCCATAGACCGCAATGGCGGAAGAAGAAAAATTTACTAACAGAAACAATTGCCAATATAGCTGCAAGCAGCAATCACCGGGGTCAAGCCGAAAAGGGCACAGCAGAAAGTAAAGTTGACTTCGGATGAGCAGTTTAAAAAACCTAGGAAAATCTCTTGATTTCAGACAAAACAATATAACAGTTATCAGCAAAAAAGCTGTGTTCTCATTTAGGCAAGGCAAGGCAAGGCAAGTTTATTTGTATAGCACATTTCATACACAGAGGTCATTCAAAGTGCTTTACACAGAGATGAGAAAACAATATATAAAAAAAGAAAAAGAAAATGTAAAAATAAGATATACACGATAAGATCACAATAAAGACATGAGAATTTTAAATAACAATTAAAGAAAATAAATGTGATTTTAATAAAACAGTTTAAAATATTAAAAAGAATAAAACAGGAGTAAAAGTGACTTGAGTTAAAAGTGCAGTCAGTGTGAAGCAGCACAGTGCTCATTCAGTAAATGCAGAGTTAAACAGATGTGTTTTTAATCTAGATTTAAAAGTGTTTACTGTTGAAGCACATCTGATCTCTTCTGGAAGTTGATTCCAGCTAGAGGTGGCATAATAACTAAATGCTGACGCACCTTGTTTTGAGTGAACCCTTGGTATTTCTAACTGACCGGATCCTAATGATCTGAGTAATCTTTTAGGTTTATATTCAGTTAGCATATCTGTCATGTATTTGGGTCCTTAGCCATGAAGTGATTTATAAACGGGTAACAATACTTTAAAGTCTATTCTAAATGTAACAGGAATTTAGTGAAATCTCTCCCTCTCTTTCGACGAGCATTGATAACTAGAACACTGAAGTAAAAATAAGTGGTGCTTGCAGTGGCAATACTCAGCTCACAAAATGTTACAGTGGTGTTAATGAGTCAAAAGAGCCCACCCCCGTGTCTCTACGATGTTCTGACACAGAGATATAGCTCTTGCAAAACGGTTGATAAGGTATTCTCATTGGTTGCTAGGGAGTGAATTGACAACCATCAGTGGATTATAGTCAAAGCCATGAAAGGAATAATCCATGATGACTAATGGTTTTAGATGTGTTGTTGCAGTAGTTTTAGGCAAAAAATGCCATATTTCTATCTCAAAACCAGTAGGTGGCGCAATGACAAAATTGTGCATGCAACCTGAGGTCATAACTGTGTTACATCTAGCTAGTTTTATGAGTATACACTTTAATTTAGTGAAGAAACAGTTGTATGACCATAGGGCTTGCTTGATATGTAAGATTTTGTTCAATTATAGGGCCACCTAGTGGTTCAGGCATACCAATTTTTTTGTGTGGCCTCAGACTCTGCTCATACATCAGCGTATCAAATCTGGTGAAAAAATTTCTTTTCGTTGCGAAGTTATAACCATTTATGTATAAAAACACAAATTGTAAAAGGTAATTTTTCTTTTTTTGCAATTTTCGGCCATTTCTGAAGAAAATTTTAATAAAACGCCAATAGAACTTTTTGTTCAGAAGGTAATGCAATGTTCTTCCTATGGTGTTTTCGAGTCGATCGGAATAACGCTCGCGGAGATATTCGCGCATGTTTTTTAAGTGCTGTTTTGCTGAGTAAGGAATAACCGTAAAGCGAAATCTGGCATGTTTGGTATCGTTGGACTCAGCGACTATTCAGGACTCCTAAAAATTAAGTCCCGTCAAAATACGTTGATCACAGCCAAAGTTATAGGTGAAAAAAACATCTGTCTGGCCACTAGGTGGCGCTGCGACGAAACTGTGCATGCACACTCAGTTCCTGACTGGCATCACAAGTACCAAGTGTCGTGTCAATAGGCCTAAGTTTGACGAAGATACAGCCTAAATTCTGTTTTTTTGTGCTCTACGTAAAATTTGTTGACGCGCTATACGACAACGGATTGGTTTATCGAAATTCTTTTGATAACTTTTTGCCGTGAGGGTCTCTAGATGCTACATACCAATTTTCGCGGCAATCGGGCAAAAGCTCTAGGACGAGTTCGAAAAAGTAGGTTTTACGAATAATTCAAAATGGCGTAAAAATTTTCATGACGGAAAATGACGTCATAGGGTCCAGTCGAATCGGCTTGAGCCAAGGAATCAGAGGAAACAAGAATTTCGTTTCTAGGACCTACGGATCAGAAGTTATAAGCAAAAACATAAGTGCAACTTTGGACTGTTGGTGGCGCTAGAGGGTTAGAGATAGAGACTCCAAATTTGCTGTGGGGACACATTGGACTGTCCTTTATCAGTGTGCCAAAATTCATAACTTTCCTATGTACGGTTCTATGGGCTGCCATTGACTTTCGGCGGAAGAACGAGGAAGAAAAATAATAATAAATATAGCTGCAAGCAGCAATACCGGGGTCAAGCCGAAAAGGGCACAGAAGGATGTTAAGTTGCGTTTGGATAAGCAGACTGAAGAACCTAGGTAAACCTAATGATTTCAGATGAAAAAATGCAAAGGTAATCAACAAAAATAATCTATATTCTTGTCTACTGCAACTGTCCTTCGGTTATTGACAATCATGGAACATTAGAGCACTGAAGGACATGTATGTGATGCTTACAGTGGGCAAACATGGGTCACAACATGTTACAACAAGTTAAAAGAGTCAAAAGAGACCATCCCCATGTCTCTGTGATGTTCTGATACAGAGAAAAAGCTCTTGCAAAAACAGTTGATAACGTATTCTCATTGGTTGCTAGAGAGTAAATGGACATCCTCTAGTGATTATAGTCAAAGCCATGAAAGGAATAATCCATGATGACTAATGGTTTTAGATGTGTTGTTGCAGTAGTTTTAGGCAAAAAATGCCATATTCTATCTCAAAACCAGTAGGTGGCGCAATGACAAAATTCGTGCATGCAACCTCAGGTCATAAATGTGTTACATCTAGCTAGTTTTATGACTATACACTTTAGTTTAGTGAAGAAACAGTTGTATGACCATAGGGTGGCTTGATTTCAAAGGTTTTGTTCAATTATAAGGCCAACTAGTGGTGCAACCATACAATTTTTTTTGTGTAGCCTCAGATTGTGGTCGTACATCAGCGTATCAAATATGGTGAAAAAATCTCTTTGCGTTACGAAGTTATAACCAATTTTGTTATTAAAACACAAAATTTAAAGGTAATTTTTCGTTTTTTGCAATTTTCGGCCATTTCTGATGAAAATTTTAATATAGTGTCAATAGAACTTTTTGTTCAGAAGGTAATGCAATATTCTTCCTATGATGTTTTCGAGTCGATCAGAATAACGCTCGCGGAGATATTCGCGCGTGTTTTTTAAGTGCTGTTTTGCTGCACAGGGCTAACCTTAAGGCGAAATCTGGCATGTTTGGTATCGTTGGACTCGGCGACTATTCAGGACTCCTAAAAATCAAGTCCCGTCAAAATACGTTGATCACAGCCAAAGTTATAGGTGTAAAAAACATCTGTCTGGCCACTAGGTGGCGCTGCGACGAAACTGTGCATGCACACTCAGTTCCTGACTGGCATCACAAGTACCAAGTGTCGTGTCAATAGGCCTAAGTTTGACGAAGATACAGCCTAAAATCTGTTTTTTTGCGCTCTACGTAAAATTTGTTAACGCGCTATACGACAACGGATTGGTTTATAGAAATTCTTTTGATAACTTTTTGCCGAGAGGGTCTCTAGATGCTACATACCAAATTTCGCGACAATCGGGTAAAAACTCTAGGACGAGTTCGCAAAAGTAGGTTTTACGAATAATTTAAAATGGCGGAAAAATTTTCATGACGGAAAATGACGTCATAGGGTCCAGTCGAATCGTCTTGAGCCAAGGAATCAGAGGAAACAAGAATTTCGTTTCTAGGACTTACGGATCAGAAGTTATAAGCAAAAACATAAGTTCAACTTTGGACTGTTGGTGGCGCTAGCGGGTTAGAGATAGAGACTCCAAATTTGCTGTGGGGACACATTGGACTGTCCTTTATCAGTGTGCCAAATTTCATAACTTTCCTACATACGGTTCTATGGGCTGCCATAGACCGCAATGGCGGAAGAAGAATAATAATAATAATAAAAAGAAAACTAACGGATACAATAGGGGTCTTCGCCCCTTCGGGGCTTGACCCCTAAATATAGCTGCAAGCAGCGATTACCGGGGTTCAAGCCATTTAGATCACAAGACGTTTAAGGACATGGCCATATAGATATTCTGCATTGTATATTGTACACACACATGTTTACCTGAGAAAGAAGAAACAAGACTTAATACTGACTTGGTTACACACTCTTTTGGAATGTAGATTTTTTATAAAAAACAAAAAAATATAATTCTTACTGCAAATGTCGTGTAAGTGCCTCCAAAATTATGTTCACATTTCACAGCTATCATAAAGTGACATGAGTAACTGATAATTCAGAACAATTGAAGTGTTAGTCTTTCACTAAATGTGATTTTAATATTATAATAGTAAAATCATGAAGTTAAAGGTGCAGTGTGTAAATTTTAGCGGCATCTAGTGGTGAGGTCACGAATTGCAACCAATGGCTTAGTCTACTGCTCACCCCTCGCTTTTGAAACACAGAGAGAAGCTACGGTAGCCGCCACCAGACAAACATGTCATCGTCAAAGACAACTTAGTAAAAAAATTAATCGAGTACCATGAAGGCTTTCTGTTTTAATTAGGTAAATAAAGTGAGGTATGCAAGTTATTAAACCGTTTATATTTTATGGACAAAAGGAACATATACACAAACATGCTCTGCACATTTTGTATGTTTCTCTCATCTTAAACAGTCATTTTAGTTCATAGAGATCTATTCTGTAGGTCTTACTAAATGGTTGCTTGTTTAAAGGTGCAGTATGTAAATTTTAGCGGCATCCACTGGTGAGGTTGCGAATTGCAACCAACGGCTCAGTCCACTGCTCACCCTTCGCTTTTGAAACGCATAGAGAAGCTATGGTAGCCGCCACCGGAAAAACATGTAATTGACAGACAACTTAGTTTGTCCGTTAAGGGCTTCTGTAGAAACATGGCGGCACAAAATGGCGACTTCCACGTAAGGGGACCCTCTGTGTATGTAGATCAAAACGTCTCATTCTAAGGTAATAAAAACATAACGGTTCATTATTAAAAGGTCTTTATGCACCCCTGATAATATTGTTTTGTATATTATTTTGCATTTCTGTCAAGAGGTCCTTCAAAAAATTACACACTGCACCTTTAAATCTTTTAGACATTTTTTTAACAAAAGTAATGGTTCTTATAGAACATATATATTCTTTGACATAGATATTATGTGCAAACATACAAGTATTTCAGATGACAGCCTCTGTCATATTATAGTAGGCCTAAAAGTAGTACTAAAGCTCTACATTTTTTTATATTTAACCACTGGCTATGTCCATACATAACTGATACAGATGTGTTGTTTATATCAAATGGAGTTAATAACAAATGATGTCATTAAGCAAATGTCAGTCAGATTTGCTATTAAGCACTTATTAGTGTTCACACATGTGCTGTGCTAGAATAAGTTTTCAGCAAATCATTTACATTTAAAATAACCAATTGTATCATAACATTACAATTTCATTGCAATAATTCTATAAACAATTATTAAAAACTTTATAAGATACATCATGACATGTTTATGTTCTGGAAAGTAGATTAGAATACTAAAGCTACTGATAACTAAATATATATTCTCTTTATGTATGATTATTAGTTATTATTTTTAATGTTGGCCTATTATTGTTCTTTAAGGATCCACATATTTACAGCAATCTTTTTCATACCTTTAAGATTTGAAAAATTCTAAGACAACATTTGAAGCTTTATAACTTTATTGGGTTGTTTCCCACAGGTTTAGATTGATGCATGACTAGCCATTAGTTATGTAAAAACATTTAGGTACTTTTTACAAACAAACTTTATAAAAAACATTACTGGTGTACATCTTAAGACAAAACTATTGCCCAGATATATTTAAAGGTAGGCCAGTGTAAGCTATTTTCAAGTAAGACAACTAAAACTTAAGCCTAAATTTTAGTCTGGAACTACACTTAAACCAATGGTCAGTAACATTAATCTCTAAGACTAGTATTCAAAGTTAGTCATACATTTTTATCTTCACGATTGAACACAACTGTTTTAATTATCACGTTATTTTTTTTAAAAATTATTTAAATTATATTTAAATCCAAATAGTAAGACTGATTAGGCCTAACTAACTACTAATTCTTCAGACTAGTCCTTAAAACACAGTCTTAATTATGTTTTTTATATTATATAGTTTTTTAAATAACATTACTAAAATATTAAATGTATCATTTTTTATAACGAGTTGAATTTGAATCCCGAGCAGTTTTAACCTTACGGACATGTTACTATAGCAACAACTCTAGGATGACCTTCGAAGAAACAAATAATTCAACATGAAGCTAAATCGTCAACAATGAAATCTAGCTAACTGAGTAATCTACGTATGAACGACAGACCCAGCAGTGAAGCACTACATTAAAAAGTCAATTCTATGCAATCCAGTTGAGAAAGGAGGATACATTTTTTTCACTAGATTTTAATACTGCTAACTGTGTTTTTAAAAATAAGTGGATAAAAAGTTACTGAAGTTGCAAAGGTAGTATATGGAACATCATACCAGAAATGATTTTTAAGAAATTGGGTGGTTTGGAATTTTTTTTGCGATACAATTTTGATATAAACAAGTTTCCCATAAAACTGTCAGGTTTCCATAAACAGGTTTGTTTTTCTTGGATGCTCATATATAAACATAACTTTTCTCCACATAGATCTGTTATTTGGAATAACAAGAATATTCTATACAAGAAACAGATCCTTATTTTATAGAAATTGGTATGATAATAATATAATATTAGTGAGGCAGTTATTTAAAGATGATGGTCACCTCTTTAATTATTGTGAATTCCTCAATCACTAGAAGATTCCAGTAACTGCTAAGGAATTTGCAGTTGTATTTGATGCCATACCTAGTGGACTTATTCAACTCTTTCAATGTTATACATCTTATGATTGTAACTCCTTACATAATACTCAGTTATGTATTAATAGAGTAAATATTCTAGAAAAAAAAATAATAACTTTTTTATAAGAACAGAAATAATTGTAGAAATGAATATTTGCCTAGACGTAAACCATACTAATCTGCAGTTCAACCTTTAAACAAGTTTTAATTTAAACTATTTGATTGTAATATTATAGTAATGAGTTTCTAAAATTAATATATATATATATATATATATATATATATATATATATATATATATATATATATATATATATATATATATATATATATATATATATATATATATATAAAAAAATTGTTCATATTTTAATTTGAAAACAAAAGTGGAGATAATTAGATTTTAATTAGTTTTAATACATTTTGATGATTTGATTATAAAATAAAATAGATATAGTACAGTAAATTCACAAAATAGTTTTTCATATAAACATAAACATCTAGAGAAGTACTTTCAACTCATTGAAACGCAGTGGTTTCTCGAGACCCAATGCTCGGCACATTTTGTATGATTCTCTCATCTGACACAATCAGTTCAGTTCATACAAATCTCTACTGATGATTAAAGTAGATTTGTTTAAAATAGAAGACTTTTGTATATGTGCAGAGCAGTGGGCCTCCAGGAATAACTTTGAGAACCACTGATCTAGGGGACAGTTAACGTAACACCCGTTGTTCTAGATGCAAATATTTCCGGAATGATGAGCCAAAAATCCTCACAGACACTTGAGAACATAAGACAAACAGGCCCATCAGTTTAGTTGTAATCGCACACCATTACACTGGACTCGTACATGGTTAATGCTGGCTGGCTGTTGGTCTCATGTTTTCTAAGATATGTAATTATCCTAATAGACCCTTATAAGAATCTGAAAGCAGATGTTAAGTGCAAAATAACAAGTAGGTCAGACAAATATTTATGTGTCGTATACATATGCTATAGTCATCGTTCTTTGTTCTTAGGTTATAGCGCCACCTCGTGGACAATCTCTGAAATGTTTTGCATGTGACCTCGGCCTAGGTCTATACATATGTATACCAAATTTCGTGTTGATATCTCATTCCTATCATAAATGATGGCCATTTAAGTATTTGTGGCACCGCCTCTTCGTACTTTTGACCGTGGTATTGCGACGATGAGTGCAAAGTTCAACTTTTTTTTGATAATTATTGATATTCAGTGTCTAAGGAATATTCCAGCACTGGATTGGTTCAGATCGGTCAAAAAACCTAGGACTAGTTCGCAAAAGTAGGTTTATAAGAAAATTATGAATATCTAACAAACGATTCGACTGAGACAAATGCTTCTTGAGGGAAAGTTGTTCATTATAAGTACCTCTATTAAATGATATAAAGATCTTGTTGATATCTGAAACACTGCATAATACACAATCACTTAAACACTGAAAAAACGTGATAGCGCCTCCCGCAGGCCGAATTTTTTTTTACTCTGCACAGACCTTCATGGCCAAGAGACAAACAGGCCCAACGCGTTTCGTTTTGATCGGCCTCCGTTGACCCTGTCTAATACCTGCTTTTTCTTGATTGGCCGATGGCGGCCATGTTTTTTGAGCTACGCGAAATTCCTTTTAGACATAGATAGTACCCTAGACCAGGAGCACCGGTGCCAAAGGTCAAGTTGATCGGTCGCATATTTCTATAGTTACAGACCTTCAAAGTTGAGGTGGTTTTATAGCGCCAACTAGTGGTCAAGCGGCGCAATTTTTTGCAGGTGACCCCAGAATAGTCCCCTGTATATGTGTACCAAATTTGGTGTCGATACCTCTTTCCAATCCCAAGTTATAGCTATTTAAGTCCAAGAGGCTCCGCCCATTGGGGGCGTTTGGGCGTGGCTTTACGACGGTTAGTCGAAAGTTCAATTTTTTTTTGATAACTTTTGATATTCACACTCCAAGGAATATTACAGCACTGGAACGGTTCCGATCGGACAAAAAACCTAGGACTAGTTCGTTTTTATTTTTTTTGACAAAATCGAAAATAGCGAAAAAAATTTCATGACGGAAATGAAATCGGAGATATACGTTTTGTTCGTCTTGACGCAATGATTCCAGTGATATAAGACACTTGACATTTGGACAAGATATTTGGGAGTTATGATCATCAACGCGTTTGTTATCGCTATAGCGCCACCTATAGGCCAATCGGGTTGATACTCTATCAACCTCTCCCCAAATTGGGTCCTACCATTTGGCCAAGTTTCAAGTCTCTAGGCCTTACGGTTTGGGCTGCACGTTCCGTTTTACGGCAAAATAATAATAATTAAAGATGCAAGCAGCATTTACCGGGTTTCGAGCATTAAAGCACGTCGGCTGATACACCACATCGCATGCAGAAAAACGAAAGAGATGGTCAGAAACGGTTCATACAGGCTATGTATGCTTACACACAGGTGCACCTATAGGACAAATATGTCACGTCCTTAATGTTAAGTCATTCTGACAATTTGTTAACGAGAATTAGTTTTTCAGATTTATACCGTAACATACAATTCAGAAATGGCCGTGTTTAGTTGAACTACAAGGCCATTGAGTCGTGGTATGGTGCAATGGTGTAAACAGACTGCAGACGTGCACATAAGGGACACACACAGCAGCGCAGCAAACCGCAAGGACCTACAGTGGACAGCAAACACAGCTAGAAAGATAATGCTTGACTTATTTAATGTCCTCCTTAATTGTGTTCTGATAACTCCAGGACTAAGCATAAGGCAAAACCTGGCATGTTTGGTATCGTTGGACTCTGCAACAATTCAGGACTCCTGTGAAAAAAGTGTCATGAAAATACGGTGACTGCAGCCAAAGATTTAGGTTTCTAAAATATGCTTCCGACCACTAGGTGTTGGTGCAACAAAACTGCAGGCTCCCTCAGGTCCTGACTGCCATCAGAATTACCAATTACTGTGTCATTACGCATACGTTTGGCGAAGATACAACCTTAAATACATTAGCTATCAGCAAAAAAACAGCTCTCATTCAGTGAAATTTCTCTGCTCTCTACTCACTTTTAAGTGAAAATAACAAATAACCACAGGGTGGCGCTACGACAAAATTGTGCATGCAACGTCAGGTCATGACTTTGTTACATCTAGCTAGTATCATGGCTAAACACTTTAGTTTAGTGAAAAAAAACAGTTGTAAGACCATTGGGCTTGCTCAATGTCAAAGGTTTTGTTCAATTATGACAACATGATCTCACAAAGTTCCGTGGGATAGTCACGGAATTTTGTGCTCATTTTTCCGTGGCATTCTCACGGATCTCCGCATTTTTCCGTTATTGTGCTACGGACTGTCTTTTTCCGTGGCATTCTCACGGATTGGTTACTCAACTGCTTTTTCCTATTTTCAAACCATTTTCGCTTCGGTTTAGGGTTAGATTTGGTGTTTGCATTAGTATGTCACTTTAACTATTGGTTTATATAATTTTTTCTGATTTATTCTTTTATATTTTCTAAACTTTAAACAATTGTCGCCTGGCGTTGGGGTTAGAGTTGGGTTTGGGTAGGGATGTCATTTCATGTAAATCTAACCCTAAACCGAAGCGAAAATGGTAAGAAAATAGGACAAAACAGTTGAGTAACCAATCCGTGAGAATGCCACGGAAAAAGACAGTCCGTAGCAGGGCCACGGAAAAATGCGGAGATCCGTGAGATTGCCACGGAAAAATGAGCACAAAATTCCGTGACTATGCCACGGAAATTCGTGAGATCAGGTTGATTATGAAGCCAACGAGTGGTGCAGGCATATTATTTTTTGGGTATTGCCTCAGACTCTTCTCAGCCATCAGCGTATCAAATCTGGTGAAAAAATGTCATTTCGTTGCGGAGGTATAACCATTTATGTGTAAAAAACACAAAATTTTGAGGTAATTTTTCGTTTTTGCAATTTTCTGCCATTTCTGATAGAAATTTTTACATAACGCCAATAGACTTTTTTGTTCAGAAGGTAATGCAATGTTCTTCCTATGGTCGTTTAAAGTCGATCGGAATAATCCTCGCAGAGTTATTCGCGCATGTTTTGTAAGTGCTATTTTTGCTGTGCAGAACTAACCGTAAGGCGAAACCTGGCATGCTTGGTATCGTAGGACTCAGAAACAATTCAGGATGCTAAAAAATAACTCCCATGAAAATCTCTTGACCACAGATAAAGTTATAGGCGTGAAAGTTGCAACCACTGCGTAATCACAGTATTTAGTGCTATTTTCCCCGTTATAGCGCCATCTAGTGTCCAATCGGCGAGCTTTTATATCACGACCTTAGACCGATGGCCTACACATATGATTCAAGCCCCATGATGATATCTCAAACGCCTCTCGAGTTATGGCCGTTTAAATGTTTTAAGCTCCGCCCAGTTCGGTTTTTGGCCACTCCTTGCGTGTTTGAATACAAATTTCAACTTTTTTTCGATAATTATTCATATTCCCACTCCACAGAATCAATCAGCTTTCGTTAGGTTCAGATCGGATGAAAAACCTAGGACTAGTTCGCAAAAGTAGGTTTGAACGTTATCGCCAATAACTAACAAACCGTTTGATTGACAGCAATGCTTCAAGAGGCAAAGTTTTTCGTCATGAACCGATCTATCATATGATGTCATGTTTGTGTGTGTATGTCAAACGTCACGTGATACAGGCACCGAAATACGGTATTACGCCCCCTAGTGGCCAAATGACACCATAATTCTTACAGACCTTCTGGAGCAGTACACGAACAAGCACAGTGAGTGTCGTTCCGATTGACCTTCGTTAACCCTGTCAAATCAGCCCTCAAACTTCATTGGCCGATGACGGCCATGTTTTTGCAGATACGCCAATGTCCTTCTAGACCCTCATGGTACATTGCACAAAGACACACCATACCAAATATGAAGTGTATCGGGCTTACGGTTGTGTAGTGATAGCCATTTTCGACCTCAAGCTTATTATAGCGCCACCTAGTGGCCAAAATCCGCGTATTTTTTCCTGTGACCCCGGAGTGAGCTGATACACATGTGTATCAAACCGCGTTAAGATATCTCTAACCGTTCACGAGTTATAGCCATTTTCCTGGAGATAGTCTACTTCCGGTATTGATTTTTGGCGCCCCTTAGTGACACTGAAGCGAAATTACACATTCTGTTCGATAATTATTTACCTACTCACTCCACAGATTTCTCCTGCGTTGGAACGATTCCGATCGGGCGAAAAACCTAGGACTAGTTCATTTTGGCTTGAAATGCATATTATGCAAATTTGCGAAAAAATTTGCATACCGGAAATGAAATCAGAGATATACATTTTTTAAGTTTGGAGCCAGGGATTACAAAGATACCAAACACTTGAGTGTAGGATGTCCGGTTTAGGAGTTATGAGCCCCAACGCGTCGGGCATTGCTATAGCGCCACCTATGGGCCGATTTGGCTGATTCACTGTATCTGAGTAGCCTGCTAATATACAACCAGTTGACCAAGTGGCAAGTTTCTACGACTTACGGTTTGTGCTGGGCGACGCGTTTTATGGCGGAAAAATAATAATAATAATAATAATAATAATAAATATAGCTGCTAGCAGCGATTACCGGGGTTCAAGCCATTTAGATCACAAGACGTTTAAGGACATGGCCATATAGATATTCTGCATTGTATATTGTACACACACACGTTTATCTGAGAAAGGAGAAACAAGACTGTTAAAGAACAAGACTTAATATTGACATGGTTACACACTCATTTGGTATGTTTTTTTTTTTATAAAAAACTAAAAATATATAATTCTTACTGCAAATGTCGTGTAAGTGCCTCCAAAATTATGTTCACGTTTCACAGCTTTCATAAAATGACATGAGTGTTAAAACTGATAACTCAGAACAATTGAAGTGGTAGTCTTTAACTAAATGTGATTTTAATATTATAACAGTAAAATCATGAAGTTAAAAGTGCAGTGTGTACATTTTAGCGGCGTCTAGTGGTGAGGTCACGAATTGCAACCAATGGCTTAGTCCACTGCTCACCCCTCGCTTTTGAAACACATAGAGAAGCTACGGTAGCCGCCACCAGACAAACATGTCATCGTCGGAGACAACTTAGTAAAAAAAATGTCCGTTAGGGGCTTCTGTAGAAAAATGGCGCCACAAAATGGTGACTTCCATGTAAGGGGACACTCGCTGTATGTAGATAAAAAGGTCTCGTTCTAAGGTAATAAACACATACCGGTTCATTATGAAAGGTCTTTATACACCCCTGATAATATAGTTTTTTATATCATTTTGCATTTCTGTCAAGAGATCCTTCTAAAATTTACACACTGCACCTTTAAATGTGAACAGATTTCTATTAATAGTAAACTTAGTTAAAGAGTAATCATCATCTGTGTTTTCTGTGAGTGCAAATGTCATTCAGTGATTGATCCTCTTCTACCATCTAGTGGACATAACGGAAAATTGCACCTAAAAACCACAATAAGGAATTTGAGTATATTGCCTGATCTCAATAATACATTGTATGCTTTGTCATAAGCTTTAGGGGCCGTTCGTCAGAGCCGTTTTCAAAATGACTGTGTGATAGCTATACTTCTGCAAAGTTGTTTTTGTATTTGATATATATATATTTATACAGTGTAGAGAAAATTGTACTGCACTGGCTTTACTGTTGTTGAGTGTAAGAACTGAAACAATTTAATAAAACATAACCAGATACTTTATCTGAATGGCGGATGATGTTATTAAATCGTGTCAATAACAAATATCATTTCATTTAGCAGATTCATGTTCATGTCCTTTAATCGAGTACCATGAAGGCTTTCTGTTTTAATTAGGTAAATAAAGTGAGGTATGCAAGTTATTAAACCGTATATATTTTTATGGACAAAAGGAACATATACACAAACATGCTCTGCACATTTTGTATGTTTCTCTCATCTGAAACAGTCATTTTAGTTCATAGAGATATATTCTGTAGGTCTTACTAAATGGTTGCTTGTTTAAATCTTTTAGACTATTTTTTTTATTAACAAACGTAATTGTTCTTATAGAACATATATATTCTTTGACATAAATATTATGTGCAAACATACAAGTATTTCAGATGACAGCCTCTGTCATATTATAGTAGGCCTAAACATAACAAATCCAGATGTGTTGTTTATATCAAATGGAGTTAATAACAAATATGATGTCATTAAGCAAATGTCAGTCAGATTTGCTATTAAGCACTTATTTGTGTTCACACATGTGCTGTGCTAGAGTAAGTTTTCAGTAAATCATTTACATTTAAAACAACCAATTGTATCATTACATTACAATTTCATTGCAATAATTCTATAAACAATTATTAAAAACTTTATAAGACACATCATGACATGTTTATGTCATGGAAAATAGATTAGAATACTAAAGCTACTGATAACCAAATATATATTCTCTTTATGTATGATTATTAGTTATTATTTCTAATGTTGGCCTGTTCTTTAAGGATCCACATATTTACAGCAATCTTTTTCATACCTTTAGGATTTGAAGAATTCTAAGACAACATTTGAAGCTTTATAACTTTATTGGGTTGTTTCCCACAGGTTTAAATTGATGCATGACTAGCCATTAGTTATGTATTGACATTAAAAAGTCAATTCTAAGCAATCCAGTTGAGGAAGGAGGTTAAAATGTACTAGATTTTAAAAACTTTTTTTAAAAATAAGTGGATAAAAAGTAACTGAAGTTGGAAAGGTAGTATATGGAACATCATACTAGAAATGATTTTTAAGAAATTGGGTGGTTTGGAATTTTTTTTGCGATTCAATTTTGATATAAACAAGGTTCCCATAAAACTGTCAGGTTTCCATAAACAGGTTTGTTTATCTTGGATGCTCATATATAAACATAACTTTTCTCCACATAGATCTGTTATTTGGAATAACAAGAATATTCTATACAAAAACAAATCCTTATTTTATAGAAATTGGTATGATAATAATATAATATTAGTGAGGCAGTTATTTAAAGATGATGGCCACCTCTTTAATTATTGTGAAATTCCTCAATCACTATAAGATTCCAGTAACTGCTAAGGAATTTGCAGTTGTATTTGATGTCATACCTAGTGGACTTATTCAACTCTTTCAAGGTTATACATCTTATGATTGTAACTCCTTACATAATGCTCAGTTATGTATTAATGGAGTAAATATTCTAGAAAAAAAAATGTAATAACTTTTTATAAGAACACTATGTAGAAATGAATATTTGCCTAGATGTAAACCATACTGGAACTCCTTATATAGTCAACTTGTATGGAAAGAGGTTTGGAGTTTATTAAATATATACTGTCTCACGAATAAGGTTAAAGAAATTATGTCACGACCGGGAACATGAGATCAGGAAGTAGGACGCATGTGCAGAGTTCGAGATGAATAAATAACATTTAATAATAACCAAGAAACAAAACACTAGAATCAAACAACAGGCAGGTAAATAAACACAGGAACACTAAAACGTAGAACACAGAAACAGACAGGGAATCAGCGACAATCATCCGGCAAGTGAACATACAACAGGCAGGGGTATATATACAAACAGACTAACGATACACAGGTGTGATGAGGCAGGTAATTAATTAACAAGAGTCCAGGTGACGACAATCGGAACAGACACAAAACATGACACGGATTCCACCGTGACAAATTACTTATAAATTGGTTCATTTAATGTATCCAGTTAAACAAGTAGTCTCCAGATTCTTAAGAGATATGGAGGTTACTTGTATTTGCAATTTGGAAGTAGAATCCATAAAACATTTATTTTATCAATGTATATTTACTCAATCTTTTTGGATTGATGTGGAATGCTTGATATTTAAACTTACAAAATAATAATTCGGTTATCTGGTAAGGATATATTTTTGTATTATAAAAGTAAATGTGTGGAGAAAGACTTGTTAATCAACTTATTGATTATATATGGAAAATTTCACATCCATAAACAAAAATGTGCAAATAATAAACCCAATAGCATTTTATTTAGAACGGAATTAAGAAATTATTTTGAAACTGTTAAAAGTCAAAAAAAGCAAAGCAAATATATAACATTTTTGAAACCTTTTGTTTTATTGAAATATTGTAGAATATCCCCATGTTATTGTTAATTTATTTTTTTATTTTTATTTTATTTGATCCATTGTTATGTTAAATGTTAAATAAGCACATTGTAATCCTCTTGTATGTATGCAATGTTCTTGTTCTTGAAATGAATAATGAAAAAAGCTAAATAGTACTAAAGCTCTACATATTTTTATATTTAACTCTTTCCCCGCCATTGACGAGATATCTCGTCAATTAAGAGAAAACGCTTCCCCGCCAATGACGAGATCCGTCTTTCCGCAATACCGCTATTATCCACCAGGTGGCGCCCTTCCGCAACTTTTTAAAACCGGAAGTATTGCCCTATGCCAAGCTGCTGCATGTCCGTGTCTGTTTTAAAGATCGCTCTGAATGGGATCTCTATGAAAAGTCCGTCAAAAAAATGAAATTGTCTCTGCTTTTTGCTCAAAATATGGTGTTTTTGCAAAAACCTACCCATATTCAAAAGCTGATTGCAAAAGAACCACTAAAGGTAAGATGAAACGTTTTTTTCTGTTTGAAAGCAGAGGGTCTGTTCTTTCATTTGGTATATTGTATGTTTATATATTTAAAGAAGAACATTTTTTGGAAGGCAATAAACTTTGGTGAAAATCATGAAAAACGCTGGCGGGCAACTTTTTTTAAAAACGCTGGCGGTGAAAGAGTTAACCACTGGCTATGCCCATACATAACTGATCCAGATGTGTTGTTTATATCCAATGGAGTTAATAACAAATATGATGTCATTAAGCAAATGTCAGTCAGATTTGCTATTAAGCACTTATTTGTGTTCACACATGTGCTGTGCTTGAGTAAGTTTTCAGTAAATCATTTACATTTAAAACAACCAATTATATCATAACATTACAATTTCATTGCAATAATTCTATAAACAATTATTAAAAACTTTATAAGACACATCATGACATGTTTATGTCATGGAAAATAGATTAAAATACTAAAGCTACTGATAACCAAATATATATTCTCTTTATGTGTGATTATTAGTAATTATTTCTAATATTGGCCTGTTCTTTAAGGATCCACATATTTACAGCAATCTTTTTCATACCTTTAGGATTTGAAGAATTCTAAGACAACATTTGAAGCTTTATAACTTTATTGAGTTGTTTCCCACAGGTTTAAATTGATGCATGACTAGCCATTAGTTATTTAAAAACATTTAGGTACTTTTTACAAACAAACCTTTTAAAAAACATTACTGGTGTACATCTTAAGACAAAACTATGGCCCTGATATATTTAAAGATAGGCCATTGTAAGCTATTTTCAAGTAAGACAACTAAAACATAAACCTAAATTTTAGTCTGTAACTACACTTAAACCAATGGTCAGTAACATTAATCTCTAAGACTAGTCTTAAAAGTTAGTCATACATTTTTGTCTTCATGACTGAACATAACTGCTTTAAGTATCATGTGAAAAAATATTTAAATTATTTAAATTATATTTAAATCCAAATAGTAAGACTGATTAGCCCTTACTAACTACTAGTTCTTCAGACTAGTCCTTAAAACACAGTTTTAACTTAATTATTCAACCAGCCCTAGTCTTGGAAAGACATATATTGTCTGATCTTAATAAAACTATTAATATTTTGTCATAAGCTTCACATTACTAGTTAATTGGTTAGATATACTTAGTCTGGCCCATTTTGAAAATGTCACATTTCAAAATGCTTGAATTGATAACCTCAAGTCTTTTAGTTTTAATGAGGTAAATGACTGCAGATCATTGAATCTTATAATAATTTTCATGCAGATGCAAACCCATGGACAAAAGGAACATAACAGCAGTTACAAATGAAATAACGAATACAGGTTAGAAATGGTTCCCACATCACTGTGAGACATCATATCAAATCTAGGAATACAACGGCAAAAGTTTATTTTATGTTTCATATTGATATTTGCCCAGATAGTACAGCAAATTCACAAAATTGTTTTTCATATAAACATAAACATCTAGAGCAGTACTTTCAACTAAGTGAAACACAGTGGTTTCTCCAGACCCAATGCTCAGCACATTTTGTATGATTCCCTCATCTGACACAATCAGTTCAGTTCATACAAATCTCTACTGATGATTAAAGTGGATTTGTTTAAAATAGAAGACTTTTGTACATGTGCAGAGCAGTGGGCTTCCAGGAATACTTTTGAAAACCACTGATCTAGGGGACAGTTAACGTTACACCCATTGTTCTAGATGCAAATATTTCCGGAATGATGAGCCAAAAATCCTCACAGACACTTGAGAACATAAGACAAAAAAGCCCATCAGTTTAGTTGTAATCGCTGGACTCGTACATGGTTAATGCTGGCTGGCTGTTGGTCGGCATGTTTTCTAAGATATGTAATTATCCTAATAGACCCTTATAAGAATCTGAAAGCAGATGTTATGTGCAAAATAGTAGGTGAGACAAATATTTATGTGTCGTATACATATGCTATAGTCATCGTTCTTTGTTCTTAGGTTATTGCGCCACCTAGTGGACAATCTCTGCTATTTTTTGCATGTGAACTCAGTCTAGGTCTATACATATGTGTACCAAGTTTCGTGTTGATATCTCATTCCTATCATAAATGATAGCCATTTAAGTATTTGTGGCACCGCCTCTTCGTACTTTTGACCGTGGTGTTGCGACGACGAGTGCAAAGTTCAACTTTTTTTTGTTAATTATTGATTTTCAATGTCTAAGGAATATTCCAGCACTGGATTGGTTCAGATTGGTCAAAAAACCTAGGACAAGTTCGCAAAAGTAGGTTTAAAAGAAAATGATGAATATCTAACAAACGATTCTACTGAGACTGTTGCTTCTTGAGGGAAAGTTGTTCATTGTAAGTACCTCTATTAAATGATATGAGGATCTTGTGGATATCTAAAACACTACATAATACACAATAATTTAAACACTAAAAAAACGTGATAGCGCCCCCCGGAGGCCGAATTTTTTCTTACTCTGCACAGACCTTCATGGCCAAGAGACAAACAGGCCCACCGCGTTTCGTTTCGATCGGCCTTCGTTAACCCTGTCTAATAGCTGCTTTTTGTTGATTGGCCGATAGCGGCCATGTTTCTTGAGCCATGCAAAATTCCTTTTAGACATTAATAGTACCCTAGACCAAGAGCAACCGTGCCAAATTTCAAGTTGCTCGGTCCCACACTTTTGTAGCTACAGCCCTTCAAAGGTTGAGGTGGTGTTATAACGCCAACTAGTGGTCAAGCGGCGCAATTATTTGAACGTGAGCCCAGAATAGTCCCCTGTATATATACACCAAATTTGGTGTCGATACCTCTTTCTAATCCCAAGTTATAGCCATTTAAGGCCTAGAGGCTCCGCCCATAGAGGGCGTTTGGGCGTGGCTTTACGACGGTGAGTCGAAAGTTCAACTTTTTTTTGATAACTTTTGATATTCACGCTCCAAGGAATATTACAGCACTGAAATGGTTCCGATCGGTCGAAAAACCTAGGACTAGTTCGTTTTTATTTTTTTCGACAAAATCGAAAATAGCGAAAAAAAATTCTAGGCGCAAATAAAATCGGAGATATACGTTTTGTTCGTCTTGACGCAAGGATTCCAGTGATATAAGACACTTGACATTTGGACAAGATTTCTGGGAGTTATGAGCATAAACGTGATTTCCGTCGTTATAGCGCCACCTATAGGCCAATCGGGTTGATACTCTGTCAACCTCTCCCCAAATTGGGTCCTACCATTTGGCCAAGTTTCAAGTCTCTAGGCCTTACGGTTTGGTCTGCACGTTCCGTTTTACGGCAGAATAATAATAATAAAAATCTTAACAATTACAATAGGGTTTCAGCGCTTCGCGCTTGAACCCCTAATAATTAAAGCTGCAAGCAGCGTTTACCGGGTTTCGAGCATTAAAGCACATACAACATGTCAGATGTCGTCGACCAGGCTGATACACCACATCGCATCCAGAAAAACGTAAGAGATGGTCAGAAATGGTTCAGACAGACTATGTAGCTTACACACAGGTGCACCTATAGGACAAACATGTCACATCCTTAATGTTAAGTCAATCTGATAATTTGTTAACGAGAATTAGTTTTTCAGATTTATACCGTAAAATACAATTCAGAAATGGCCGTGTTTAGTTGAATTACAAGGCCATTGAGTCGGGTTCAAGCGATTTGGGACCTTAAGACCTTTAAGGGCATGCCTGTGTAGTTTTGCGGAATTGTACAAAATAAATTATAAAAAATAAGCTACCTCACACACCTGTTCAAAGTCATCAGCAAAAAAGGTGCTATCATTCAGTGAAATGTCTCCCTCTCTTCTCACGAAGCATTGACAAATAGAACACTGAAGGAAATGTTTGTGGTGCTTACAGTGGCAAAACTGAATGTTAAAATAGTGTAAAAAAGTCAAACGAGCCGAACCCCATATCTCTACGATGTTCTGATACAAAGATACAGCTCTTGCTAAATGGTTGCTAGGGTATTCTGATTGGTTGGGAGTGAATTGCAATCCACCAATGATTATACTCAAAGCCATGAAAGGCATAATCCACGATGACTCATGATTTTAGATATAAGGTTGCAGTATTTTTAAGTCAAAATAACAAATAACCACTAGGTGGCGCTATGAAAAACTTGTGCATGCAACGTCATGAATTAGTTACATCTAGCTAGTATCATGGCTATACACTTAAGTTTAGTGAAAAAACTGTTGTATGACCATTGTGCTAGCTCAACGTCAAAGGTTTTGTTCAATTATGAGGCCAACTAGTGGTGCAGGCATACTATTTTTTTTGTATTGCCTCAGACTCTGCTCAGACATCAGCGTATCAAATCTGGTAAAAAAATATCATTTTGTTGCGGAGTTATAACCATTTATGTGTAAAAAACACAAAATTTGGAGTAAATTTTTCGTTTTTTGCAATTTTCGGCCATTTCTGATGGAAATTTTAACATAATGCCAATAGAACTTTTTGTTCAGAAGGTAATACAATATTCTTCCTATGGTTGTTTCGAGTCGATCGGAGGAACCCTCGCGGAGTTATTCGCGCATGTTTTTTAAGCGCTATTTTCCTGTGCAGAACCAACCGTAAAGCAAAACCTGGCATGCTTGGTATCATTGGACTCGGCAACAATTCAGGACTCCAAGGAAAAACGTCGCATGAAAATACGTTAAACTCAGCCGAAGTTATAAGCATTATTCGATTCGTATGACCACTAGGTGGCGCTGTGACGAAACGATGCATGAAACCTCAGGCCATGACTCTCATCACAAGTACCAAGTGTCGTGTTGATACTTCATTCCTGTCCCCAGTTATAGCCAATAATGTTCTAGTGCCTGCCCACAATTCAGACGTGTGGGCGTGGCATGTTGACCGTGAGTCGAAAGTTCAACTTTTTTTTGATAATTATTGATATTCAAACTCCAAGGAACATTTTAGCACTGGAATGATTCCGATCGGGCGAAAAACCTAGGACTAGTTCGTTTTTATTTTTTTCGACAAAATCGAAAATAGCGAAAAAATTTGCATACCGGAAATGAAATCGGAGATATACAATTTTTAAGTTTGGAGCCAGGGATTACAATGATACCAAACACTTGAGTGTAGGATGTCCGGTTTAGGAGTTATGAGCCCCAACGCGTCGGGCATTGCTATAGCGCCACCTATGGGCCGATTTGGCTGATTCACTGTATCTGAGTAGCCTGCTAATATACAACCAGTTGACCAAGTGGCAAGTTTCTACGACTTACGGTTTGTGCTGGGCGACGCGTTTTATGGCGGAAAAATAATAATAATAATAATAATAATAATAATAATAAAACAGACAAATACAATAGGTTTTCAGCACTTCGTGCTCGAAACCCTAATAATAATAATAATAAAACAGACAAATACAATAGGTTTTCAGCACTTCGTGCTCGAAACCCTAATTAATAATAAAAATCTTAACAATTACAATAGGGTTTCAACCCTACGGGCTTGAACCCCTAATAAATATAGCTGCTAGCAGCGATTACCGGGGTTCAAGCCATTTAGATCACAAGACGTTTAAGGACATGGCCATATAGATATTCTGCATTGTATATTGTACACACACACGTTTATCTGAGAAAGGAGAAACAAGACTGTTAAAGAACAAGACTTAATATTGACATGGTTACACACTCATTTGGTATGTTTTTTTTTTATAAAAAACTAAAAATATATAATTCTTACTGCAAATGTCGTGTAAGTGCCTCCAAAATTATGTTCACGTTTCACAGCTTTCATAAAATGACATGAGTGTTAAAACTGATAACTCAGAACAATTGAAGTGGTAGTCTTTAACTAAATGTGATTTTAATATTATAACAGTAAAATCATGAAGTTAAAAGTGCAGTGTGTACATTTTAGCGGCGTCTAGTGGTGAGGTCACGAATTGCAACCAATGGCTTAGTCCACTGCTCACCCCTCGCTTTTGAAACACATAGAGAAGCTACGGTAGCCGCCACCAGACAAACATGTCATCGTCGGAGACAACTTAGTAAAAAAAATGTCCGTTAGGGGCTTCTGTAGAAAAATGGCGCCACAAAATGGTGACTTCCATGTAAGGGGACACTCGCTGTATGTAGATAAAAAGGTCTCGTTCTAAGGTAATAAACACATACCGGTTCATTATGAAAGGTCTTTATACACCCCTGATAATATAGTTTTTTATATCATTTTGCATTTCTGTCAAGAGATCCTTCTAAAATTTACACACTGCACCTTTAAATGTGAACAGATTTCTATTAATAGTAAACTTAGTTAAAGAGTAATCATCATCTGTGTTTTCTGTGAGTGCAAATGTCATTCAGTGATTGATCCTCTTCTACCATCTAGTGGACATAACGGAAAATTGCACCTAAAAACCACAATAAGGAATTTGAGTATATTGCCTGATCTCAATAATACATTGTATGCTTTGTCATAAGCTTTAGGGGCCGTTCGTCAGAGCCGTTTTCAAAATGACTGTGTGATAGCTATACTTCTGCAAAGTTGTTTTTGTATTTGATATATATATATTTATACAGTGTAGAGAAAATTGTACTGCACTGGCTTTACTGTTGTTGAGTGTAAGAACTGAAACAATTTAATAAAACATAACCAGATACTTTATCTGAATGGCGGATGATGTTATTAAATCGTGTCAATAACAAATATCATTTCATTTAGCAGATTCATGTTCATGTCCTTTAATCGAGTACCATGAAGGCTTTCTGTTTTAATTAGGTAAATAAAGTGAGGTATGCAAGTTATTAAACCGTATATATTTTTATGGACAAAAGGAACATATACACAAACATGCTCTGCACATTTTGTATGTTTCTCTCATCTGAAACAGTCATTTTAGTTCATAGAGATATATTCTGTAGGTCTTACTAAATGGTTGCTTGTTTAAATCTTTTAGACTATTTTTTTTTATTAACAAACGTAATTGTTCTTATAGAACATATATATTCTTTGACATAAATATTATGTGCAAACATACAAGTATTTCAGATGACAGCCTCTGTCATATTATAGTAGGCCTAAACATAACAAATCCAGATGTGTTGTTTATATCAAATGGAGTTAATAACAAATATGATGTCATTAAGCAAATGTCAGTCAGATTTGCTATTAAGCACTTATTTGTGTTCACACATGTGCTGTGCTAGAGTAAGTTTTCAGTAAATCATTTACATTTAAAACAACCAATTGTATCATTACATTACAATTTCATTGCAATAATTCTATAAACAATTATTAAAAACTTTATAAGACACATCATGACATGTTTATGTCATGGAAAATAGATTAGAATACTAAAGCTACTGATAACCAAATATATATTCTCTTTATGTATGATTATTAGTTATTATTTCTAATGTTGGCCTGTTCTTTAAGGATCCACATATTTACAGCAATCTTTTTCATACCTTTAGGATTTGAAGAATTCTAAGACAACATTTGAAGCTTTATAACTTTATTGGGTTGTTTCCCACAGGTTTAAATTGATGCATGACTAGCCATTAGTTATGTATTGACATTAAAAAGTCAATTCTAAGCAATCCAGTTGAGGAAGGAGGTTAAAATGTACTAGATTTTAAAAACTTTTTTTAAAAATAAGTGGATAAAAAGTAACTGAAGTTGGAAAGGTAGTATATGGAACATCATACTAGAAATGATTTTTAAGAAATTGGGTGGTTTGGAATTTTTTTTGCGATTCAATTTTGATATAAACAAGGTTCCCATAAAACTGTCAGGTTTCCATAAACAGGTTTGTTTATCTTGGATGCTCATATATAAACATAACTTTTCTCCACATAGATCTGTTATTTGGAATAACAAGAATATTCTATACAAAAACAAATCCTTATTTTATAGAAATTGGTATGATAATAATATAATATTAGTGAGGCAGTTATTTAAAGATGATGGCCACCTCTTTAATTATTGTGAAATTCCTCAATCACTATAAGATTCCAGTAACTGCTAAGGAATTTGCAGTTGTATTTGATGTCATACCTAGTGGACTTATTCAACTCTTTCAAGGTTATACATCTTATGATTGTAACTCCTTACATAATGCTCAGTTATGTATTAATGGAGTAAATATTCTAGAAAAAAAAATGTAATAACTTTTTATAAGAACACTATGTAGAAATGAATATTTGCCTAGATGTAAACCATACTGGAACTCCTTATATAGTCAACTTGTATGGAAAGAGGTTTGGAGTTTATTAAATATATACTGTCTCACGAATAAGGTTAAAGAAATTATGTCACGACCGGGAACATGAGATCAGGAAGTAGGACGCATGTGCAGAGTTCGAGATGAATAAATAACATTTAATAATAACCAAGAAACAAAACACTAGAATCAAACAACAGGCAGGTAAATAAACACAGGAACACTAAAACGTAGAACACAGAAACAGACAGGGAATCAGCGACAATCATCCGGCAAGTGAACATACAACAGGCAGGGGTATATATACAAACAGACTAACGATACACAGGTGTGATGAGGCAGGTAATTAATTAACAAGAGTCCAGGTGACGACAATCGGAACAGACACAAAACATGACACGGATTCCACCGTGACAAATTACTTATAAATTGGTTCATTTAATGTATCCAGTTAAACAAGTAGTCTCCAGATTCTTAAGAGATATGGAGGTTACTTGTATTTGCAATTTGGAAGTAGAATCCATAAAACATTTATTTTATCAATGTATATTTACTCAATCTTTTTGGATTGATGTGGAATGCTTGATATTTAAACTTACAAAATAATAATTCGGTTATCTGGTAAGGATATATTTTTGTATTATAAAAGTAAATGTGTGGAGAAAGACTTGTTAATCAACTTATTGATTATATATGGAAAATTTCACATCCATAAACAAAAATGTGCAAATAATAAACCCAATAGCATTTTATTTAGAACGGAATTAAGAAATTATTTTGAAACTGTTAAAAGTCAAAAAAAGCAAAGCAAATATATAACATTTTTGAAACCTTTTGTTTTATTGAATTATTGTAGAATATCCCCATGTTATTGTTAATTTATTTTTTTATTTTTATTTTATTTGATCCATTGTTATGTTAAATGTTAAATAAGCACATTGTAATCCTCTTGTATGTATGCAATGTTCTTGTTCTTGAAATGAATAATGAAAAAAGCTAAATAGTACTAAAGCTCTACATATTTTTATATTTAACTCTTTCCCCGCCATTGACGAGATATCTCGTCAATTAAGAGAAAACGCTTCCCCGCCAATGACGAGATCCGTCTTTCCGCAATACCGCTATTATCCACCAGGTGGCGCCCTTCCGCAACTTTTTAAAACCGGAAGTATTGCCCTATGCCAAGCTGCTGCATGTCCGTGTCTGTTTTAAAGATCGCTCTGAATGGGATCTCTATGAAAAGTCCGTCAAAAAAATGAAATTGTCTCTGCTTTTTGCTCAAAATATGGTGTTTTTGCAAAAACCTACCCATATTCAAAAGCTGATTGCAAAAGAACCACTAAAGGTAAGATGAAACGTTTTTTTCTGTTTGAAAGCAGAGGGTCTGTTCTTTCATTTGGTATATTGTATGTTTATATATTTAAAGAAGAACATTTTCTGGAAGGCAATAAACTTTGGTGAAAATCATGAAAAACGCTGGCGGGCAACTTTTTTTAAAAACGCTGGCGGTGAAAGAGTTAACCACTGGCTATGCCCATACATAACTGATCCAGATGTGTTGTTTATATCCAATGGAGTTAATAACAAATATGATGTCATTAAGCAAATGTCAGTCAGATTTGCTATTAAGCACTTATTTGTGTTCACACATGTGCTGTGCTTGAGTAAGTTTTCAGTAAATCATTTACATTTAAAACAACCAATTATATCATAACATTACAATTTCATTGCAATAATTCTATAAACAATTATTAAAAACTTTATAAGACACATCATGACATGTTTATGTCATGGAAAATAGATTAAAATACTAAAGCTACTGATAACCAAATATATATTCTCTTTATGTGTGATTATTAGTAATTATTTCTAATATTGGCCTGTTCTTTAAGGATCCACATATTTACAGCAATCTTTTTCATACCTTTAGGATTTGAAGAATTCTAAGACAACATTTGAAGCTTTATAACTTTATTGAGTTGTTTCCCACAGGTTTAAATTGATGCATGACTAGCCATTAGTTATTTAAAAACATTTAGGTACTTTTTACAAACAAACCTTTTAAAAAACATTACTGGTGTACATCTTAAGACAAAACTATGGCCCTGATATATTTAAAGATAGGCCATTGTAAGCTATTTTCAAGTAAGACAACTAAAACATAAACCTAAATTTTAGTCTGTAACTACACTTAAACCAATGGTCAGTAACATTAATCTCTAAGACTAGTCTTAAAAGTTAGTCATACATTTTTGTCTTCATGACTGAACATAACTGCTTTAAGTATCATGTGAAAAAATATTTAAATTATTTAAATTATATTTAAATCCAAATAGTAAGACTGATTAGCCCTTACTAACTACTAGTTCTTCAGACTAGTCCTTAAAACACAGTTTTAACTTAATTATTCAACCAGCCCTAGTCTTGGAAAGACATATATTGTCTGATCTTAATAAAACTATTAATATTTTGTCATAAGCTTCACATTACTAGTTAATTGGTTAGATATACTTAGTCTGGCCCATTTTGAAAATGTCACATTTCAAAATGCTTGAATTGATAACCTCAAGTCTTTTAGTTTTAATGAGGTAAATGACTGCAGATCATTGAATCTTATAATAATTTTCATGCAGATGCAAACCCATGGACAAAAGGAACATAACAGCAGTTACAAATGAAATAACGAATACAGGTTAGAAATGGTTCCCACATCACTGTGAGACATCATATCAAATCTAGGAATACAACGGCAAAAGTTTATTTTATGTTTCATATTGATATTTCCCCAGATAGTACAGCAAATTCACAAAATTGTTTTTCATATAAACATAAACATCTAGAGCAGTACTTTCAACTAAGTGAAACACAGTGGTTTCTCCAGACCCAATGCTCAGCACATTTTGTATGATTCCCTCATCTGACACAATCAGTTCAGTTCATACAAATCTCTACTGATGATTAAAGTGGATTTGTTTAAAATAGAAGACTTTTGTACATGTGCAGAGCAGTGGGCTTCCAGGAATACTTTTGAAAACCACTGATCTAGGGGACAGTTAACGTTACACCCATTGTTCTAGATGCAAATATTTCCGGAATGATGAGCCAAAAATCCTCACAGACACTTGAGAACATAAGACAAAAAAGCCCATCAGTTTAGTTGTAATCGCTGGACTCGTACATGGTTAATGCTGGCTGGCTGTTGGTCGGCATGTTTTCTAAGATATGTAATTATCCTAATAGACCCTTATAAGAATCTGAAAGCAGATGTTATGTGCAAAATAGTAGGTGAGACAAATATTTATGTGTCGTATACATATGCTATAGTCATCGTTCTTTGTTCTTAGGTTATTGCGCCACCTAGTGGACAATCTCTGCTATTTTTTGCATGTGAACTCAGTCTAGGTCTATACATATGTGTACCAAGTTTCGTGTTGATATCTCATTCCTATCATAAATGATAGCCATTTAAGTATTTGTGGCACCGCCTCTTCGTACTTTTGACCGTGGTGTTGCGACGACGAGTGCAAAGTTCAACTTTTTTTTGTTAATTATTGATTTTCAATGTCTAAGGAATATTCCAGCACTGGATTGGTTCAGATTGGTCAAAAAACCTAGGACAAGTTCGCAAAAGTAGGTTTAAAAGAAAATGATGAATATCTAACAAACGATTCTACTGAGACTGTTGCTTCTTGAGGGAAAGTTGTTCATTGTAAGTACCTCTATTAAATGATATGAGGATCTTGTGGATATCTAAAACACTACATAATACACAATAATTTAAACACTAAAAAAACGTGATAGCGCCCCCCGGAGGCCGAATTTTTTCTTACTCTGCACAGACCTTCATGGCCAAGAGACAAACAGGCCCACCGCGTTTCGTTTCGATCGGCCTTCGTTAACCCTGTCTAATAGCTGCTTTTTGTTGATTGGCCGATAGCGGCCATGTTTCTTGAGCCATGCAAAATTCCTTTTAGACATTAATAGTACCCTAGACCAAGAGCAACCGTGCCAAATTTCAAGTTGCTCGGTCCCACACTTTTGTAGCTACAGCCCTTCAAAGGTTGAGGTGGTGTTATAACGCCAACTAGTGGTCAAGCGGCGCAATTATTTGAACGTGAGCCCAGAATAGTCCCCTGTATATATACACCAAATTTGGTGTCGATACCTCTTTCTAATCCCAAGTTATAGCCATTTAAGGCCTAGAGGCTCCGCCCATAGAGGGCGTTTGGGCGTGGCTTTACGACGGTGAGTCGAAAGTTCAACTTTTTTTTGATAACTTTTGATATTCACGCTCCAAGGAATATTACAGCACTGAAATGGTTCCGATCGGTCGAAAAACCTAGGACTAGTTCGTTTTTATTTTTTTCGACAAAATCGAAAATAGCGAAAAAAAATTCTAGGCGCAAATAAAATCGGAGATATACGTTTTGTTCGTCTTGACGCAAGGATTCCAGTGATATAAGACACTTGACATTTGGACAAGATTTCTGGGAGTTATGAGCATAAACGTGATTTCCGTCGTTATAGCGCCACCTATAGGCCAATCGGGTTGATACTCTGTCAACCTCTCCCCAAATTGGGTCCTACCATTTGGCCAAGTTTCAAGTCTCTAGGCCTTACGGTTTGGTCTGCACGTTCCGTTTTACGGCAGAATAATAATAATAAAAATCTTAACAATTACAATAGGGTTTCAGCGCTTCGCGCTTGAACCCCTAATAAATATAGCTGCAAGCAGCAATACCGGGGTCAAGCCGAAAAGGGCACAGAAGGATGTAAAGTTGCGTTTGGATAAGCAGACTGAAGAACTTAGGTAAACCTAATGATTTCAGATGAAAAAATGCAAAGGTAATCAACAAAAATAATCTATATTCTTGTCTACTGCAACTGTCCTTCGGTTATTGACAATCATGGAACATTAGAGCACTGAAGGACATGTATGTGATGCTTACAGTGGGCAAACATGGGTCACAACATGTTACAAGAAGTTAAAAGAGTCAAAAGAGACCATCCCCATGTCTCTGTGATGTTCTGATGCAGAGAAAAAGCTCTTGCAAAAACAGTTGATAACGTATTCTCATTGGTTGCTAGAGAGTAAATGGACATCCTCTAGTGATTATAGTCAAAGCCATGAAAGGAATAATCCATGATGACTCATGGTTTTAGATGTGTTGTTGCAGTAGTTTTAGGCAAAAAATGCCATATTCTATCTCAAAACCAGTAGGTGGCGCAATGACAAAATTCGTGCATGCAACCTCAGGTCATAAATGTGTTACATCTAGCTAGTTTTATGACTATACACTTTAGTTTAGTGAAGAAACAGTTGTATGACCATAGGGTGGCTTGATTTCAAAGGTTTTGTTCAATTATAAGGCCAACTAGTGGTGCAACCAAACAATTTTTTTTGTGTAGCCTCAGACTGTAGTCGTACATCAGCGTATCAAATATGGTGAAAAAATCTCTTTGCGTTACGAAGTTATAACCATTTATGTGTAAAAACACAAAATTTAAAGGTAATTTTTCGTTTTTTGCAATTTTCGGCCATTTCTGATGAAAATTTTAATATAGTGCCAATAGAACTTTTTGTTCAGAAGGTAATGCAATATTCTTCCTATGATGTTTTCGAGTCGATCAGAATTACGCTCGCGGAGATATTCGCGCGTGTTTTTTAAGTGCTGTTTTGCTGCGCAGGGCTAACCGTAAGGCGAAATATGGCATGTTTGGTATCGTTGGACTCGGCGACTATTCAGGACTCCTAAAAATCAAGTCCCGTCAAAATACGTTGATCACAGCCAAAGTTATAGGTGTAAAAAACATCTGTCTGGCCACTAGGTGGCGCTGCGACGAAACTGTGCATGCACACTCAGTTCCTGACTGGCATCACAAGTACCAAGTGTCGTGTCAATAGGCCTAAGTTTGACGAAGATACAGCCTAAAATCTGTTTTTTTGCACTCTACGAAAATTTTGTTGACGCGCTATACGACAACGGATTGGTTTATCGAAATTCTTTTGATAACTTTTTGCCGTGAGGGTCTCTAGATGCTACATACCAATTTTCGCGGCAATCGGGTAAAAACTCTAGGACGAGTTCGCAAAAGTAGGTTTTACGAATAATTCAAAATGGCGGAAAAAATTTCATGACGGAAAATGACGTCATAGGGTCCAATCGAATCGGCTTGAGCCAAGGAATCAGAGGAAGCAAGAGTTTTGTTTGTGGGACTTACGGATCAGAAGTTATAAGCAAAAACATAAGTGCAACTTTGGACTGTTGGTGGCGCTAGCGGGTTAGACATAGAGACTCCAAATTTGCTGTGGGGACACATTGGACTGTCCTTTATCAGTGTGCCAAATTTCATAACTTTCCTACGTACGGTTCTATGGGCTGCCATAGACCGCAATGGCGGAAGAAGAATAACTAATAATAATAATAATTATTATAAAAAGAAAACTAACGGATACAATAGGGGTCTTCGCCCCTTCGGGGCTTGACCCCTAAATATAGCTGCAAGCAGCAATACCGGGGTCAAGCCGAAAAGGGCACAGAAGGGTGTAAAGTTGAGTTTGGATAAGCAGACTGAAGAACCTAGGTAAACCTAATGATTTCAGATGAAAAAATGCAAAGGTAATCAACAAAAATAATCTATATTCTTGTCTACTGCAACTGTCCTTCGGTTATTGACAATCATGGAACATTAGAGCACTGAAGGACATGTATGTGATGCTTACAGTGGGCAAACATGGGTCACAACATGTTACAACAAGTTAAAAGAGTCAAAAGAGACCATCCCGATGTGTGATGTTCTGATACAGAGAAAAAGCTCTTGCAAAAACAGTGGATAACGTATTCTCATTGGTTGCTAGAGAGTAAATGGACATCCTCTAGTGATTATAGTCAAAGCCATGAAAGGAATAATCCATGATTACTCATGGTTTTAGATGTGTTGTTGCAGTAGTTTTAGGCAAAAAATGCCATATTCTATCTCAAAACCAGTAGGTGGCGCAATGACAAAATTCGTGCATGCAACCTCAGGTCATAAATGTGTTACATCTAGCTAGTTTTATGACTATACACTTTAGTTTAGTGAAGAAACAGTTGTATGACCATAGGGTGGCTTGATTTCAAAGGTTTTGTTCAATTATAAGGCCAACTAGTGGTGCAACCATACATTTTTTTTTGTGTAGCCTCAGACTGTGGTCGTACATCAGCGTATCAAATATGGTGAAAAAATCTATTTGCGTTACGAAGTTATAACCATTTATGTGTAAAAACACAAAATTTAAAGGTAATTTTTCGTTTTTTGCAATTTTCGGCCACTTCTGATGAAAATTTTAATATAGTGCCAATAGAACTTTTTGTTCAGAAGGTAATGCAATATTCTTCCTATGATGTTTTCGAGGCGATCAGAATTACGCTCGCGGAGATATTCGCGCGTGTTTTTTAAGTGCTGTTTTGCTGCGCAGGGCTAACCGTAAGGCGAAATCTGGCATGTTTGGTATCGTTGGACTCGGCGACTATTCAGGACTCCTAAAAATCAAGTCCCGTCAAAATACGTTGATCACAGCCAAAGTTATAGGTGTAAAAAACATCTGTCTGGCCACTAGGTGGCGCTGCGACGAAACTGTGCATGCACACTCAGTTCCTGACTGGCATCACAAGTACCAAGTGTCGTGTCAGTAGGCCTAAGTTTGACGAAGATACAGCCTAAAATCTGTTTTTTTGTGTTCTACGAAAATTTTGTTGACGCGCTATATGACAACGGATTGGTTTATCGAAATTCTTTTGATAACTTTTTGCCGTGAGGGTCTCTAGATGCTACATACCGATTTTCGTGAAAATTGGGCAAAAGCTCTAGGACGAGTTCGCAAAAGTAGGTTTTATGAATAATTCAAAATGGCGGAAAAATTTCCATGACGGAAAATGACGTCATAGGGTCAAATCGAATCGTCTTGAGCCAAGGAATCAGAGGAAACAAGAAATTTGTTTCTAGGACTTACGGATCAGAAGTTATAAGCAAAAACGTAAGTGCTTCTTTGGACTGTTGGTGGCGCTAGAGGGTTGGAGATAGAGACTCCAAATTTGCTGTGGGGACACATTGGACTGTCCTTTATCAGTGTGCCAAATTTCATAACTTTCCTACGTACGGTTCTATGGGCTGCCATTGACTTTCGGCGGAAGAACGAGGAAGAAAAATAATAATAATAATAAATATAGCTGCAAGCAGCGATTAGCGGGGTTCAAGCTATTTGGGATCACAAGACGTTTAAGGACATGGCCATATAGATATTCTGCATTGTATATTGTACACACACACGTTTACCTGAGAAAGGAGAAACAAGACTGTTAAAGAACAAGACTTAATATTGACATGGTTACACACTCATTTTGTATGTAGTTTTTTTTATAAAAAACATAAAAATATAATTCTTACTGCAAATGTCGTGTAAGTGCCTCCAAAATTATGTTCACGTTTCACAGCTATCATAAAGTGACATGAGTGATAAAACTGACAACTCAGAACAATTGAAGTGGTAGTCTTTCACTAAATTTGATTTTAATAGTATAACAGTAAAATCATGAAGTTAAAGGTGCAGTGTGTACATTTTAGTGGCATCTAGTGGTGAGGTCACAAATTAGTCCACTACTCACCCCTCACTTTTGAAACACATAGAGAAGCTACGGTAGCCGCCACCAGACAAACATGTCATCGTCGGAGACAAATTAGTAAAAAATGTGTCCGTTAGGGGCTTCTGTAGAAAAATGGCGCCACAAAATGTTGACTTCCATGTAAGGGGACCTTGGTGTATGTAGATAAAAAGGTCTCGTTCTAAGGTAATAAACACATACCGGTTCATTATGAAAGGTCTTTATACACCCCTGATAATATAGTTTTGTATATCATTTTGCATTTCTGTCAAGAGATCCTTCTAAAAATTACACACTGCACCTTTAAATGTGAACAGATTTCTATTAATAGTAGAATTAGTTAAAGAGTAATCATCTTCTGGGTTTTCTGAGAGTTCAAATGTCAGCCTGTGATTGAACCTCTTCTGCCATCTAGTGGACATAACGGAAAATTGCACCTAAAATCCACAATAAGAAATTAGAGTATATTGCCTGATCTCCATAATACATTGTATGCTTTGTCATAAGCTTTAGGGGCCGTTCGTCATGGCCATTTTCAAAATGACTGTGTGATAGCTATACTTTGGCAAAGTTGTTTTTGTATTTGATATATATATATATATATATATATATATATATATATATATATAATTTATACAGTGTAGACAAATTTGTACTGCACTGGCTTTACTGTTGTTGAGTGTAAGAACTGAAACAATTTAATAAAACAACCAGATACGTTATCTGAATGGTGGATGGTGTTATTAAATCGTGTCAATAACAAATATCATTTCATTTAGTAGATTCATGTTCATGTCCTTTAATCGAGTACCATGAAGGCTTTCTGTTTTAATTAGGTAAATAAAGTGAGGTATGCAAGTTATTAAACCGTATATATTTTTATGGACAAAAGGAACATATACACAAACATGCTCTGCACATTTTGTATGTTTCTCTCATCTGAAACAGCTATTTTAGTTCATAGAGATCTATTCTGTAGGTCTTACTAAACGTTTGCTTGTTTAAATCTTTTAGACATTTTTTTAACAAAAGTAATTGTTCTTATAGAACATATATATTCTTTGACATAGATATTATGTGCAAACATACAAGTATTTCAGATGATCGCCTCTGTCATATTATAGTAGGCCTAAAAGTAGTACTAAAGCTTTACATTGTTTTATATTTAACCGCTGGCTATGTCCATACATAACTGATACAGATGTGTTGTTTATATCAAATGGAGTTAATAACAAATGATGTCATTAAGTAAATGTCAGTCAGATTTGCTATTAAGCACTTATTAGTGTTCACACATGTTCTGTGCTAGAGTAAGTTTTCAGCAAATCATTTACATTTAAAATAACCAATTGTATCATAACATTACAATTTCATTGCAATAATTCTATAAACAATTATTAAAAACTTTATAAGATACATCATGACATGTTTATGTTCTGGAAAGTAGATTAGAATACTAAAGCTACTGATAACCAAATATATTTTATTCTCTTTATGTATGACTATTAGTTATTATTTCTAATGTTGGCCTATTATTGTTCTTTAAGGATCCACATATTTACAGCAATTTTTTTCATACCTTTAGGATTTGAAAAATTCTAAGACAACATTTGAAGCTTTATAACTTTATTGGGTTGTTTATATAGTAGTTTTTGTTGGGTAAATTACTGATCATATGCTGTATTAATATTATATAAGGCCTAAGGCCTGTTGTTTCTACACAAGGCTATAAGACACCCAGTTAAACTTTCTTTTTCTCAGTTAACTTTCCTTTCCTAATTAAAAGAGTCCAGGTGCGATCCTGCGACTATACCCTGATTGTTCTCGCCACGATTATCTTGAGAAGGTCGAAACAACTGATAAACAAGAGTACGTCATTTTATATTAGAGAATTCGTCCAGCTGTACTTCGCTACATTAACAATAAGGTATCTGTGCAAGCTAGGCCAAGGCCATGAAAACCAATAAGCAGAATATATCATTTTAGATATGAGGCAGGATGAAGCTGCACTTTTGCTACATCAAACAAATAAAATTAATTGTGGCAGACCGAGACCAATGAGAAGAATATACGTCATCTCAGATAAGAAGTGTTTGATCTTACTGTATAAAAATGGAGTCAGATGTTGGGAGGGCAGATGATCTTTGAGCACCTCTTTGAGGGGTATTGATTGTCTCACTTTGTTGGCTCGAGCGAATAAAGTAATTTTTGTTTGGCACCTGGAACCTTTGTCTCCTGAGTATTTTTCTTATGAAGATTCAAGCTAAGACTTTTTGCAACAACATTTCCCACAGGTTTAGATTGATGCATGACTAGCCATTAGTTATGTAAAAACATTTAGGTACTTTTTACAAACAAACCTTATAAAAAACATTACTGGTGTACATCTTAAGACAAAACTATGGCCCAGATATATTTAAAGGTAGGCCAGTGTAAGCTATTTTCAAGTAAGACAACTAAAACTTAAGCCTAAATTTTAGTCTGGAACTACACTTAAACCAATGGTCAGTAACATTAATCTCTAAGACTAGATTTCAAAGTTAGTCATACATTTTTATCTTCACGATTGAACACAACTGTTTTAATTATCACGTGAAAAAATATTTAAATTATTTAAATTCTATTTAAATCCAAATAGTAAGACTGATTAGCCCTAACTAACTACTAATTCTTCAGACTAGTCCTTAAAACACAGTCTTAATTATGTTTTTTATATTATATAGTTTTTTGATTAACATTACTAAAATATTAAATGTATAATTTTTTATAACGAGTTGAATTTGAATCCCGAGCAGTTTTAACCTTACGGACATGTTACTATAACAACAACTCTAGGATGACCTTCGAAGAAACAAATAATTCAACATGAAGCTAAATCGTCACAATGAAATCCAGCTAACTGAGTAATCCACGTATGAACGACAGACCCAGCAGTGAAGCACTACATTAAAAAGTCAATTCTATGCAATCCAGTTGAGAAAGGAGGATACATTTTTTTTTTACTAGATTTTAATACTGCTAACTGTGTTTTTAAAAATAAGTGGATAAAAAGTTACTGAAGTTGCAAAGGTAGTTTATGGAACATCATACCAGAAATGATTTTTAAGAAATTGGGTGGTTTGGAATTTTTTTTGCGATACAATTTTGATATAAACAAGTTTCCCATAAAACTTTCAGGTTTCCATAAACAGGTTTGTTTTTCTTGGATGCTCATATATAAACATAACTTTTCTCCACATAGATCTGTTATTTGGAATAACAAGAATTTTCTATAGAAGAAACAGATCCTTATTTTATAGAAATTGGTATGATAATAATATAATATTAGTGAGGCAGTTATTTAAAGATGATGGTCACCTCTTTAATTATTGTGAATTCCTCAATCACTATAAGATTCCAGTAACTGCTAAGGAATTTGCAGTTGTATTTGATGCCATACCTAGTGGACTTATTCAACTCTTTCAATGTTATACATCTTATGATTGTAACTCCTTACATAATACTCAGTTATGTATTAATAGAGTAAATATTATAGAAAAAAAATTAATAACTTTTTTATAAGAACAGAAATGAATGTAGAAATGAATATTTGCCTAGATGTAAACCATACTAATCTGCAGTTCAACCTTTAAACAAGTTTTAATTTAAACTATTTGATTGTAATATTATAGTAATGAGTTTCTAAAATAATATATATATATATATAAATTGTTCATATTTTAATTTGAAAACAGAAGTGGAGATAATTAGATTTTAATTAGTTTTAATACATTTTGATGATTTGAATATAAAATAAAATAGATATAGTACAGTAAATTCACAAAATAGTTTTTCATATAAACATAAACATCTAGAGAAGTACTTTCAACTCACTGAAACGCAGTGGTTTCTCGAGACCCAATGCTCGGCACATTTTGTATGATTCTCTCATCTGACACAATCAGTTCAGTTCATACAAATCTCTACTGATGATTAAAGTAGATTTGTTTAAAATAGAAGACTTTTGTATATGTGCAGAGCAGTGGGCCTCCAGGAATAATTTTGAGAACCACTGATCTAGGGGACAGTTAACGTAACACCCGTTGTTCTAGATGCAAATATTTCCGGAATGATGAGCCAAAAATCCTCACAGACACTTGAGAACATAAGACAAAAAAGCCCATCAGTTTAGTTGTAATCGCTGGACTCGTACATGGTTAATGCTGGCTGGCTGTTGGTCGGCATGTTTTCTAAGATATGTAATTATCCTAATAGACCCTTATAAGAATCTGAAAGCAGATGTTATGTGCAAAATAGTAGGTGAGACAAATATTTATGTGTCGTATACATATGCTATAGTCATCGTTCTTTGTTTAGGTTATTGCGCCACCTAGTGGACAATCTCTGCTATTTTTTGCATGTGAACTCAGTCTAGGTCTATACATATGTGTACCAAGTTTCGTGTTGATATCTCATTACTATCATAAATGATAGCCATTTAAGTATTTGTGGCACCGCCTCTTCGTACTTTTGACCGTGGTGTTGCGACGACGAGTGCAAAGTTAAACTTTTTTTGATAATTATTGATATTCAATGTCTAAGGAATATTCCAGCACTGGATTGGTTCAGATTGGTAAAAAAACCTAGGACTAGTTCGCAAAAGTAGGTTTAAAAGAAAATGATGAATATCTAACAAACGATTCTACTGAGACAGTTGCTTCTTGAGGGAAAGTTGTTCATTGTAAGTACCTCTATTAAATGATATGAGGATCTTGTGGATATCTAAAACACTACATAATACACAATAATTTAAACACTAAAAAAACGTGATAGCGCCCCCCGGAGGCCGAATTTTTTCTTACTCTGCACAGACCTTCATGGCCAAGAGACAAACAGGCCCACCGCGTTTCGTTTCGATCGGCCTTCGTTAACCCTGTCTAATAGCTGCTTTTTCTTGATTGGCCGATGGCGGCCATGTTTCTTGAGCCATGCAAAATTCCTTTTAGACATTAATAGTACCCTAGACCAAGAGCAACCGTGCCAAATTTCAAGTTGATCGGTCCCACACTTTTGTAGCTACAGCCCTTCAAAGGTTGAGGTGGTGTTATAACGCCAACTAGTGGTCAAGCGGCGCAATTATTTGAACGTGAGCCCAGAATAGTCCCTTGTATATATACACCAAATTTGGTGTCGATACCTCTTTCTAATCCCAAGTTATAGCCATTTAAGACCTAGAGGCTCCGCCCATAGGGGGCGTTTGGGCGTGGCTTTACGACGGTGAGTGGAAAGTTCAACTTTTTTTTGATAACTTTTGATATTTACGCTCCAAGGAATATTACAGCACTGGAATGGTTCCGATCGGTCGAAAAACCTAGGACTAGTTCGTTTTTATTTTTTTCGACAAAATCGAAAATAGCGAAAAAAAATTCTAGGCGCAAATAAAATCGGAGATATACGTTTTGTTCGTCTTGACGCAAGGATTCCAGTGATATAAGACACTTGACATTTGGACAAGATTTCTGGGAGTTATGAGCATAAACGTGATTTCCGTCGTTATAGCGCCACCTATAGGCCAATCGGGTTGATACTCTGTCAACCTCTCCCCAAATTGGGTCCTACCATTTGGCCAAGTTTCAAGTCTCTAGGCCTTACGGTTTGGTCTGCACGTTCCGTTTTACGGCAGAATAATAATAATAAAAATCTTAACAATTACAATAGGGTTTCAGCGCTTCGCGCTTGAACCCCTAATAATAAGAAAACTAACGATAACAATAGGTGTCTACGCCACTTCGTGGCTTGACCCCTAATAAATATAGCTGCAAGCAGCAATCACCGGGGTCAAGCCAAAAAGGGCCCAAAAGGATGTATAATTGAGATTGGATAAGCAGACTGAAGAACCTAGATAAACCAAGTTTAATTAGTGAAAAGAGCCCACCCCCGTGTCTCTACGGTGTTCCGATGCAGAGATATAGCTTTTGCAAAAACGGTTGATAAGGTATTCTCATTGGTTGCTAGGGAGTGAATTGGCAACCATCAGTGATTATAGTCAAAGCCATGAAAGGAATAATCCATGATGACTCATGGTTTTAGAAGTGTTGTTGCAGTAGTTTTAGGCAAAAAATGCGTTATTCTATCTCAAAACCAGTAGGTGGCGCAATGACAAAATTGTGCATGCAACCTCAGGTCATAACTGTGTTACATCTAGCTAGTTTTATGACTATACACTTTAGTTTAGTGAAGAAACAGTTGTATGACCATAGGGCTGGCTTGATATCAAAGGTTTTGTTCAATTATAGGGCCACCTAGTGGTGCAAGCATACAATTTTTTTTGTGTGGCCTCAAAATATGCTCATACATCAGGGTATCAAATATGGTAAAAAAATCTCTTTGCGTTACGAAGTTATAGCCATTTATGTGTAAAAACACAAAATTTAAAGGTAATTTTTCGTTTTTTGCAATTTTCAGCCATTTCTGATGAAAATTTTAATACAATGCCAATAGAACTTTTTGTTCAGAAGGTAATGCAATATTCTTCCTATGATGTTTTCGAGTCGATCAGAATTACGCTCGCGGAGATATTCGCGCGTGTTTTTTAAGTGCTATTTTGCCGCGCAGGGTTAACCGTAAGGCCAATTCTGGCATGTTTGGTATCGTTGGACTCGGCAACAATTCAGGACTCCAAGGAAACAAGTCCCATGAAAATACGTCGATCACAGCCAAAGTTATAGGTGTGTAAAACATTCGTCTTACCACTAGGTGGCGCTGCGACGAAACTGGGCATGCGCTCTCAGTTCCTGACTGGCATCACAAGTACCAAGTGTCGTTTCAATAGGCTTAAGTTTGGCGAAGATACAGCCTCAAATCCATTTTTTTGCACTCTACGTAAAATTTGTTGACGCGGTTTACGCAAACAGATTGGCGAATCGACATGAATTCCATAACTTTTTGCCGTGAGGGTCTGTAGATGCTACATACCGATTTTCGTGGAAATCGGGCAAAAGCTCTAGGACGAGTTCGCAAAAGTAGGTTTTACGAATAATTCAAAATGGCGGAAAAATTTTCATGACGGAAAATGACGTCATAGGGTCCAGTCGAATCGTCTTGAGCCAATGAATCAGAGGAAGCAAGAATTTCGTTTCTAGGACTTACGGATCAAAAGTTATAAGCAAAAACATAAGTGCAACTTTGGACTGTTGGTGGCGCTAGCGGGTTTGAGATAGAGACTCCAAATTTGCTGTGGATAATATTTGGACTGTCCTTTATCAGTGTGCCAAATTTCATAACTTTCCTACGTACGGTTCTATGGGCTGCCATAGACCGCAATGGCGGAGGAAGAATAATAATAATAATAATAATAATAATAAAAAGAAAACTAACGGATACAATAGGGGTCTTCGCCCCTTCAGGGCTTGACCCCTAAATATAGCTGCAAGCAGCAATACCGGGGTCAAGCCGAAAAGGGCCCAAAAGGATGTAAAATTGAGATTGGATAAGCAGACTGAAGAACCTAGTTAAACCAAGTTTAATTAGTGAAAAGAGCCCACCCCCGTGTCTCTACGGTGTTCCGATGCAGAGATATAGCTTTTGCAAAAACGGTTGATAAGGTATTCTCATTGGTTGCTAGGGAGTGAATTGGCAACCATCAGTGATTATAGTCAAAGCCATGAAAGGAATAATCCATGATGACTCATGGTTTTAGAAGTGTTGTTGCAGTAGTTTTAGGCAAAAAATGCGTTATTCTATCTCAAAACCAGTAGGTGGCGCAATGACAAAATTGTGCATGCAACCTCAGGTCATAACTGTGTTACATCTAGCTAGTTTTATGACTATACACTTTAGTTTAGTGAAGAAACAGTTGTATGACCATAGGGCTGGCTTGATATCAAAGGTTTTGTTCAATTATAGGGCCACCTAGTGGTGCAAGCATACAATTTTTTTTGTGTGGCCTCAAAATATGCTCATACATCAGGGTATCAAATATGGTAAAAAAATCTCTTTGCGTTACGAAGTTATAGCCATTTATGTGTAAAAACACAAAATTTAAAGGTAATTTTTCGTTTTTTGCAATTTTCAGCCATTTCTGATGAAAATTTTAATACAATGCCAATAGAACTTTTTGTTCAGAAGGTAATGCAATATTCTTCCTATGATGTTTTCGAGTCGATCAGAATTACGCTCGCGGAGATATTCGCGCGTGTTTTTTAAGTGCTATTTTGCCGCGCAGGGTTAACCGTAAGGCCAATTCTGGCATGTTTGGTATCGTTGGACTCGGCAACAATTCAGGACTCCAACGAAACAAGTCCCATGAAAATACGTCGATCACAGCCAAAGTTATAGGTGTGTAAAACATTCGTCTTACCACTAGGTGGCGCTGCGACGAAACTGGGCATGCGCTCTCAGTTCCTGACTGGCATCACAAGTACCAAGTGTCGTTTCAATAGGCTTAAGTTTGGCGAAGATACAGCCTCAAATCCGTTTTTTTGCACTCTACGTAAAATTTGTTGACGCGGTTTACGCAAACAGATTGGCGAATCGACATGAATTCCATAACATTTTGCCGTGACGGTCTGTAGATGCTACATACCGATTTTCGTGGAAATCGGGCAAAAGCTCTAGGACGAGTTCGCAAAAGTAGGTTTTACGAATAATTCAAAATGGCGGAAAAATTTTAATGACGGAAAATGACGTCATAGGGTCCAGTCGAATCGTCTTGAGCCAAGGAATCAGAGGAAACAAGAATTTCGTTTCTAGGACGTACGGGTCAGAAGTTATAAACAAAAACGTAAGTGCAACTTTAGACTGTTGGTGGCGCTAGAGGGTTGGAGTTAGAGACTCCAAATTTGCTGTGGGGACACATTGGACTGTCCTTTATCAGTGTGCCAAATTTCATAACTTTCCTACGTACGGTTCTATGGGCTGCCATAGACCCCAATGGCGGAAGAAGAAGAAGAAGAATAATAATAATAATAATAAGAAAACTAACAAATACAATAGGGGTCTTCGCCCCTTCGGGGCTTGACCCCTAATAAGAAAACTAACAAATACAATAGGGGTCTTCGCCCCTTCGGGGCTTGACCCCTAATAAAAAGAAAACTAACAGATACAATAGGGGTCTTCGCCCATTCTGGGCTTGACCCCTAAATATAGCTGCAAGCAGCAATGCCGGGGTCAAGCCAAAAAGGGCACATAAGAAAGTAAAGTTGAATTCGGATGAGCAGTTTAAAGAACCTGGGAAAATCTCTTGATATCAGACTAAATAATATAACAGTTATCAGCAAAAAGCTGTGTTTTCATTCAGTGTCACCTCTTCCTCTCTTCTCGAGGAGCATTGACAACTAGAACACTGAAGAAAATGTGAGTGGTGCTTGCAGTGGCAATTCTCAGCTCACAGAATGTTACAGTGGTGTTAATGAGTCAAAAGAGACCACCCCCATGTCTCTACGATGTTCTGATGCAGAGATATAGCTCTTGTAAAAAGGATTGATAAGGTATCCTAATTGGTTGCTAAGGAGTTAATTGGCATGCACCAATGATCTCCAAGCCATGAAAGGAATAATACATGATGACCCAAGATTTTAGATGTACTGTTGGAGTAGTTTTAGGCTTGAGATAGAGACTCCAAAGTTGCTGTGGATATTATTTGGACTGTCCTCTATCAGTGTGCCAAATTTTATAACTTTCCTACGTACGGTTCTATGGGCTGCCATAGACCGCAATGGCGGAAGAAGAAAAATTTACTAACAGAAACAATTGCCAATATAGCTGCAAGCAGCAATCACCGGGGTCAAGCCGAAAAGGGCACAGAAGGATGTAAAGTTGCGTTTGGATAAGCAGACTGAAGAACTTAGGTAAACCTAATGATTTCAGATGAAAAAATGCAAAGTAATCAACAAAAATAATCTATGTTCTTGTCTACTGCAACTGTCCTTCGGTTATTGACAATCATGGAACATTAGAGCACTGAAGGACATGTATGTGATGCTTACAGTGGGCAAACATGGGTCACAACATGTTACAACAAGTTAAAAGAGTTAAAAGAGACCATCCCCATGTCTCTGCGATGTTCTGATGCAGAGAAAAAGCTCTTGCAAAAACAGTTGATAAGGTATTCTCATTGGTTGCTAGAGAGAAAATGGACATCCACTAGTGATTATAGTCAAAGCCATGAAAGGAATAATCCATGATGACTCATGGTTTTAGATGTGTTGTTGCAGTAGTTTTAGGCCAAAAAAAAGCCATATTCTATCTCAAAACCAGTTGGTGGCGCAATGACAAAATTCGTGCATGCAACCTCAGGTCATAACTGTGTTACATCTAGCTAGTTTTATGAGTATACACTTTAGTTTAGTGAAGAAACAGTTGTATGACCATAGGGTGGCTTGGTTTCAAAGGTTTTGTTCAATTATAAGGCCAACTAGTGGTGCAACCATACAATTTTTTTTTGTGTAGCCTCAGACTGTGGTCGTACATCAGCGTATCAAATATGGTGAAAAAATCTCTTTGCGTTACGAAGTTATAACCATTTATGTGTAAAAACACAAAATTTAAAGGTAATTTTTCGTTTTTTGCAATTTTCGGCCATTTCTGATGAAAATTTTAATATAACGCCAATAGAACTTTTTGTTCAGAAGGTAATGCAATATTCTTCCTATGATGTTTTCGAGTCGATCAGAATTACGCTCGCGGAGATATTCGCGCGTGTTTTTTAAGTGCTGTTTTGCTGCGCAGGGCTAACCGTAAGGCGAAATCTGGCATGTTTGGTATCGTTGGACTCGGCGACTATTCAGGACTCCTAAAAATCAAGTCCCGTCAAAATACGTTGATCACAGCCAAAGTTATAGGTGTAAAAAACATCTGTCTGGCCACTAGGTGGCGCTGCGACGAAACTGTGCATGCACACTCAGTTCCTGACTGGCATCACAAGTACCAAGTGTCGTGTCAATAGGCCTAAGTTTGACGAAGATACAGCCTAAAATCTGTTTTTTTGCGCTCTACGAAAATTTTGTTGATGCGCTATACGACAACGGATTGGTTTATCGAAATTCTTTTGATAACTTTTTGCCGTGAGGGTCTCTAGATGCTACATACCAATTTTCGCGGCAATCGGGTAAAAACTCTAGGACGAGTTCGCAAAAGTAGGTTTTACGAATAATTCAAAATGGCGGAAAAAATTTCATGACGGAAAATGACGTCATAGGGTCAAATCGAATTGTCTTGAGCCAAGGAATCAGAGGAAACAAGAATTTCATTTCTAGGACGTACGGATCAGAAGTTATAAGCAAAAACATAAGTTCAACTTTGGACTGTTGGTGGCGCTAGCGGGTTAGAGATAGAGACTCCAAATTTGCTGTGGGGACACATTGGACTGTCCTTTATCAGTGTGCCAAATTTCATAACTTTCCTACGTACGGTTCTATGGGCTGCCATAGACCGCAATGGCGGAAGAAGAATAACTAATAATAAATATAGCTGCAAGCAGCAATCACCGGGGTCAAGCCAAAAAGGCACAGCAGAAAGTAAAGTTGACTTCGGATGAGCAGTTTAAAAAACCTAGGAAAATCTCTTGATTTCAGACAAAACAATATAACAGTTATCAGCAAAAAAGCTGTGTTCTCATTTAGTGACAATTCTCCCTCTCTTTCAAGGAGCATTGATAACTAGAACACTGAAGTAAAAATGAGTGGTGCTTGCAGTGGCAATACTCAGCTCACAAAATGTTACAGTGGTGTTAATGAGTCAAAAGAGCCCACCCCCATGTCTCTACGATGTTCTGACGCAGAGATATAGCTCTTGCAAAAACGGTTGATAAGGTATTCTCATTGGTTGCTAGGGAGTGAATTGGCAACCACAAGTGATTATAGTCAAAGCCATGAAAGGAATAATCCATGATGACTCATGGTTTTAGATGTGTTGTTGCAGTAGTTTTAGGCAAAAAATGCCATATTTCTATCTCAAAACCAGTAGGTGGCGCAATGACAAAATTGTGCATGCAACCTCAGGTCATAACTGTGTTACATCTAGCTAGTTTTATGACTATACACTTTAGTTTAGTGAAGAAACAGTTGTATTACCATAGAATGGCTTGATTTCAAATGTTTTGTTCAATTATAAGGCCAACTAGTGGTGCAAGCATACATTTTTTTTGTGTAGCCTCAGACTGTGGTCGTACATCAGCGTATCAAATCTGGTGAAAAAATCTCTTTTTGTTGCGAAGTTATAACCATTTATGTGTAAAAAATGCTAAATTTAAAGGTAATTTTTCGTTTTTTGCATTTTTCGGCCATTTCTGATGAAAATTTTAATATAACGCCAATAGAACTTTTTGTTCAGAAGGTAATGCAATGTTCTTCCTATGGTGTTTTCGAGTTGATCGGAATAACGCTCGCAGAGATATTCGCACGTGTTTTTTAAGTGCTATTTTGCTGCACAGGGCTAACCGTATGACGAAACCTGGCATGTTTGGTATCGTTGGACTCGACGACTACTCAGGACTCCAAAAAATCAAGTCCCGTGAAAATACTTTTATCGCAGCCAAAGTTATAGGCGTATAGAACATTCGTCTGGCCACTAGGTGGCGCTTTAACGAAACTGTGCATGCACCCTCAGATCCTGACTGGCATCTCAAGTACCAAGTGTCGTGTCAATAGGCCTAAGTTTGGCGAAGATACAGCCTAAAATCTGTTATTGTGCGCTCTACCTAAAATTCGTTGACGCGCTATACGACAACGGATTGGTTTATCGAAATTCTTTTGATAACTTTTTGCCTTGAGTGTCTCTAGATGCTGCATACCGATTTTTGAGGCAAACGGGCAAAAACTCTAGGACGAGTTCGCAAAAGTAGGTTTAACGAATAATTCAAAATGGCGGAAAAATTTTCATGACGGAAAATGACGTCATTGGGTCCTATCGAATCGTCTTGAGCCAAGGAATCAGAGGAAACAAGAATTTCATTTCTGGGACTTACGGTTCAGAAGTTATAAGACAAAACGTAAGTGCAACTTTGGACTGTTGGTGGCGCTAGTGGGCTTGAGATAGAGACTCCAAATTTGCTGTGGATATTATTTGGACTGTCCTCTATCAGTGTGCCAAATTTCATAACTTTCCTACGTACGGTTCTATGGGCTGCCATAGACCGCAATGGCGGAAGAAAAAAATTTACTAACAGAAACAATTGCCAATATAGCTGCAAGCAGCAATACCGGGGTCAAGCCGAAAAGGGCACAGAAGGATGTAAAGTTGCATTTGGATAAGCAGACTGAAGAACCTAGGTAAACCTAATGATTTCAGATGAAAAAATCCAAAGGTAATCAACAAAAATAATCTATATTCTTGTCTACTGCAACTGTCCTTCGGTTATTGACAATCATGGAACATTAGAGCACTGAAGGACATGTATGTGATGCTTACAGTGGGCAAACATGGGTCACAACATGTTACAACAAGTTAAAAGAGTCAAAAGAGACCATCCCCATGTCTCTGTGATGTTCTGATACAGAGAAAAAGCTCTTGCAAAAACAGTTGATAACGTATTCTCATTGGTTGCTAGAGAGTAAATGGACATCCTCTAGTGATTATAGTCAAAGCCATGAAAGGAATAATCCATGATGACTCATGGTTTTAGATGTGTTGTTGCAGTAGTTTTAGGCAAAAAATGCGTTATTCTATCTCAAAACCAGTAGGTGGCGCAATGACAAAATTGTGCATGCAACCTCAGGTCATAACTGTGTTACATCTAGCTAGTTTTATGACTATACACTTTAGTTTAGTGAAGAAACAGTTGTATGACCATAGGGTGGCTTGATTTCAAAGGTTTTGTTAAATTATAAGGCCAACTAGTGGTGCAACCATACAATTTTTTTTTTGTGTAGCCTCAGACTGTGGTCGTACATCAGCGTATCAAATATGGTAAAAAAATCTCTTTGCGTTACGAAGTTATAGCCATTTATGTGTAAAAACACAAAATTTAAAGGTAATTTTTCGTTTTTTGCAATTTTCAGCCATTTCTGATGAAAATTTTAATACAATGCCAATAGAACTTTTTGTTCAGAAGGTAATGCAATATTCTTCCTATGATGTTTTCGAGTCGATCAGAATTACGCTCGCGGAGATATTCGCGCGTGTTTTTTAAGTGCTATTTTGCCGCGCAGGGTTAACCGTAAGGCCAATTCTGGCATGTTTGGTATCGTTGGACTCGGCAACTATTCAGGACTCCAAGGAAACAAGTCCCATGAAAATACGTCGATCACAGCCAAAGTTATAGGTGTGTAAAACATTCGTCTTACCACTAGGTGGCGCTGCGACGAAACTGGGCATGCGCTCTCAGTTCCTGACTGGCATCACAAGTACCAAGTGTCGTTTCAATAGGCTTAAGTTTGGCGAAGATACAGCCTCAAATCCGTTTTTTTGCACTCTATGTAAAATTTGTTGACGCGGTTTACGCAAACAGATTGGCGAATCGACATGAATTCCATAACTTTTTGCCGTGAGGGTCTGTAGATGCTACATACCGATTTTCGTGGAAATCGGGCAAAAGTTCTAGGACGAGTTCGCAAAAGTAGGTTTTACGAATAATTCAAAATGGCGGAAAAATTTTCATGACGGAAAATAACGTCATAGGGTCCAGTCGAATCGTCTTGAGCCAAGGAATCAGAGGAAACAAGAATTTCGTTTCTAGGACGTACGGGTCAGAAGTTATAAACAAAAACGTAAGTGCAACTTTAGACTGTTGGTGGCGCTAGAGGGTTGGAGTTAGAGACTCCAAATTTGCTGTGGGGACACATTGGACTGTCCTTTATCAGTGTGCCAAATTTCATAACTTTCCTACGTACGGTTCTATGGGCTGCCATAGACCGCAATGGCGGAAGAAGAAGAAGAAGAAGAATAATAATAATAATAAATATAGCTGCAAGCAGCAATGCCGGGGTCAAGCCAAAAAGGGCACATAAGAAAGTAAAGTTGAATTCGGATGAGCAGTTTAAAGAACCTGGGAAAATCTCTTGATTTCAGACTAAATAATATAACAGTTATCAGCTAAAAAGCTGTGTTTTCATTCAGTGTCATCTCTCCCTCTCTTTCGTCGAGCATTGATAACTAGAACACTGACGTAAAAATGAGTGGTGCTTCTAGTGGCAATACTCAGCTCACAAAATGTTACAGTGGTGTTAATGAGTCAAAAGAGCCCACCCCCATGTCTCTGTGATGTTCTGATGCAGAGAAAAAGCTCTTGCAAAAACAGTTGATAACGTATTCTCATTGGTTGCTAGAGAGTAAATGGACATCCACTAGTGATTATAGTCAAAGCCATGAAAGGAATAATCCATGATGACTCATGGTTTTAGATGTGTTGTATCAGTAGTTTTAGGCAAAAAATGCGTTATTCTATCTCAAAACCAGTAGGTGGCGCAATGACAAAATTGTGCATGCAACCTCAGGTCATAACTGTGTTACATCTAGCTAGTTTTATGACTATACACTTTAGTTTAGTGAAGAAACAGTTGTATGACCATAGGGTGGCTTGATTTCAAAGGTTTTGTTAAATTATAAGGCCAACTAGTGGTGCAACCATACAATTTTTTTTTGTGTAGCCTCAGACTGTGGTCGTACATCAGCGTATCAAATATGGTAAAAAAATCTCTTTGCGTTACGAAGTTATAGCCATTTATGTGTAAAAACACAAAATTTAAAGGTAATTTTTCGTTTTTTGCAATTTTCAGCCATTTCTGATGAAAATTTTAATACAATGCCAATAGAACTTTTTGTTCAGAAGGTAATGCAATATTCTTCCTATGATGTTTTCGAGTCGATCAGAATTACGCTCGCGGAGATATTCGCGCGTGTTTTTTAAGTGCTATTTTGCCGCGCAGGGTTAACCGTAAGGCCAATTCTGGCATGTTTGGTATCGTTGGACTCGGCAACTATTCAGGACTCCAAGGAAACAAGTCCCATGAAAATACGTCGATCACAGCCAAAGTTATAGGTGTGTAAAACATTCGTCTTACCACTAGGTGGCGCTGCGACGAAACTGGGCATGCGCTCTCAGTTCCTGACTGGCATCACAAGTACCAAGTGTCGTTTCAATAGGCTTAAGTTTGGCGAAGATACAGCCTCAAATCCGTTTTTTTGCACTCTACGTAAAATTTGTTGACGCGGTTTACGCAAACAGATTGGCGAATCGACATGAATTCCATAACTTTTTGCCGTGAGGGTCTGTAGATGCTACATACCGATTTTCGTGGAAATCGGGCAAAAGCTCTAGGACGAGTTCGCAAAAGTAGGTTTTACGAATAATTCAAAATGGCGGAAAAATTTTCATGACGGAAAATAACGTCATAGGGTCCAGTCGAATCGTCTTGAGCCAAGGAATCAGAGGAAACAAGAATTTCGTTTCTAGGACGTACGGGTCAGAAGTTATAAACAAAAACGTAAGTGCAACTTTAGACTGTTGGTGGCGCTAGAGGGTTGGAGTTAGAGACTCCAAATTTGCTGTGGGGACACATTGGACTGTCCTTTATCAGTGTGCCAAATTTCATAACTTTCCTACGTACGGTTCTATGGGCTGCCATAGACCGCAATGGCGGAAGAAGAAGAAGAATAATAATAATAATAAGAAAACTAACAAATACAATAGGGGTCTTCGCCCCTTCGGGGCTTGACCCCTAATAATAAGAAAACTAACAAATACAATAGGGGTCTTCGCCCCTTCGGGGCTTGACCCCTAAATATAGCTGCAAGCAGCAATGCCGGGGTCAAGCCAAAAAGGGCACATAAGAAAGTAAAGTTGAATTCGGATAAACAGTTTAAAGAACCTGGGAAAATCTCTTGATATCAGACTAAATAATATAACAGTTATCAGCAAAAAAGCTGTGTTTTCATTCAGTGTCATCTCTCCCTCTCTTCTCGAGGAGCATTGACAACTAGAACACTGAAGAAAATGTGAGTGGTGCTTGCAGTGGCAATTCTCAGCTCACAAAATGTTACAGTGGTGTTAATGAGTCAAAAGAGACCACCCCCATGTCTCTACGATGTTCTGATGCAGAGATATAGCTCTTGCAAAAAGGGTTGATAAGGTTTCCTAATTGGTTGCTAAGGAGTTAATTGGCATGCACCAATGATCTCCAAGCCATGAAAGAATAATACATGATGACCCAAGATTTTAGATGTACTGTTGGAGTAGTTTTAGGCAAAAATACCATATTTCTATCTCAAAACCACTAGGTGGCGCAATGACAAAATTGTGCATGCAACCTCAGTTCATAAGTGTGTTACATCTAGCTAGTTTTATGACTATACACTTTAGTTTAGTGAAGAAATAGTTGTATGACCATAGGGCTTGCTTGATATGAAAGATTTTGTTCAATTATAGGGCCACCTAGTGGTTCAGGCATACCAATTTTTTTGTGTGGCCTCAGACTCTGCTCATACATCAGCGTATCAAATTTGGTGAAAAAATGTCTTTTCGTTGCGAAGTTATAACCATTTATGTATAAAAACACAAATTGTAAAAGGTAATTTTTCGTTTTTTGCAATTTTCGGCCATTTCTGATAAAAATTTTAATATAACGCCAATAGAACTTTTTGTTCAGAAGGTAATGCAATGTTCTTCCTATGGTGTTTTCGAGTCGATCGGAATAACGCTCGCAGAGATATTCGCGCATGTTTTTTAAGTGCTGTTTTGCTGCGCAGGGCTAACCGTAAGGCGAAATCTGGCATGTTTGGTATCGTTGGACTCGGCGACTATTCAGGACTCCTAAAAATCAACTCCCGTCAAAATACGTAGATCACAGCCAAAGTTATAGGTGTAAAAAACATCTGTCTGGCCACTAGGTGGCGCTGCGACAAAACTGTGCATGCACACTCAGTTCCTGACTGGCATCACAAGTACCAAGTGTCGTGTCAATAGGCCAAAGTTTGACGAAGATACAGCCTAAAATCTGTTTTTTTGCGCTCTACGTAAAATTTGTTGACGTGGTTTACGGAAACGGATGGACGAATTGACATGAATTCCATAACTTTTTGCCGTGAGGGTCTGTAGATGCTACATACCAATTTTCGTGGAAATCGGGCAAAAGCTCTAAGACGAGTTCGCAAAAGTAGGTTTTACGAATAATTCAAAATTGCGGAAAAATTTTTATGACGGAAAATGACGTCATAGGGTCAAATCGAATCGTCTTGAGCCAAGGAATCAGAAGAAACAAGAATTTCGTTTCTAGGACCTACGGATCAGAAGTTATAAGCAAAAACGTAAGTGCAACTTTGGACTGTTGGTGGCGCTAGCGGGTTTGAGATAGAGACTCCAAATTTGCTGTGGATAATATTTGGACTGTCCTTTATCAGTGTGCCAAATTTCATAACTTTCCTACGTACGGTTCTATGGGCTGCCATAGACCGCAATGGCGGAAGAAGAAGAAGAAGAAGAATAATAATAAATATAGCTGCAAGCAGCAATCACCGGGGTCAAGCCAAAAAGGGCACAGCAGAAAGTAAAGTTGACTTTGGATGAGCAGTTTAAAGAACCTGGGAAAATCTCATGATTTCAGAAAAAACAATATAACAGTTATCAGCAAAAAAGCTGTGTTCTCATTCAGTGAAGTCTCTCCCTCTCTTTCGACGAGCATTGATAACTAGAACACTGATGTAAAAATGAGTGGTGCTTGCAGTGGCAATACTCAGCTCACAAAATGTTACAGTGGTGTTAATGAGTCAAAAGAGCCCACCCCCGTGTCTCTACGATGTTCTGACACAGAGATATAGCTCTTGCAAAAACGGTTGATAAGGTATTCTCATTGGTTGCTAGGGAGTGAATTGGCAACCACCAGTGATTATAGTCAAAGCCATGAAAGGAATAATCCATGATGACTCATGGTTTTAGATGTGTTGTTGCAGTAGTTTTAGGCCAAAAAAATGCCATATTCTGTCTCAAAACCAGTAGGTGGCGCAATGACAAAATTCGTGCATGCAACCTCAGGTCATAACTGTGTTACATCTTGCTAGTTTTATGACTATACACTTTAGTTTAGTGAAGAAACAGTTGTATGACCATAGGGTGGCTTGATTTCAAAGGTTTTATTCAATTATAAGGCCAACTAGTGGTGCAAGCATACAATTTTTTTTGTGTAGCCTCAGACTGTGGTCGTACATCAGCGTATCAAATATGGTGAAAAAATCTCTTTGCGTTACGAAGTTATAGCCATTTATGTGTAAAAACACAAAATTTAAAGGTAATTTTTCGTTTTTTGCAATTTTCAGCCATTTCTGATGAAAATTTTAATACAATGCCAATAGAACTTTTTGTTCAGAAGGTAATGCAATATTCTTCCTATGATGTTTTCGAGTCGATCAGAATTACGCTCGCGGAGATATTCGCGCGTGTTTTTTAAGTGCTATTTTGCCGCGCAGGGTTAACCGTAAGGCCAATTCTGGCATGTTTGGTATCGTTGGACTCGGCAACTATTCAGGACTCCAAGGAAACAAGTCCCATGAAAATACGTCGATCACAGCCAAAGTTATAGGTGTGTAAAACATTCGTCTTACCACTAGGTGGCGCTGCGACGAAACTGGGCATGCGCTCTCAGTTCCTGACTGGCATCACAAGTACCAAGTGTCGTTTCAATAGGCTTAAGTTTGGCGAAGATACAGCCTCAAATCCGTTTTTTTGCACTCTACGTAAAATTTGTTGACGCGGTTTACGCAAACAGATTGGCGAATCGACATGAATTCCATAACTTTTTGCCGTGAGGGTCTGTAGATGCTACATACCGATTTTCGTGGAAATCGGGCAAAAGCTCTAGGACGAGTTCGCAAAAGTAGGTTTTACGAATAATTCAAAATGGCGGAAAAATTTTCATGACGGAAAATGACGTCATAGGGTCCAGTCGAATCGTCTTGAGCCAAGGAATCAGAGGAAACAAGAATTTCGTTTCTAGGACGTACGGGTCAGAAGTTATAAACAAAAACGTAAGTGCAACTTTAGACTGTTGGTGGCGCTAGAGGGTTGGAGTTAGAGACTCCAAATTTGCTGTGGGGACACATTGGACTGTCCTTTATCAGTGTGCCAAATTTCATAACTTTCCTACGTACGGTTCTATGGGCTGCCATAGACCGCAATGGCGGAAGAAGAAGAAGAAGAAGAAGAAGAAGAATAATAATAAGAAAACTAACAAATACAATAGGGGTCTTCGCCCCTTCGGGGCTTGACCCCTAATAATAATAATAAGAAAACTAACAAATACAATAGGGGTCTTCGCCCCTTCGGGGCTTGACCCCTAAATATAGCTGCAAGCAGCAATCACCGGGGTCAAGCCGAAAAGGGCACAGAAGGATGTAAAGTTGCGTTTGGATAAGCAGACTGAAGAACTTAGGTAAACCTAATGATTTCAGATGAAAAAATGCAAAGTAATCAACAAAAATAATCTATGTTCTTGTCTACTGCAACTGTCCTTCGGTTATTGACAATCATGGAACATTAGAGCACTGAAGGACATGTATGTGATGCTTGCAGTGGGCAAACATGGGACACAACATGTTACAACAAGTTAAAAGAGTCAAAAGAGACCATCCCCATGTCTCTGCGATGTTCTGATGCAGAGAAAAAGCTCTTGCAAAAACAGTTGATAAGGTATTCTCATTGGTTGCTAGAGAGTAAATGGACATCCACTAGTGATTATAGTCAAAGCCATGAAAGGAATAATCCATGATGACTCATGGTTTTAGATGTGTTGTTGCAGTAGTTTTAGGCCAAAAAAATGCCATATTCTATCTCAAAACCAGTAGGTGGCGCAATGACAAAATTCGTGCATGCAACCTCAGGTCATAAATGTGTTACATCTAGCTAGTTTTATGACTATACACTTTAGTTTAGTGAAGAAACAGTTGTATGACCATAGAGTGGCTTGATTTCAAAGGTTTTGTTCAATTATAAGGCCAACTAGTGGTACAACCATACAATTTTTTTTGTGTAGCCTCAGACTGTAGTCGTACATCAGCGTATCAAATATGGTGAAAAAATCTCTTTGCGTTACGAAGTTATAACCATTTATGTGTAAAAACACAAAATTTAAAGGTAATTTTTCGTTTTTTGCCATTTTCGGCCATTTCTGATGAAAATTTTAATATAGTGCCAATAGAACTTTTTGTTCAGAAGGTAGTGCAATATTCTTCCTATGATGTTTTCGAGTCGATCAGAATTACGCTCGCGGAGATATTCGCGCGTGTTTTTTAAGTGCTGTTTTGCTGCGCAGGGCTAACCGTAAGGCGAAATCTGGCATGTTTGGTATCGTTGGACTCGGCGACTATTCAGGACTCCTAAAAATCAAGTCCCGTCAAAATACGTTGATCACAGCCAAAGTTATAGGTGTAAAAAACATCTGTCTGGCCACTAGGTGGCGCTGCGACGAAACTGTGCATGCACACTCAGTTCCTGACTGGCATCACAAGTACCAAGTGTCGTGTCAATAGGCCTAAGTTTGACGAAGATACAGCCTAAAATCTGTTTTTTTGCACTCTACGAAAATTTTGTTGACGCGCTATACGACAACGGATTGGTTTATCGAAATTCTTTTGATAACTTTTTGCCGTGAGGGTCTCTAGATGCTACATACCAATTTTCGCGGCAATCGGGTAAAAACTCTAGGACGAGTTCGCAAAAGTAGGTTTTACGAATAATTCAAAATGGCGGAAAAAATTTCATGACGGAAAATGACGTCATAGGGTCCAATCGAATCGGCTTGAGCCAAGGAATCAGAGGAAGCAAGAATTTTGTTTGTGGGACTTACGGATCAGAAGTTATAAGCAAAAACATAAGTGCAAATTTGGACTGTTGGTGGCGCTAGCGGGTTAGACATAGAGACTCCAAATTTGCTGTGGGGACACATTGGACTGTCCTTTATCAGTGTGCCAAATTTCATAACTTTCCTACGTACGGTTCTATGGGCTGCCATAGACCGCAATGGCGGAAGAAGAATAACTAATAATAATAATAATTATTATAAAAAGAAAACTAACGGATACAATAGGGGTCTTCGCCCCTTCGGGGCTTGACCCCTAAATATAGCTGCAAGCAGCGATACCGGGGTCAAGCCAAACATGGCAAAAAATGATTCATACGTGATGACTGCCAAGATTTAACATCTAAGTTTGCATTAGTTTTATGAAATAAAGCAATTTTTTCGTATCTTGAGACCACTAGGTGGCACTGTGCCGAAAGAATAGTTGGTGCCTCAGGTCATGACTGTGATGACACATACCAAATTTAGTGTAAATACAATAATGCGATACGGAGATATAGCCTTAAATGACTTGACCACTAGGGGGCACTGACCAAAAAATAAATTGTGACTCAGGTCTTGATTGTGATGACACCCACCAAATTTGGTGTGAATACAATAAAGAGATGCAGAGATATAGCCTTAAATGACTTGACCACTAGGGGGCACTGACCAAAAAATACATTGTGACTCAGGTCTTGATTGTGATGACACCCACCAAATTTGGTGTAAATACGATAAAGAGATGCAGAAATATAGCTTCAAATCTCTTGACCACTAGGGGGCACCGAAAAGTTTACAAGTCCTCCCAGAACATGTTGCTGATGAACCATGCCAAGTTTCATAACAATACGCAATTGCGTTTCTGAAATACTTGAACTTAAAGAAAAATTCAAAATGGCCGACACACAAAATGGCCGACCAAAAACCATTTGGTATCGTTTGACTCGACATGCCTCACGAATTCTAACAAGACCAGTCTCATAATTTTACATTCAAATTTGCAGTAGTTATAAGCAAAAATAGAATTTTTTTATATCTCGTGACCAGTAGGGGGCAGTGTGACGAAATAGTGCATGCACCCTCAGGTCATCACTGTTATGACATATACCAAGTCTCATATTAATACGCAAAAGTTTTGCGAAGATACAGGCTCAAAGACATTTTGGCGTGCTCGCCCTCGCATTCTTTGATGCGTTATACGACAACGGATAGGTCTACCGAAAATCTTTTGATAACTTTTTGTCTAGAGTGTCTCTAGATGATGCATACCAAAAATCAAGCCAATCACACAAGCGTTCTAGGAGGAGTTCGAAAAAGTAGGTGTTCAATATAATTCAAAATGGCCGACAGGAAGTAGGTTTGACTCAGACATATTTGGTACAGTCGGACTCAGCATGAGCCAAGGAATCAATAGAGTGAAGTCTTATGTCATAGTGGCAATTTAATCAAATGACAAAGATTTAAAAACATTTTTTTACATATCCTGACCACTAGGTGGCGCCATCCTAAAGATTTATAGGTGCGCTCAGAACATGTCACTGATGAACCATGCCAAATTTCGTAGCGATACGCCATTCTGTTTGTGAAATACTGAACTTAATGAGAAAATTCAAAATGGCCGACACCCAAAATGGCCGACCGAAAACCGTTTGGTATCGTTTGACTCGGCATGCCTCAAGGAATCTAACAAGACCACCTTCATGATTTTAGACTCAAGTTTGAAGTAGTTATAAGCGAAAATAGGCATTTTTCGAATCTCGTGACCACTAGGTGGCGCTGTGACGAAACGTTGCAGGCACCCTCAGGTCATGACTGTAATGACATATACCAAGTTTCGTGTCGATACACAAAAGTGTTGCGAAGATACAGCCTCACGTCCGTTTTGGCATGCTCGCCGCAGTATATGTTGTCACGGTATACGAGAACGCATTGGTCTATCAAAAAGCTTTTGATAACTTTTTGTCTGGGGTGTCTCTAGATGCTACATACCAAAGGACATGCAAATCGGACAAACACTCTAGGAGGAGTTCGAAAAAGTAGGTTTTACGGAAAATTTAAAATGGCGGAAAGATTTGCATGACACAAATGACATCAATGTGTGCATTTGAATCATCATGAGCCAAGGATTCAGAGGAAACAAGAATTTAGTTTCTAGGACTCACGGGTCAGAAGTTATGAGCATGAACATAAGTGGATTTTTGGACTGTTGGTGGCGCTAGAGGGTTTGAGTCAGACACACCAATGTTGCTATAGTAACTTTGAAGACTGTCCTCTACATGTGTGCCAAATTTCATAACTTTCCTACGTACGGTTCTATGGGCTGCCATTGACTTCAATGGCGGAAGAACAAGAAGAAGATTAATAATAATAATAATAAGAAAACTAACAATAACAATAGGTGTCTACGCCACTTCGTGGCTTGACCCCTAATAATAAAAAGAAAAAGAAAACTAACAGATACAATAGGGGTCTTCGCCCATTCTGGGCTTGACCCCTAATAAGAAAACTAACAAATACAATAGGGGTCTTCGCCCCTTCGGGGCTTGACCCCTAAAAAGAAAAAGAAAAAGAAAAAGAAAACTAACGGATACAATAGGGGTCTTCGCCCATTCTGGGCTTGACCCCTAATGACAGATAGCAATAATAGTAATGATAAACAAATTAACAAAAATACTAATTTCATCCTGACTTAGGGGGAGAGTGAAGGATCATGAAGATATTAAAAAAATCATATATAATAAGTAATAGTAGTAGTAATAGCAATAATAATATTAATAAAATAATAATAATAGTAATATTGATAATGGTAATCTTAATATAATATAAATACTATTAATGATAATGGAAGTTGTATAGGGATGATGAGTAGTAATAATATTAATAATGATATTATTGACAATGGTATTAATAATGGTATATTAATGATAATATTATTGCAGATATTAATAATAAGGTGTTATAAAACTGCCTCTGACCCCTTCATGGCCATGGCATAGGAAAGACCCATGCCAATGTCATGTTCTAACCAGGTATCTTGGTTAGGTGCCACAGGGCCCCAAAATCCATCCCCAGGCTGACCCACACACATGCACCCGCTTACCCTGTCTGTGTTGTTTTTTTTCTTTCATCATTATACTCAATCATTTGTTTGTGCCAACTAGTGTGCAATGCATTAAAAAAGCATAGCGTGCAGCATGGAATCAACCCGGTGTAATTCCGAGGCCGCCATGCCCATGCCTCACTTACCCTATGTGTGTTTTATTTTTGTAGGTTTTTTTTGTTGGTTTTTTTTTTTTGGTTATTTGCTTAACATTTGTCTATTTTTAAAGCTTCAAATGAATGTGTGACATGTGATGAGTCAGCTGGAGACAAGAAATCAAGAGGACGAACTAGAGAACGAAAGCCCAAGGTCCCTGGCCCCACATCACCCCCACTAACAAATAATCAGGGTCACACAATGGAGGGACTGATATGCCATAGCCAACAATGGACCAGAAACAGTGAAAAAAAAGAGGGAGAGAGAAAGAGAGAGAGAGAGATTTAAATATAATCTAATAAGTATTTTATATATATTTGATATCAGTCAGATTTGCTATATCTTCCTGACCCCCCTCCCCTCATTCATGTGTGACTATTGATGGTGTATCATTGAGGATGGTTTCAGACAAAGAGGGTCAGTAGATTCAAGACTGTTCGAAGTTAAGGAGAGATGACAAAGAGGGATGTAATTCTGATGTATTATTTTGAGGGAAGTTAGACAGGTTTTCCATGGAAATGTACTCTATTAGTAAATTTTTCCAAGTTGAAATGTGTATGGTGTTCCTTGATTTCCAGTTCATGAGGATAGTTTTCTTAGCGATAGTTAGAGCCACTAGAAGTAATTGAGTGTTTATACTGTTTAGATTAATTATAGATATGTCACCTATTATAAAGAGGGATGGAGACAGCGGGATGTGACATCCCATAAGGTTGGATAGTGAGTCAGTAATGTTTTCCCAGAATTTTTTAACTGGGGTGCAATGCCAAATAGCGTGTAAATAAGTGTCTGGGGTGTTTTGTGTGCAATGTGATCATGTTTCGGAACTAAAACCCATTTTAAATAATTTCTGTACGGTTAGATGAAACCTATGAAGTACTTTATACTGTATAAGTTGTACGTTTTTTGTCAAAGTATATATTTTTGCAGATTTGTGTCCAGAAAGCAGCATTGGGAGCAATAGATAAATCTGATTCCCATTTAGCATTGGGTAGGCTTAATGTGTTGTCTGACTTTGATATTAATTGATACATTTTGGAGAGTAGTTTTTTTTGGAGAGGTTATATTAATTAGCTCTAAAATTGGAGGGGGAAGGTCTAGATTAATTGTCTGAGTGTTGATTTTTGATTGAATAGATGATTTGATTTGTAAATATTCCAAAAAACAATTACTCCCAATGCCATATTTCTGGACCAAATAGGAAAATGGTGCCAGTTTGTTATTAATAAAGATGTGTTGAAGTTGGGTGATTCCTTTATCTACCCAAGTACGTAAATTGAGTGGCTTCTTGTTAACTATGAAGTCTAGGTTATTCCAGATTGGGGTGTATTTAGATGGTGCAAGAGGGGTGTTTGAGATTTGATGAAATTTCCACCAGGCTGTCAGAGCTGCGGCTATTGTTGGTGTTTTAAAACAGTGATGCTTTTTGATTGTTTGATTATAGAATGGTAATTCTGAAATGTTAATGTCCTTACAAATTGACTGTTCAACATCTAGACATGTGCTTTCCCTTTCAGTCGGTCACTACGACGTCACGTCGTGACCGACGAATTGGGAACCGCTCCGCGGGTGACCTATCTACTTCGAGAAACTATAAAAACGCCAATGAACTTGGCATGCAGGTATTTGCATAATGCCGGCGCCGCCCCGCCAGGTGCGTATATAAGCCGCAGGTGCACAATACCAAATTAGCTTTTATTGCTTCGAAGCCGGCAGACATCTGCTCTCGAGAAGCTTTCTATCTGATCTTCGTAGATCCTGTTCTGGAAGGGAAGAAAATAAGATCTCAGCTTGCTGAAGTTGGTTGGGCAAAGACACCTCAGCGGAGGCTCGCAGTGTTTTTTCTCCACCCTTTCTCTCTCTCTCTCTGTCTCTTTAATTTAGGACTTGAGTTCGAGTGAGTGCGTTGCCTCTCCCTGTGTGTTTCACCAGCTCGCACAAAAGAGTGATTTCCCTAAAAGAGCAGCACGTTTGAGCTTTGTGTCTTTTTAAAGACAGCCACTCATTCGTGTCACGGTCGGGGTCGTCTTTTTAAAGATGGATTTCCGTCCGTGTTCGGTTTCTGGATGCGGTGTGTTCATCGCCCCCCGGGATGGCCACCAGCGTTGTCTTTCGTGTCTGGGGCTCCAGCACGCAGAGGCAGCGTTGCGTGATAGTTCATGCTCCATCTGTGAGGGCATGACTATGGCGGATTTGCGGAGACGGGTGTCGTTTCTCCGGGAACGGCGCCCGCCTTCCAAGTCTGGTGCTGCTAAGAGCGCAGCTACCAGACTTGCGAAGGATGATCTCCGTATAACGGTGCTGGGTCGGTCTGCTGGTTCGTCCAGCAGCTCCCAGCGCCCTGATCCGTTGCCAGCGGAGGTCCCGATGGAGACGAGCGGCCCGTGTTCTACGGTGTCCTCGCGCTCTGTCGAGCCTCCACCCGACGCGATGTCCACCGTAACATCGGAAGGGGGGTTGTCAGCCTCGGACGTCGATCCGGATCCGCTCCCGTCTTCGGGCCAGGTTGCGGCTTCTGCGTTCGACCCCGAGATGGCAGCCATGCTCGCCCGGGCGGCGGAGGCGGTCGGCTTGGAGTGGACTAAACCTCCCCCACCTGAACCGTCCCGCCTCGATGATTGGTTCTTCGGGGGTGCCAGGGCTTCTCAGTCCTCGCCCCCGGTGCCTTTCTTCCCCGAGGTGCATGAAGAGCTGACGCGGTCGTGGAAAACCCCGTTTTCCGCCCGGAACCGACCGTTTCAGCCTTCACCCCTCACCTCTCTCGAGGGTGGAGATGCCAAGGGGTACACTGGTATCCCGTCAGTGGAGCGGCCGGTCGCGATGCAGTTGTGTCCGGCCGGTGTCGCTTCCTCCTGGCGGGACCAGCCTACTCTCCCCTCACGGGCCTGTAAGCAGTCTTCGGCGCTGTCCGGTGCTGCTTACAAGGCTTGTGGGGAGGCAGCCTCTGCCCTGCATGCCATGGCATTGCTGCAGGTCCACCAGGCTAAGGCTCTGAGGGACCTGCACGCGGGAGGTCACGACTCGGCGGAGTTCTCTGAACTGCGTGCGGCTACGGATCTGGCGCTCCGTGCGACCAAGGTCACCGCACGCGCCGTCGGGCGTGCGATGTCTACCCTGGTAGTCCAGGAACGCCATCTCTGGCTGTGTCTGGCGGACATGAAGGATGCTGATAAGACCCGGCTCCTGAATGCTCCGGTTTCCCAGACCGGCCTGTTCGGCGAGACGGTCGAGGAGTTTGCCCAGCAATTCTCCGCGGCCAAGAAGCAGACTGAGGCCATCGCTCAGATCATGCCACGTCGGAAGCGTCCTGCGCCTGCCCCGTCCACGTCGGCACCTCAGCCTGCTCCTCGCCGAGGGCGTCCTGCGGCGGCCGCCTCCGTTCCTCCCCGGGGCTCTTCTAAGAAGCGAGGAACCGGTCGTCAGCAGCCCGCCCCGCCCCCTCAGCCCGCTTCAAAGGGTGGAAAAAGAAAATCGAAGCGGCCCTGAGACGGGCGACCTAGAGATGGAGGGGATCGCTCTTCGGGAGATGGTGAAAGCACCACTCCCCCCACCGGAGGAGGGCCGGTTGGGGAATCCTTTGTTTCAATTTTCTGTTCCGCCGACTTTTCAGTCGGCACCCACAATTCCACAAAAAGAGCGAATTCCACTTCCATCTCTAGGTCTTCAGATGAGCGCCGGAGACACGAGCGGGCTCATAACCCCCCCTCGTTCTCCGACTCATCAGAGGAGTACGAGAGCAACGCACGGGCTCATAACCCCATCGCGCTCTCTGACTTCTCAGGGGAAAGAAGACAATCACGGGCTCATAACCCATCGTCTTCCTCCCCCTTCGCCAGAGGGTGCATCGAGTGGCGTGAGGTGTCTTCAGCAGAGCCTCCCTTACTCACCCACCCAGCAGCGGACTCAGGTGAGTGTTATCATGCACAACACTGCTGTCGGTGCGGCCAATACGCACACACCGGCGATCACCTCCGTTGCGCCCGCCGCGGGTACACCGATCGTGCCTTTAGTCCCTCTCGCACGGTGTCTGGGGGCGTGGGAACAGCTTCCCAGCCCGTCGCGTTGGCTTTTACGCACGATTCGTCTCGGCTACGCGATCCAATTTGCCCGGCGTCCCCCCAAATTCTCCGGCGTTCGTTTCACTGCGGTGAGAGCTGCCGATGCGCACGTCCTCCGTGCGGAGATCGCTGTCCTACTGGCGAAGGACGCGATCGAGCCGGTCCCTCCAGCCGAGATGAGGTCGGGGTTTTACAGCCCTTACTTTATTGTACCCAAGAAAAGCGGCGGCTTGCGACCGATCCTGGACCTGCGTTCGCTGAACCGTGCACTTCACAGAATGCCGTTCAAGATGCTGACGCCCAAGCGCATATTTCCATGCATTCGTCCAAACGATTGGTTCGCATCCATCGACCTGAAGGACGCGTACTTCCACGTATCGATTCTCCCCCGGCACAGGCCGTTTCTCCGCTTTGCGTTCGAGGGGCGAGCATACCAGTACAAAGTCCTCCCATTCGGGCTCTCTCTGTCTCCCCGTGTATTCACCAAAGTAGTGGAGGGGGCTTTAAAACCCCTGAGAGAGAAAGGTGTGCGCATTCTCGCGTATTTAGACGATTGGCTCATAATAGCTCAAACACGTCAGACGCTGTGCGATCACAGAGATTTAACTCTGAAACACCTCGCTCGTTTGGGTCTTCGGGTCAACTGGGAAAAGAGCAAGCTTTGCCCCGTGCAGAGAATCTCTTTTCTCGGTATGGAACTGGACTCGATCGATTTGACAGCTCGTCTAACAGAAGCGCGTGTACAGTCGATTCTGACTTGCCTGAATACATTCAAGAGCAAGAGCGCGGTCCCGCTGAAACAATTTCAGAAGCTTTTGGGGCATATGGCAGCAGCCGCAGCTGTAACTCCGCTCGGACTGCTCCATATGCGACCGCTTCAGCATTGGCTTCACGATCGAGTCCCGAGGAGAGCGTGGCTGCGCGGCATTCACCGTGTTATCATTACACCTGCGTGTCGTCGCACTTTCACTCCGTGGTCAGACCGTGCGTTTCTCCGAGCCGGTGTGCCTCTGAGACAGGTCTCCAGGCATGCAATAGTATGCACAGATGCTTCGGACACGGGGTGGGGGGCCACGTACGATGGGCTTGCGGCTTCGGGGGTCTGGACGGCACCCCAGCTGCATTGGCACATAAATTGCCGAGAAATGTGGGCTGTATATCTTGCGCTCGTCCGTTTCAGCAACGAGTTACAGGGCAAAGATGTATTAGTTCGCACAGACAACACTGCGACCGTGGCGTACATCAATCGTCAAGGCGGTTTACGCTCGCGTCACCTGTCGCATCTCGCCCGTCATCTCCTCACTTGGAGTCAGAAGAATTTGAGGTCTCTTCGTGCCATTTACATCCCGGGCACGCTCAATGTAGAGGCGGATGCGCTCTCTCGGGCTGCGCGTCCCGGCGAATGGCGACTCCACCCCATTGCGGTTCAGCAGATTTGGAGACGTTTCGGCAAAGCGCAGATAGATCTGTTTGCTTCCCCAGAGACGACCCATTGTCGCCTGTTCTATTCACTAGCCGACGACTCGCTCGGCGTGGATGCATTGGCACACAGCTGGCCGCGAAACATGCGCAAATACGCGTTCCCTCCGGTGAGCCTCATTGCGCAAACCCTATGCAAAATCCGGGAGGACGAGGAGAGCGTGCTGTTGGTGGCACCGTATTGGACAACCAGGAGTTGGTTTCCAGAACTCTCTCTCCTCGCGACAGCCCCTCCTTGGAAGATTCCCCTGAGGAAGGACCTTCTTTCTCAACAAGAGGGCACATTATGGCACCCGCGCCCCGACCTGTGGAACCTCCATGTGTGGTCTCTGGACGGGGCACGGAGGATTTGAGTGATTTACCGCAAGAGGTATCTAACACTATTGCTGCAGCGCGAGCGCCGTCTACGAGACAGGCTTACGCGCTTAAATGGAACCTGTTTGTCGACTGGTGTTCTTCCCAAAGTGAAAACCCCCGAGAATGCCCGATTAGTGTTGTGCTTTTATATCTCCAGCGCCGTTTGGAGAATAGGCTGTCACCATCCACTATTAAAGTCGATATCGCTGCGATATCAGCTCACCATTCACCCGTAAACGGTAGAACAGTGGGTCAGCACGACCTGGTCATTAGATTTCTCAGAGGCGCTCGAAGACTGAATCCTTCGCGTCCTCCCTCTATTCCTCCTTGGGACCTGTCCTTGGTGCTGAAATCACTCCAGGAAGCCCCATTTGAGCCTCTGCATAGTGTGAGTGTTAAATTTCTTACAATGAAAACATTAACTCTCCTTGCTTTGGCTTCTGTTAAGAGGATAGGGGATATTCATGCATTTTCGGTCGACGAATCGTGCCTTCAGTTCGGGCCGGCTGCATCCAGCGTAACACTGAGACCCCGGCCCGGCTTTGTGCCCAAAGTTCCCACCACTCCTTTCAGAGATCAAGTGGTGAACCTCCAAGCGCTGCCTTTGGAGGAGGCAGACCCAGCCACGGCTTTGTTATGCCCTGTTCGTGCACTACGTGTGTATATAGACAGGACGCAAAGCTTTAGGACCTCAGATCAGCTCTTTGTTTGTTACGGTGGTCAGCAGAAAGGAAAAGCTGTCACCAAGCAGAGGATGTCCCATTGGATTGTGGATACTATAGCCCTTGCATATCAAAAGCAGAATGTGCCTTGTCCGTTTAATTTACGTGCCCACTCTACACGCAGTGTGGCATCATCTTGGGCACTGGCTCGCGGTTCCTCGCTAACAGATATTTGTAGAGCTGCAGGCTGGGCGACACCTAATACGTTCACAAGATTCTATAGTGTTCGTGTCGAACCGGTTTCCACTCGGGTTCTTTCTACTAACTAGTTAAGAATGCCGAGGGTCGGCTCGTGTGTCGGCTTGGAGCCTCTATTTTGGTGCTGCACATCTGCACCAATATGGAAGGCCATCGGGGCAAAAACGTCAAAAAAACTGTTTTTGCCTCTCCTCCACCGCCCTGATAGCTGGTGTTGCGGAGCATCCGCTGTCAACCTATCACTGATGTATTTTCTGTAAACCTGTGTAGGCTAGGCGTCCACATTTGTCCCCTACGTGGGGTTCATTTGTGTGTATACTCCGTGGGGTACTAATCCTCCACGTTTTCCTTAGCAGAGCCTGCTCTGCATCTCTCTGCATACTATGTTTTGTTCAGAGACTTTTTATGAGCAACCTATCGGTTGTTTCATATTTTATGTCATCCATTCAACCTTCTTAGGGGATGGCTTCCGCAGTGTTCTAGCTCCGCTCAGTTTAGACGCTTCCCCAGTTCGCTGCTTCACTATCGTGGGTTAAGGAACAGGTAGTGACCGGCCTTCTGCATTTCGCCTTAGGTTCCGCCCCCTATGTGGAGGGCGGAGGGCTTTTACAGACACTGGAAGGGTTCAGCTGCAGTGGCGTTTTGGTAGGGATTCCCAATTCGTCGGTCACGACGTGACGTCGTAGTGACCGACTGAAAGGGAACGTCTCGGTTACGTATGTAACCCTCGTTCCCTGAAGGAAGGGAACGGAGACGTCACGTCCCGTCGCCACAGTTTGCTGTTCCATTGCTGTTTTTCAGGCCGGGCACTGTTGCTCGGCTTCTCAGCAATAATATAGCTAATTTGGTATTGTGCACCTGCGGCTTATATACGCACCTGGCGGGGCGGCGCCGGCATTATGCAAATACCTGCATGCCAAGTTCATTGGCGTTTTTATAGTTTCTCGAAGTAGATAGGTCACCCGCGGAGCGGTTCCCAATTCGTCGGTCACGACGTGACGTCTCCGTTCCCTTCCTTCAGGGAACGAGGGTTACATACGTAACCGAGACGTTCTGATGGGTTATGATGGATCCATTTGTATATATTTTGGAGCTGATTGGCCAAACAGTAGTGGTAGAAATTTGGTCCTTCTAGTCCTCCTTGTGTTTTTGGTTTCTGTAGTGTAGTCAATTTGATTCTTGGGGTCTTATTTTTCCAGTAGAATTTAGTGATGATTGAATCTAAATTTTTAAACCAGGCGAGGGTGGGTAGTGCTGAGGTCATTGTAAATAAATAGTTTAATTTAGGGAGTATAGTCATTTTAATTAGTGATATTCTGCCCATAATGGAAAGTGGTAAATTCATCCAGCGCTGAAGGTCATCATTTATTGTTTTAAGTAATGAAGTAAAATTGAGTCCAAACAGCTCTGACAGTCTGGGGGGAACATTAATGCCTAAGTATGTGATATGATTGGAGCACAAAGGAATAGGTGGTGTTTGGGATGCCACATCCAAGCTGTTTGGATGTAATGAAAGTATGGCAGATTTATTCCAGTTGATCGAGTATTCAGAGATTTTTGAAAATGAATCAATGACTTTAATCGTTTCTTGTAATGATGATGGGGGGTCTTGTAAATATAGTAATATATCATCAGCGTAAAGACGTAATTTTATGATGTATGTTTAGTCTTTGAAATCCTTTAATGTAATTGTTTTGACGGATAGCTGCTGCTAATGGTTTAATGTAAATGGTGAATAATGAAGAGGAGAGTGGGCATCCTTGTCTAGTCCCACGTCACAGTGTGAAGATGTGTGATGTTAGTCCATTGGTGATGACAGTGGCTGAAGGTGATGTATACAGAATTTTAATCCAATTAATGAATGACTCCCCAAACCTCTCTAATGTGGAAAGCAGGAATTTCCAGTTGACCCTATCAAAAGCTTTTTCTGCATCGAGAGTAACTATGAGGGTTTTGTTTTTCTGGGTTGATGAATAATGCATTAAGTTAAATAGTCTGCGTGTGTTGTTGGATGAGAGTCTACCTTTGATAAAACTGGTTTGATCTGGATGGATTATTGATGGTGTGACTTTTTCTATTCTATGTGCTAGTGCTTTTGAAATTATTTTAATATCTACATTGATTAGGGAAATCGGACTGTTTTGATGAGACTTACACACCGAGTGTCACGTTCGGAACCCCGTTTATTCACTGCTTCCGGTATTACACACAGTCAGAACTTAGCTGTATTAGTAGTACAACACTGCCCTGTAGTGGCCAACTTATGCAATATACACATCTCAATACATCTCCCTTTTTTTTCAAATTTACCTGTTAATTACTTAACTTTATACAACAACTAGTTTTGTTTACAACAATTTTACACCATATATTTTCTCTTATCAACAATTTGTAACATGACCTCTTAAATTCACTTCTTTAAATTTCTTCTATTAGTCTCTTTGGCCTTATTATTTGTCTCGTAGGACGTTTTGTTTGTTCTGAAGTATCCTCTCTGTTTCCAATTACGGATTCTTTAGTATTGCCTTGAATTTGTAATTGTTCATTTTGCTTTGCAATTTCCAGATCAGTTGTCTCACTCTCATTGATTTTTATTTCTTTCTGAGGCACTTTTAGCAGATGTCTTCTGTTTCTCCTCAGTATTTTCCCATGTTCTGTGAGTACTTCATATGACCTGGGCGTTGTCTCTTTAATCACTTTGGCCAATGGTCCCCACTGCCCATCACATCTCACTCTTACAATTTCTTCTTGGGCCAGTGGATTCAGTGGTCTTGCTGTTTTGTTGTAGTGATTAATCTGTCTCTCATTTGCAGAATTCCATGAACTCCGTACCATTTGGTGCTTTACCGATGGCAGCCTTGTCCGTAGTTTCCTATTCATGAGCATTTCCGCCGGTGAAAGTCCATTCTCCAGTGGTGAAGCTCTGTAATTCAGAATAGCCAGGTACGGATCACTTCCCGTCTCAGTAGCTTTCTTCAGAAGGCGTTTCACTATTTGAACACCTTTCTCCGCTAAACCGTTGGACTGTGGGTACAGAGGGCTTGACGTTATGTGTTTAAAACCATAACTTTTTGCAAAGTCCTTGAAACTCTGACTTGCAAACTGCGGTCCGTTGTCACTTATTACTGTCATTGGAATACCATGTCGTGCAAATATAGCTTTTGTCTTTGCAATTACCTGCTCTGACGTTGTGCTTGTCAGCTGCACAAATTCTGGGTAGTTTGAATGATAGTCCATAAGCAACAAATAATCTTTGTCCTTAAGTTGAAACAGGTCCATTCCAACTTTTCCCCACGGCTCCTTTGGTTTCTCATGTGGCTTCATTGGCTCTTTTGTTTGCTGATATCGGTGCCTCTGACATACTTCACAATTCTGTACTAGTGATGTTATGTCTCTGTGCATGCCTTGCCAGTATAATACTTCTCGTGCTCTTCTCTTACATTTTTCGATTCCCAAATGTCCTTCGTGCACAAGTTTCAGCATCTGTTTTCTCATTGAGATTGGCACTACAATTCTTGTTCCTTTCAGCAAAACTCCATCTAGCACTGACAGTTCATCTTTAAAATGTTGGAAAGGGTTTTCCATTATTTTATCTCCAGGCATGTCAATCATGTCCATTACTCGCCTTAACTGTTCGTCTTTCTGCGTTTCTTTCGCTATTTCAACCCATTTTGTTGTTGACACAGGCATTTGTGCTTTAATTGTGTCCACATGAATTTGCACATCTTTCTCTGTAGTGCTTACAATGTTTTCCAAACTAGCTCTACTCAAGGTATCTGCAACAATTAAGTGTTTACCTGTCCAATCCAATGGCGAGTGCATAAAGTTCAAAACTTTGCTTAAAAGCTTTCCGGTTTTCATTTATGTTTCCTGTCAACTTTAATTCGTCTGGCGAACGGATGGAATTCATCATTTTTAAACTTTTATCCTGGTACCATGTTTTGATGAGACTAACACACCGAGTGTCACGTTCGGAACCCCGTTTATTCACTGCTTCCGGTATTACACACAGTCAGAACTTAGCTGTATTACAGTTTTTTACAATCACTTTGCTGCTATTTTCAGAACCTTGATGTCATTTTTCACAACTCTAGACACAAAACTCACAACCAAAGATCAAAATGCACATTTTTCAAAACTCTTAACTCTTTTCTCAATTGCTTGGATACAATACACATAAAACTTGGATCATTTGTTCATTCAACCAAAATCACATGTTCAATATGACACAACTTAACATCAAAGTACTACTGTTTCAAAAGGCTATTCACACATCACATTTCAAATAAGTGTCTAATCATTTTCTTACAATGATCTAACTATCAATCAATACAACTGCCCAAAATGATAAGTAACTGTTGCATTATTCGTAATAGTTGTATGGAAACAGACAAAGAATCTTCCATGTTTACTGAAAATCATGAAAGTTTCAAGATAATGAGGTTCATTGTAACCAATAAGCATGGAGCATGAACCAATTATCACTGTACTGTATAGATGCAGGCCCTTGTAATTGCTTGTCCAATTCTGCCAACTTGTTACTGATGATTGAGTGCAGATTGTGAAATGATGTGACCTATGTTGTGATTGTACTGTAGTGTTTTCATCAATACATTACAAACTTTGTTCAATGATTCCAATGTGTCTGTCGTATTCTCTCTACTACTGCAGAACTTTTACAGATATGTATTTGCTCTACATGTACCATAATGAAATCTGTATCACCAATTTTGTTCTACAATACTTAATGATTGTACAAACAATGACTTAGTGAAACTATCAGTTGCTTGTGTGTGGGTGATCTATAGTTATGTTTCCATGGTATTTCACAGTAAATTTGTGTTTTGAAACAATGATTGTGCAAGTGCAAGATGTCTTTACAGTTTTTTACGATTGCTTACACACTATAATTAAACTTTTCCCACAATTAGCAAAACCTAACACTCAAGGAGCAAAACACAAGGCTAGATTTGCACAACTGTTAGCACATTGTCAGCTTCACACTATTTGCAAAACATTACACACAGTGATTTGCAAAACACTAAACACACTTGTATACATCTAACACAGACGTATATCAGGATGTCACTTCCTTGCAATTCCAAAGCACTGACTGTCAAATTACCACACTTATGAGCCAATCGGTTAAACACAGCCATCAGATGCACAGACACATGATTGCTAAATTGTAGAAACACCAATCAGGTTTAAGCACTATAAAAATGCAGCAGGTCCTGCATGAATTCATATATATATTGATGAGACAGGGTTCAAAATCTATAATCAAAAGGGCTATAATCAATGTCCCAGGCCAACGTGGGGGTAACATCGCCCTTCGCGCTGCCATTTCACAGCATGGGGTTCTCCTTCATCAGCAAAAACAGCATAGACCAGCATCATTCCCATGCTGGTTTGGTGCTGGTTTAGCTGGTGGTCACCAGCACACTAACACCAAAACACAACATATGCTGGTATTGCTGGTATGCTGGTTCTTACAGCAGGGATGACTGTAGTATTTTCTTTGAAATATTGTCAGTTTTTTGTTGATTATTTTTTATGGTTGTTGTTGTTGTTATTTACTGTAATTGTAACCTGTACTGGATACAGTATTTTATGTTTGTCTGTTGTTTGCTGAGCTAACAGTGTTATGCACACTACCGTAGTAGCATGACAACTGGGACATGTTTTGTTGTGATTCTCCATGTTGACTGATTTGTGTATATGGAGAGAAATCAATGATATTTTCCTCAGTCTGCAGTATGGGTCTTTTGTAGTGTTTGGTAAACTATTGTATAGTTGCACTTTTTCTTTGTACTTCATTTGCAGTACTCTAATCAATAAGAATTAGACTTGCTAAAAGTGTTTTAGATTTGCAACAGCAGTGTGTAACTGGTTCAAAAAGATTGAAGTCTTATGAAATGTGTGTGTTTCTTATGGTAACAAAATATTGTTTTTATAAAGTCGTGTATAGTTTTGACAAAAGTGTTCCATTTTGCAAATGATCTGAAGTGTTGTGCTACTTTGCTGTAGGGTTGTGTTAATTGTGTGTAGTGTTTTGACAAACCGGGCCCTGTTTTTAAAATTGTGCTTAAGCATTCGTAAAAAACTGTAAAGATGTGAATGCACAATGCAATGTTTTGAACACTAGACAGCCTGTGTTACAAGTGATTACCGTTTTGAGTTTTGTGTCTAGAGTTGTGAAAAATGACATCAAGGTTCTGAAAATAGTAGCAAAGGGATTGTAAAAAACTGTAGTAGTACAACACTGCCCTCTAGTGGCCAACTTATGCAATATACACATCTCAATACACGGACGATAACTTGACGGTAGTGTTGGGTCTTTATTTGGTTTAAGGAGGAGTGAAATTGTGGCTGTATTCATTCTATCTGGGAGTTTAGATTTTTGTTTTGATTCAGTAATCATTCGAATGAAGAGTGGTGATAAAATGGACCAAAAGTGTTTGTAGAACTCAGCAGGGAATCCATCGGGGCCTGGTGCTTTATTGTTTGGCATGAGTTTGAGGGCATTACAGAGTTCTTGTTCTGTTAAGGGAGATTCAAGAGAATTTATTTGATGTTTACTGAGTTGAGGCAAGTTGATATTGTTGAGAAATGAGTCAATGTCTCTCTGTTTCTCCGGGTCTTTTTCTGAGGAGTATAATTTACTGTAAAAAGTTTTAAAAATTTGATTTATTTCTTCTGGTGAGTTTGTGGATTTCCCTGCTGCGTCCAAAATTACTGGAATTGTAGCTTTTTCCTTATTTTGTTTAATTTGATTTGCCAAATATTTACCAGATTTGTTACTATGATGGAAGTTTTCCTGTCTTAGCCTATGAATTAGGAATTGTGTATGTTTATTGATTATTTCATTCAATTTGAGTTTATATTTTCTTAATGAATCCTGTGTTTCTTCTGTTGGATTATTTATGTTTATGTCATGACCTGATCTCTCTATTTCTCCGCGGTCCACGTTTCTCTCAGGGTTCGTGAATTGTTTCCCGCTCCATTATGTTTGATTAGCTCCAGGTGTCTGTTGTTAGAACTCCCTATTTAATACCCTTCTGTCCTGTCCTCCGTGCATTGGTATTCTTCTGTGTTCCCTGCTAGTTTTCTTGAATGTTTCCTGTTCCTGATATCCCGTGTAAGTTTATGTAGTTTAGCGTTCTCAGTGTTTATGTAGTCAGTTAGTTCTCGTGTCTGTTTATTGTATGTTTTACCCCCTCGTGGGTGTTTTGGTTCTGTGTGTTTGTACATATTAAAGTATTCTTTATTTTATTCTGCATTTGGGTTTTCCTCGTCTCCTTGGTTTCCCAGTCGTGACAGTTTATGTCTTCTAATAGTTAAGTTTTTGTTCCAGTTCTGTTTGTCGATCCTTTTCTTTCCTTTTTTTGTAAACGGAAAATGAAATAATTTTTTCTCTTAGTACTCTTTCCCTGTTTCCCACAAAAGAGATGGAGATGTTTCCGGGGAAACATTCATCTCCAAAAAGCATGCCCACTCTCTTTTAAAAAAAACTGTCAAAATCATGGTCTTTTAAAAGAGATGTGTTAAATCGCCATCTAGTAGTGAGTTTATATTGACTAGTTGTTTCCAATTCAATGTTACCGGGGCATGATCACTTATGACTATTGAATGGATCTTTGATTCAGGAATATTTGATATGATAGAATTACTAGTGAGAAAGAAGTCAATGATGTCACGCCTCCTGGGTGATCGGTTGTGTGGGTGTTTGTGTTTGTTTGTGTTATTTCTGTTGTGAAGGATCCTCACGTGCGCACTGGCCCCTCCCTCTCCTTCTCTGATTTGTTTCCAGCCGTGTCTTGTTCCCTATTGTCTATTTATACCTTTCTGTTTCGTCTTCCGTCACGCGCTCGTTGTTAGATCTCTGTCTCGCCGTCCATCCAAGTGTTTCTAATGCTATCGTTAACTTCCCCTCTCTGCTCTCGCCATAGGTTCAGCCTGTCCATTTGGATTACTGTCTCTGTTTTGGGATCCTAATCCTGTGTTTGGGTTTCTGCTATATGGTTCCCGATTGTGTTTGTCTCCTACCTTTTGGACTAACTGGATGCTTTGCCTTTAAGCGTACGCCAGTTCGTTTCCTGTGACTCTGTGTCTGCGAGGAGTATTTGTGTGGCTTGGTGTGGTTCATGGACGGCTTGAGACAACAGTGATGTTCATCCCAGTCAGTGTTGCCAGGTTTGCGGTTTTCCCGCACAATTGGGCTATTTTAAAAATACAGTTGCGAGAAAAATTCCGGAGCCGCGGGTTGCGGTTTTTTGGGCTAGTTTTATTATGTGCCGCGGCCACAAAAATGTTGATCTGTAGACTTATAAAATAAACGTTCTTTATTTTCCTAATGTGCATTAATCCCAAAAGAAATACCTGTCAACCCAAGGAAAGCTCCAGCATCAGGAAGTCAGTGGAAAAGTGAGTGGAGGGGCACGTTTTGCTCTTAATATCACGTTAGAAACAAGAAATTACCTTACGTAAGAAGTTACGTCTATACTGAGAGGATATTTACACACTATATGAACCCATCTTTGTATGATATTTTCAAGTTAAATAGAAAATTTTAAATACATAGATAGTATGTTAAAAGGGCAGAGTTCATACTGTCTCAAAATGGCCCAGTTGGGTACATTTAACATTAAGATAATCTTAAGAATTACTTAAGTAGAAATTTTTTTGTTTAGAACAGAATAGTGTGTGAAAATAGAGCACTTTAAGTGCATTAAGAAAATGTTCATCTGCATGGAAAGTACATTGAAAGCAATAGTAAGAGTTTATTTTAGAGCCTTTGTTGTAATCCGGGAGTTTTCAACTGTGATTGGACAAAGGTAAAAATTAGGCTAGTTTTCATTCCTTTTGGGCGGGTTTTAAGTTGTCATTGGGCTGGAAATTTTCTTGGATCTGGCAACCCTGATCCCAGTGTATTCTATTATCCTGTCTACATCCAGTGTTACAGTGATTTCCACTCAGTGTACTACTACTCTTCATTAAACTACTTGCATTGAGACTCCGACTCTCAGTATTTCTTAACAAATGCGGGAATATGAGTGGTGTACTGATGAATAACATGAATATTCTTTAGTGTTGGGATGCTGTAGATGCCAAGCCAAGACCAAAATCACGGTAACACTTTAGTATGGGGAACACTTATTGATTATTAATTATGACTTTTGCCTTAGTAAACTCCCAATTTACTGCTAATTAATAGCTAATAAGGTAGTTGTTGTAGACGTTAGGTTTAGGTATTGGATTGGGTTAAGGGATGTAAAATATGGTCATGCAGAACAAGGCATTAATATGTCCTTTATAAGCACTAATAAACAGCTAATATGTATGCTAATAAGACACTAGTTAAAAGTGAGAATTGGTCCCTATACTAAAGTGTTACCAAAATCACTCATGAACTGTTTTATGGTTTCTGCAGATTTCCAAATGCGTTTATTGCCTAAGCTATCACTTCTATCTATTGTTGGATCTAGGACTGTATTGAAATCACCTGCAATTATGATTGGACAATTAGAAAAATTTGAAAGTGATGAGAAGAATGTCTGGAAAAAGGATGGGTCATCTGTGTTTGGGCCATATAAGTTGCCAATTGTTAGTGGGCTATTATTAATGGAGATGTTTATGATAATAAAACGTCCTTCAGGGTCTGTGATGGTGGTATTATGAACAAAAGAGACTTTTTTACTTATTAGAATGCATACTCCTCTTTGTTTTGTGTTGTAGTGAGCAGAAAATAAATGAGGGTAATTTGATGATTTAATTTTGTTATAATCTGATTCTGATAGATGAGTTTCTTGCAGGAGACATATGTCAGCTTGTAGTTTATTTAAATGATTAAAAACTTTGATCTTCTTTGTCTGAGAACCAATTCCACGAATGTTCCAGGTTACAAAAGTGATAGATGACATATTTTGATGAAAGATATACATATATGTATATTAATGTGTGAGCCTACTGTACATGTATAAATGTGAGTATATGTATTCGAGTGGGTGTTGCAGTGTGAGTGTAACAATGCAATGTTGTTGAAAGACAAACAAAAATACATAAACACAACTGACAAAAAATACACAACAGAAAAGTAACAACAAAACCATTAAATGCAAACATATTGTGGAACATGGGAAGGGGAACACGAGACCTGGGTGCAATAGTAGAAGCACATCTAATAGAAAAAATAGTGAATGTGTTTAATTTAGTTTGGTTATGGCAGTTATTGATTTATGAATGGAAGTGTTCAAAAAAGCCAGGGAGTGATGTCCTTATCGCGATATAGTTGTCCATCTATGTATAATTTGTCCACTGTAATGATTGCCTTTTTTCCTTCGTTTATTTTTTGTTTTCTGATTGGGAAGAGTTACTTTCGATGTTCGAGAATGTCCTTTGGATATTGCTCATTGAGTCCATAGTTTGTCCCTTTGAGATGTCTGCTTTGTCTCTGAACCAGTTCTATATGCTTGTAATGTTCGAATTTTGCGATGATCGCTCGTGGTCGGTTGTTGATGTTTTTGGATCTGATACGGGGAACACGGTGAAAGGTGATGCTCTGTACTGTTTCCGCTGGCAATTTAAGTTGTTTTATCATGAAGTCCTTAACTGATTTTTCGGGGTTGTCTGGGGTTTGTTCCGGGATGCCTGTGAAAACTATGTTGCCCCTCATTCTGCGCAATTGCAAGTCCAAAATGTTTTCTTTCATGGTTTTATTTTCAGTGACAACAGAAGTGAGTTGAATAGTAAGTGTGTGAACGGAGTTCAGAAAGTTATTTTCTTTAGTCAGAGTGTCTATCTGTTCTTGGCTGAATTCTAAGCTGTGCCGCAATTCCTGGAATTCCTTGTGTATGACTTCAATTAGCACTATCCTGGTATCGAGTCCGGTGAGTTTCTTTTCTATTGATATCAAAATGTCGCTTACCTCCGTGCAGCATGGCGGTTTTGGTGATGTGGATGGTGTTGAACTTGGGCTGAAAGGCGAATCGGGACGAGGTCTTTTGGAGTTTGGAGTGGGGTTACCTTTACTTTTATTGTGATCTGGTTTGTCCCTGTTCATGGTGCAGCAGAGTGTGTTGTAATGCTCGTCGATATAATCCTCGAGATGATCCAGGTTGTGTAATATTATAATCCGGGTTTTGAAGCGAATAAAAAAGATGAAATAAGAGAAGTGTGGAGGAGTAAATGACAAAAAAATGTTTAAAATCTAGCAGACGGGAGCCGCCATCTTAGATCACGCACCGGGTCTCGTGAGGTCTCGCGTTACTCAGCCATCCAGAGTTTGTCTACCTGAATTTAGTCTTTTACTCTTATTTGACTCTGTGGGTTTCCCAATCTGACTCCAAATTATATAATCAAACGTAATACATTATGTTAATGGCAATTTAAATAATGGATTTTTAATACATTTCCATAATCTTAGTTATTCGTTCATTAGGGACCCGATATCGCACAGGATATACGTCGGCCGTTGCATATATCTCACGGACACAAAATTGCCATTCTGATCTTAGTCAGAGGTTGCCGGGTAAACTAATATTCTTATGTCAGGCCGCTCCATGCTTGCTCCGATCATAAAAATAGTAACTTTAGTCACGATCATGCAACTTGCTAAGTCAGGTGATAGACATAAATCTGAAAGTCTTGGTGAATGTGCACCAATCCATTCAATATCAAAACATCAGTGTGATCATATCCTGACATACTTATCTTGCGGTAATACCAGACTCCTTCTAATCTTCTGGAAATAATAATTTCTGAAAGAATTAAAATAAATCAATACGATTTCTAAAAGAATTTAAAATTATTCAATAATAACAATTTATTTAGCCAAGCAGGTTACACTTAAATCAATCATTTAGTTTTCAAATTAATCAATCCAAAACATCAACATTCACATCTAAAATCACAGCAGTAAATAAAATAAAAATCACAAAGTCAAATCATATCTGGCAATTAAAACGACACACAGCAGTGCGGAAATTCTGAATACAGATGCTTCCCTGAGTCCTTTGCCAATGTTCCTTATATACACCAATTGTTAGGAATGACACAAGACTGGAATCCCAGCGCAGAGGTTTTATTCACAGAGTATGTATAATAGAAAAACACTCAATGTAATCAGATGCAAAATGTATAGAAGAAAAACACTAGGTGGATCAGATATGTATAATGGAGAACTCTCTGTGTCCGTGTGTGCAGAAAAGGAGAAGAGATGACACAGCGAGGCGGACCCAGGCAATCTCCTCCAGAAGCTCAGTATGTGGGAAACACAGCCGGGCTGTCAGACATCCATGGAACACAGTAAACACTGGGACGAAGTCCTGGCGGCACAGAGGGAGAATCCTGGCGGGGCACAGAGAGAGAGAGAGAAGCAGTCAGAGTCTTCAGCAGTATGCGCGCTGGACAGCGCACTGCGGCAGTCAGAGCGTTGAGCAGAATTACGCGCAAGGTGTTGGATATCAATGAAATACCAATGAAATGAGACTTATGGTCAATATGGTATTTTCGTTTAGTTGCTTGTGGCCCTAAAGATCACCAAATGGGATCGCCCTCCATCTGTATTTAAGATTACTTAGAAAAGACACGCCTCTTAGAGGAGCAGAGAATATGTCTTAAAGTTAAATCTTCAATATACTCTTATCTTAGACTTAAAGAAATTATTAGGGGTGTCAACAATAATCGATTCGGCAATGCATCGATACATATTGACAATGTATCACCAGATGTACCCTTGTGTCACTGACATTCACCGTTTTGCCATGACATGCAAACGGGTAACATGTCTGAATGTAACTTACTCAATTGATGGATCTAGAGCAGAAAGGTCAGCATATGTATATGCTAAGTGGTGTGGAAACACAAACAGTTTTGAGGAACCCATCATTGACCCTCTAGCCGAACTACGACCAGCCATTATAAAGCAGTTTATAGTTGTTAATGTTGTCTCAAAAGGTACTGCATTCAAACATGTAATTGCACAAGTTTCCTGGCTTCATCCCCATCCGGACAGACATTTTTATGGAAAGCCAATAGAAGTTTGGGCGCATCAGGGAACAGACTTGTCATACCCAGCATCATTTCTGCCTGTTGAGCGCATTGCTGGGAGATGTGTGGTTCACACATCCACTGTGCATTTAAGCAAGACCAAAGAAAAGGTCACTGTAGTCATGCCACTATGCACAGTATTTGAACTGTGATGTAATTGCACAAGTTTCCTTCCTTCATCCCCATCTGTACAGACATTTTGTTGTTTTTGACATGTTGTTTGATGTTGTTTGCATAGAATGTACAAATTGCGCCTGATTATAACTATTAAAATTGTTGAAATAAATTGTTTTGTGTATCTTTTTTTACCTAATAGTGGTTATTGGTAATGACATGCAGAGTAATTAATCTACACTGTTAGCCTGGACCAACTGAATCTACTTAAAGGGATAGTTCACTTTAAATTGAAAATTCTGTCATCATTTACTCATCCTCATGTTGTTCTAAACCTGTATGAATTTCTTTTTTCTGATGAACACAAAAGATATTTTGAGAAATTATGAACATTGAACTTAAATATACCTGGTACTAGCCCGTATAATAAAATTGGAACAAACTTGGTTGCCCTAAAAAAAATAAGTAATGTGAACTAAAACAAGTATATTTAACTTAAAATTTCTAATAATTACAATATTATTCAGAAAGTGCTTTAAACTTAATTTTAAGTTAATATTGAATTACTCTGTCCAACATCTCTGCTTAGTTAACTTAGTTTAAAGATTTTCTATTTTTATAATATTTTTTATAATTCTTAAAATTTAATATTTATAATTCTCTTAGTGTTATAAATGGTATTGTAACACAAAACTCATGACTTAGTCAGTCATAAAACTTGATTTTCCCCTGAAACACACACAAAACTGCGTTTTTGACAACAATTGTCAGTACTGTGAAGAAAAATACAATACAATGTGCTGTTTGTGTCAATAAACACTGATCACCTGAACGGTGACTTTCAGTTACAAAAATGGTAATTTATCATTTGCAACTAAACAACATGAATAATATAAGAGCATAAACCTCTATGACATTTTAACAAATATTTAAGTAGTTAAAGTTCTTATTAGTTCTTAATTCTGTAAAAAAGCTAAAATAATCATTATATTCAGGGACAAAGGATACTGGGTATTCCTTACAACATATACTGATAAAGTTCATTCACTTGAATGTTTTAGTTTAATTCATTTTATACGCTTAAAAGTTAAATGTACATGTCCAAAACTCAAAATATTAAGTGATGTTTATATAATTAAGACAATATTTGGGTTAACAGTGTAGCATACTTTAAAAATGAATTAATTCAAGCTAAAATTTAAGAGTCTGTAATTTGGCTATACTGATACAAGAGATTTTCTTAAAATCAAAGTTTAAAACCTCTCAGAATGTCACCTGAGTAAAACTCCCCCAGCTGCTACCCTGATTTGCATTTGTATAGCTCACAGCATGTTCATTTACATGTTAAAGCCTCCCCTAGAATTAGGGGAAGGGGGGACAACTTCCAAGCAAGGCCCAAGTCAATTTCTGACAATTTCTGACAGTTTTCGATGTTGCCTGCAAATTGTCATGCGCAGTCGTAAACTTGGAGTTTCACGGCAATCTACATTTCCACATTCTGACGAAAATTCCACTTTTCATGCAGTGAATGCGGGCATGCACGATTCAGCATCGATGCAGCAAAGTGCCATAATCGATTATGTATGTCACTGTTTATTTTCTGGCCTCGAGTGGACAATAAAGTTGTTTCAATTACTTCCGGGGGCATAACAACAACAATCAAGATGGCTGAGGCGGAGAGAGATGACAGTGATAGACGGGTAAATAAAAACGAACCCTTTTCCATGGAAAGTGGACATATGGGCGCATTTCGGATTCTACGAAGTTAATGGGCAACTAGACAAGACTTACGCTATGTGTAAATTTTCATCTCAGGTATATAATTGTCATTGTCTTAAAGCTGCTAAGCTTCCGTTTTTGTTGAGAATAGTTGCACTTGCCTTGTTGTGTACAGTAGAATTCTGATGCATCGCAATGCATCGTAGAATCGAATTGAATTGAATCGTTACCTGATGAATCGTAATTGAATCGAATTGTGAGGACAGTGCCAATGCACATCCCTAGAAATTATACCTCTTTTTTACCCATCTTTTTTACCATGACCTTTAAAAAACATATCAAGTATTTCCATCATCACAACATATGATATACCCAATGTTACATGTGTTTAGTATATTTCCAGCAACAAACTTTACCAGTGAGACTTGAAATCTCCAAGTTGTTTACCACATAGCTTGAAACTGTCGTTTTGGGACTCATTGTAAGTAAACTGGACACTTTTAACGTTTTAAGAACGTTTAAAAAATGTTTTTATAACCTGTTATGAACATTAGAAAAACGTTCTGAGAACATTAATATAATGGCGAATGGAACATTTATAAGAAAATTAATATAACAACAGACTGAACCTTTCTAAAAATGTTTTGAATAACGTTCTTATAACCAAACATTAACGTTAATACCACATCTAAAAACTGGACGCTTTTAACGTTCTAAGAAATGTAAAATTGTAAGCTGGGTTGGTATCGGATCGGATTGTACTCCCTGACTTTTATAATATTCGATCTGGCCATTTTTGCCAATTTCGGACTAATATTGATACTGCATATCGGATCGGCCCACCCCTATTTAAATCCCCAGAAGATACATTTTTATGCTAACATTTTTAGAATGTTCCACTATGCAATTGTATTGTTGTAATGCTAACATTTTCAATATTAATGTTTTTAGAACGTTCTGCTAACAATACAATTATAACGTTTTCAATGCTACCATTTTAAAAACGTTACATTGCATTCACAATGGTAACGTTTACAATGCTACCATTTTAAGAACGCTACATTACATACACAATAGTAAAGTTTTCAATGCTAGGGTGTGTAGAACGTTCTGCTAACAATGCAATTATAACATTTTTAATACTACTGTTTTAAGAACATTACATTGCATACACAATAGAAATGTTTACAATGCTACCGTTTTAAGGACGTTACATTACATACACAATAGTAACGTTTTCAATGCTAGGGTATGAAGAACGTTCTGCTAACTATGCAATTATAAAATTTGCAATGCTACCGTTTTAAGAACGTTACATTACATACATAATGGTAACGTTTGCAATGCTACCGTTTTAAGAACGTTACATTACATACACAATAGTAAAGTTTTCAATGCTAGGGTGTGTAGAACGTTCTGCTAATTATGCAATTATAAAGTTTTCTATGTTACCGTTTTAAGAACGTTATATTACATACACAATAGTAACGTTTTCACTACTAAGGTGTGTAGAACGTTTCACTAACAATACAATAATAACGTTTCTAATGCTAACGTTTTAAGGACAGTACATTACATACACAATTATAACGTTTTCTATGTTACCATTTTAAGAACGTTACATTACATACACAATGGTAATGTTTTCAATACTAAGGTGTGTAGAAAGTTCCACTAACAATACAATAATAACGTTTCTAATGCTAACGTTTTAAGGACATTTATTAATTGCAGATAACGTTATAGAAATGTTAATCATTTGCAGTTTTTGAGTTCATATCACAGTTTTTATTAAGTGAAATAAACATTTTAAAAACAATAAGTTAAAGAAACTAATTTTGTTTAGTGACTTACATGGTTACGTTTTTACAGTGTAGTATAGTAGTACGCGGTTTCGGACACAGCCATAGTCATTCACAACCAAGGATGACTTGCATGTAAATGAAATCCAGGGGATGCCCCTTTAATGCCCAATCATGACACTCAGGTGTTTCCAATAAACCATTTCACGACACTCAGGTGTTTCCAATTAACCAGTTCACCTGTGGAACGTTCCAAACACTCCCAGTCTTGATCCTGTTTTTTAAAGTTTTTTAGTTTGAAGATTAAATGTCTTGTATTTAATTTAATATAGGTTGAAAATGATATGCAAATCGTTGTATTATGTTTTTATTTTCATTTTACAGTTGACCCAGCTTCATTGGAATTGGGGTTTGTAAAACCCATTTAATCAGATTGACAGAATCTTCATACTTAGTAATTCATTTTGTGAGACCCTGTGCCCTGTGAATTGAAGCATTATCAGTCTGGAAGACACATCTCCCATCAATACTGAGATTATAGGTTAAAGGTAATATGTGTAGGAGGAACTACATTTATTGTTTTTCCCCTCATCTTCTAGGCTTTTCCTTCAAGTAGTCACCTGATTACACATCTTGTAGTCTATAACCCTTGGTAGCGAAGAAGTGACAATACAGCATGGTAAACATGTATTTCCATGTATTTCAATGAGTACCCTGCAAAGGATTTCAATCTATATCTTTTACGTCACGCGCGCATGTGGTGGCAGAAAAACAGTGGAAATGAATGAGACACGAGTGAAACGAACAATATAACTCACTAGAAAATGTTTTGTTGTGCTGTTGAGTGTCAGAATAGGAATGCCAAAATAGATGACCTTCATTTTTATAGTATATCGTCGTCGAAGACACCATTTGAAGATAAACGTAGGTGTTTATGGTTGCAATAAAAGCCCTCAACCGGACAGACTGGAGTGATGAAATCATCTGAAAATCTTTTAATTATTTGAATAGAAAATAATTAGAGAAGATATTCGGTGTTCTGTCGAAGTCTGATCCCTCTATGTGTTTCTTATAGCGTTTTCATCACGTTACGTTTATAATTTATTTAGAAAGATTAAAGATTTTAATTAGTTCATAATATCAATAATATTACCATTTATTAAAGTTTTCGTATTTTTTTTTTTCATTTTCTATTACTTCTTTTTACCATATATCTTAGCCTATGTCTTCTTCCTGTTTGTTCTAAATTATGATGTTTACTAATAAATATATAAACATAGCACACACACACACACGATGTAAAGTGTTAATAATATATAAACAGGCCTATACAAATTAATTTGTATGTAAACATAATAGTTTTAGATCAAACACGTAGGATAAAAATATAAGGAAGAAATTGAAAACAGGAAATGATTAAATGTTTAATAAATGATATTATACAGAATACATGATAGTATTGCTCTTATAAGTACTTCAGAGATTCATACTGTAAAAATAATTGATTTACCAATAAAGAACAATACATATACATTACATACATGCAAGCATATCAGTGGCCAAGCCATTAAAACTTTTAATTTATTTAAAAAATAAACGTAACTTGGTGAAAACGTTATAAGAAACATTACACTTAAGAGAAATATAGGCGAAACAGACTTCTACAGAACACTGGATCCTTAAAAATCACAGTTTAATGCTAAAACACTTCACACAGCTATTGAGAAGCATTCACTTTCTGCCACCAGTTGGGCTCTGCCCACAAAAAACGTCATCTCTGTTTGCAAACACGCAAAAGGTCTATAGGAACACAGTATCTCAAAACAGTAACATATGATTGGCTCTTAGCAAAGCCTAAGAATACTACATCCCCCTTTTTCTAAATGAGACAAAACATTGTTCACATTACAGGAAGAAAAATTAAATTATTATGTATTCAAAATAACAGTGTGACTGATCATGGGCTCTTTGGTGTTGGAAGGGCGATATGTGAGGCAGACTGAACATTTGCTAATGATGCTCTCTATTTCTTTTCCCATCCCAGGCCAAAACATGATGTCACGGGCTCTCTGCTTACATTTCTCAATGCCTAGGTGACTGGCATGTATACGTGATAACATGTCTGACCGAAGACTTGTGGGCATTACAATCTTTCACCTTTGAAGATTAATCCATGCAGGTATGAAAGCTCATCGCGGTGATTCCAGAATTCTGTCACAATCATGGGGCATTTTTTCTTTTCCTCAGGCCATCCATTTTGTATGACTTCCTTTAGTTTCTGAAACTGAGGGTCCTTTTCTGTTTCAACTCTAATTTCCTCCAGCTAAGTCACTAACAGGAAGGCTGCTGTAGACAGTGTGCACTTGGATGTCCATGCCTTCAGTAAGGCTCATGTCTTGGTCAGAAAGTGACTTTCTTGAGAGCGTGTCGGCCACAGGGATGTCCTTGCCTGGTCGATGTACGATGGTGAAGTTGTACTTCTGCAGCTGAAGGATCATTCTCTGTAGCCTTGGAGGAACTGATGCCAGGGGTTTCCTCATGATTGACTCCAGGGGCTTGTGGTCACTCTCGATAATGATGTGGCGGCCATAGATGTACTGATGGAAACGTTTACAGCCAAATAGCACTGCAAAAAGCTCCTTTTCAATTTGAGCATAATTGATTTCACTCTCAGAGAGGGACTTTGATGCATACGCAATCGGCCTTTCATCTTGCAGCAAAACTGCCCCAAGCCCATACTTGGAGGCGTCGACCTGTAACCTGAGCTCTTTGACAGGGTCAAAATATGCTAAGACTGGGCCTGGTTCACTTGTGAGCAAATCTTTTATTTTCTTGAAGGCTTTTTCATGTTGGGCATCCCAAACAAACTCACTAGACTCCTTCAGGAGCTGACGTAGTGGTGCGTTGACATCAGCAAGGCCAGGTGCAAATTTAGAGAGATAATTGATCATACCCAGCACCGTCTCGAGTTCTCCTTTGTCTTTTGGGGGCTCCATGTCTCTTACAGCAGCGACTTTTTTAGGGTCTGGCTTTATCCCATCAGCAGTGAGTAGATGTCCGAAGTAGCTCACCTCTGTCGCACAGATGATGCTTTTTTCTGGGTTGAGCTTGACTCCTCTCTGTCTGGAACGCTGGAGCATTGCAAGTAGGTTCTCATCATGCTCTGCTTTTGTCTTTCCAAAAATGAGAACATCATCAACAATGGCCATGACCCCATTTAGACCCTCATATGTTTCATCAATTTTTCGCTGGAACTCGTCTTGGGCTGAAATTAATCCAAAGGGTAGGCGTCGGAAACGGTAACGTCCAAAGACTGTGTTAAACGTAGTCAGTTTTGACGACTCCTCACTGAGCTTAATAGCCCAGTAGCCCGATCTGGCATCGAGAACACTAAAGAATCGAGCACCAGCTAGCTTGCATGTTAAGTCTTCAAGAGTGGGTAATGGGTAATGAGGTCGCTTAATAGCTTTGTTGAGATCCCTCGGGTCTAGGCACACGGGTAATCGTCCTGTGCGTGGCTTTTCCGCTACAACCATTGAGTTAACCCATTCAGTTGGCTCTGTGACTTTAATGATAACATCCTGCTGTTCCATGCTATCAAGCTCATCTTTAAGACGGCTGCGTAGGGCGAGAGGAATGCGTCTAGGTGGGTGGACTACTGGGGTTGCGTCTGGGTCCAAGTGTATGGTACACTCGCCGGGAAACAGTCCAATTCCTTTGAAAACATCTGCGAATTCCTTCAAAACTGGCGTTTCCATCTGCGTTTGTGTTACCGATAGTACAAGCTTAATTAGGCCAAAATCTATGCAGCCTTTTAGACCTATGACAGGAGGTGCAACTGTGTCAACCACATGAAATGATGATCATTTCAATGTCTCTGTGTTTGCATTTCAGGTCACATTTGCCTTTTACCAACAAGCGTTCTCCACCGTATCCAATCAGAAGGCGAGATGTCTGTTGTAAAGTGCAATGGGTACTCAACTTGGCATACTCATGTATAGGAATGACGTTGGCAGCGGATCCAGTGTCCAGTTTGAACCTGATTTCGAGTTGTTTAGGGCCTACTTTAATGTTTACAAAAGCCTGTTCTTTCTCTGAGCTTTGTTCGCCCAGTGTGACTGAGTCAATAAACAGCTCATCATCACTCTCCTCAGTCTGGTCTGAGATTCCTTTGCTTATTGCATGCACAGTTTTCTCACTGTTAGAACGACATACTTTTGCAAAATGATTTAGTTTGCCACATATTTTGCATACTTTTCCTCATGCAGGACATTGAGATCGATTAGCATGAAAATTGTTTCCACAGTAACCGCATCCTTTTGGGTGTCCTGAAGTTGCATTACTGTGTTGCAGATTCTTACTGTATTTCCTTGTGTGTTTAGCTTTGTGTTGCTTTGAAACAGCCCCTTGTGGCATGTTACGAAAAACTGAGTGCACTGCATGTTCACGTGAAGTACTCATACTATTTGAGATGGTTTTCAGCTGTGCTTGAGCTAACTCGTGAGATCTAGCGATATCTATCGCTTTTTCAAGTGTTAATTCAGAGCCTGCATTCAAAAATGTCTCTCTCACTTTCGGTGAGTGTATCCCAAAAACAATGCGATCGCGGATCATCTCGTCGCTATTTGCATAGTTGCAGTCTTTAGCAAGCAGACGCAGGTCAGTCACAAAGTGCTTGAAGGGCTCGCGATCTCCCTGTATTTTCTCGTGAAATTTATAACGAGCAAATATGACGTTTGCTTTGGGTTCTACATATGCTGTAAAGCGGTCGTAATACGACTTTAAGACCTTTGCTTCGTCTGCAGACAGAGACCATGTATTAAAAATATCACGGCCCTTTTCTCCGACCCATAGGAGAAGATAGCTACATTTTTCATCCTCACCCTTCTTTTTTAGCGGTCCGCTGAACATCAGCTCCGCGTGTTGCTGAAACTTTCGCCATGCTTCTGGCAGGTTCGTTGCTTCCCAGTTCATCGTGGGCATCGGGACTCCAGACGTATCCATTTTCATGCAATTCGTTCACTCTGACACCATGTTGTGTTATTCTTTATATATTGATGATCCGACACACAGTATATTATCTAGATGAGGATTTTATTAACTTCTTGCAGGATACAATATTGCCGGTACTCTTCAGCATCAGTGCACACACTAGACTTCCTAAAGACCGTCTTACGTCAAGTGATTGACATATGCCGTAGCCAATAGGAACACAGTATCTCAAAACAGTAACATATGATTGGCTCTTAGCAAAGCCTAAGAATACTACAGCTGCCATGTTGTGTCTGACTCATGTTGGTCTTTAATCCTGTTATTGGTTTTGTACTCACTGTGTTTTGCCTCCAGGACTCGGTTTAGGTTAATGCTCTCCCTCGGTTCGTGCTCTCTCTCCTGGTAGTTCTGGATCTCTGTTTTCCTCTCTCTGTGGATATTACCCATTTGGACAATTCGGATTATCCTCTGTCAGCGAGTCTCGCCTTTAGACTGGGACTGACACTTTTGAACTCTGTACAGTACAGATCCACAAACATTAAATGTACATTTCTCAACGGTGTGTCTTGTTTTCAGACAAGTTCCGATTGGTCGTGTGGTGTTCATCACCCATCGTGGATTGTGTATTGAAACTCCAGTTCCTGAAAGCCCTTCGTGGATTATGTATTGAAAGCCAAGTTCCTGATACCCTCGTGGTTTGTGTATTGAAAGCAGAGATCCTGATAAAAGCACCATTGTGGATTGTGTATTGAACTTCATGTTTCTGTAAGACCTTCAGGTGGATTATGTGTTTTATGCAGAGTTCCTGAACCCAGATTGGATAGTGTTTGTGAAGTTTCAAGTGGATTATTGACTTTATGCCCCTCTCGCTGTTTATTTCGAATAAACATTTTATAGCATCAGATTCCTCTCTGTCTCATCCTTACACCCCCATACAGTTTAAGGTCATATAAATAAAAAAGGGTTTACAGTGGAAATACTGCTGTTGCATATTATGTGCATAAAATTTAAACATTTTCTACAATTAAACATTTGCAAAAAAAATCACTGTACCATAAAATCAAATATACATTATAAAAGTGCACAATAACTAAATCCAACATACACACACACACGCACACTTTCTATTTCCCCCTCTCTCCCTCTCTCTCCCTCTTTTTCTGTCTCTCACTTTGTTGCTCTTATAATGGATGTTATCCAGAATCTGATCGATCCACTAAAAGGAAATTACATTTACCTGATTCTCTGCAGAGCTTTTAGTTACACCACTTACATGTGCATACACAGAATAAATAAATGGATACTTAAGGTCCCAACAGCTCTCTGATTCCACCACAGCTCATACAATCTGTGAATGTTGCTTTCTGATCATTTTTCAATTAATAATACTTAAAGTTATTGTTGTTCATTATGGTGTAATATTGTATATATTTATTGAACATAATTTTTTATAAGGACAGAGTTGTTACAGTTTTTTTCGATGGCTAAACAACAGTGAGCACAACTGGAGCTACATGTTCAAAACTCTAACTACAGTCTGCACTACCAACAGTCACCTGAGCTAAACAGTTCACATCACCTGCAAAACTCACTCCAAGCTATACAACTCTTAACACATGGCTCAAAACAGGCTCAGTGCAGCCAAACACAATGCACAACCCTCACTGAGATAACACACACTGTCACTCAGAACAATCTCAATCCTTATATAACTAGACCTTAGTGCAGCCTTCGACACAATAGATCACAGAATCCTACTCAATAGACTAGAAAACTATGTTGGCATCAGTGGTCAGGCGCTAGCCTGGTTTAAATCGTATCTAACCAATCGATATCACTTTGTTTATGTAAATGAGGAAGAGTCCTATCACTCCCCCGTTGAATGCGGCGTACCTCAGGGATCAGTTCTAGGCCCTATCCTATTCTCGCTATATATGTTACCTCTAGGAGACATTATCAGGAAACATAACATAAGTTTTCACTGCTATGCGGATGATACCCAGCTTTACATCTCGTCACATCCGAGCGAAACACACCAGTTTGCTAAACTAACAGACTGCATTAGTGATATTAGGGACTGGATGGCACATAACTTTCTTATGCTAAACTCCAATAAGACTGAGATACTTATTGTTAAACCAAATCGCTCCAAACATAATATGTCAGATTACAAGTTGCCCATAGATGGCTGCACGGTGGTGCCATCTTCCACGGTTAAGAATTTAGGCGTAATTTTTGACAGCAATCTATCTTTCAATAGTCATATCTCCAACGTCTGCCACACAGCATTCTTCCATCTTAGAAATATCTCAAAAATACGCCATATGCTGTCTGCATCAGATGCAGAAAAGCTTATCCATGCTTTTATGACCTCTAGAATAGACTATTGTAACTCGTTACTCGGGGGATGCAATGCAAATCAGGTAAACAAGCTACAGCTGGTTCAAAACGCCGCCGCAAGAGTGCTTACTCGATCTAAAAAGTATGACCACATTAGTCCAATTCTGGCATCTTTACACTGGCTACCAGTTAAATATTGCAGAAAATTTAAAATATTACTATTACTTTGTAATATCACCTACAAAGCATTAAATGGCAGAGCGCCCTCGTATATTAAAGAATTACTATCAGAATACAATCCACCACGTAAACTGCGATAACAAAATTCTGGTAACTTAATTATCCCTAGAATATCAAAAGTGTCTAAAGGTGGTAGATCCTTTTCCTACTTGGCCCCTAAGCTCTGGAATGACTTACCAAAAAATGTTCGAGCATCAGACACAGTCGAGCAATTTAAATCTAAACTTAAGACATTCTTCTTTAACAAAGCATTCACATAGAATGTCCAATAAATGTACTTTTTCCCACAGTAGTTATTTTGTCTAGAACAAAGCACTCACATACCTCATATGGGTAATTTACTCTTGCCGCAATAGTTAGCCTGTCTGGAACCGAGCTGAATTAAACCACTATAATGTATGACACTTGCATTACATGCGAACGTCCCCTACGCTAATAGAATTCTGTTTTTGTCTCCCTGTCTCGTCCTCGACCCCGAGGACATTGAGACAAACAGACCCAGTTCCTGTTGCTGTGAAGGTCATCGCACCACTGATCTGTCCTTCAACGTGATGCCCAGCCGATGCGCGACCAACGACCACCGGCTAAACCAGTTTAATCCGCTTACCCGTTTCCTATCCCTACCGTGTCTATATATACATATATATATAAATATTAATCTCTCCCTAGGGTTTTTTGTCCTTCTAGGAGTTTTTCCCACCGGGTTTTCTCCTAAGGGGGTTTTTTTAGTCCCAGGGAGAGTCAGCCAACTTTGGCTTAACTTAGCACTTTACTGTATACGTGACATTATTAATACGCTCGCTTACATGGTTTATCCATAGCCGCTTTATTCTACTTCTTATACTATGTATTGATTTTCAGTGTTCTCCTCTACATCTACTTATGTAAAGCTGCTTTGCAACAATTGACAATTGATTGCAACAAATAAAACTGAATTGAATTGAATTGAACTCAGAACACACTGAGAGAAAAAACACTAGCATCCAACACCAATACAGAAAATACTAACTTTTCATCTTTACGATTAACAATCTTTATCATTTGAACAATTTCATAAGTAATATTTTCTTCAAAGAAAAGAGTGACATTCTTTCACATGATTTATTTACATTTTTAGAACATAACAATTCTTTAAGGTAAAGGAAAATTAGCAGTTTGCTTCAATAGTCTGTAGTAATTTACAGAATTACAGTAATGAAAAAAAGGTAGAAACTATGCTGTAATTCGAACAAATACAGCATTTTGAATTGCTTAAACACTAAACCCCAATCTCTAAACCAAATTCATTGTGGCCTAAACCCATTTGTCAAATCATGCACTCTTTTTGCAAAGATCTAAAAAAAGTCTCACTAAAACAATTATTTTACACTGCAATGCACTCTTTTTATAAATGCTAAACAAAGGCAGGCAAAAGTTGAACACAACTAAAATAAGTTGTCATCAAGAAAACACAACAACTCAAAATTCTACACACTTTTATCCAATGGTATTTTTTTACCAGTTGTGTGGATTAGAAACAGTGTGAGAGTCAGATGAAGAGTTTGATGAAGAATAGGACACCAGAGGCAAAATTTGCAGTTGGATTGCTGACTTTTTACAAAATACAAGAGCTGCTTACAGTAATATTGAAAACTGACTAGAACTTGCAGTATTTACAGTAAAGTATTCACTATATTCACTGAACTAAACTTGTGATTACAGTTATAGAGATTTGTTAAAGTATTTGTCAAGTGTGTTGTTATATACAACAATACAGTATTTTTCTGTAAGTAGATGTTCTGGATGTTGTGTTTTCCATTTTCAAGGTAGTGTCTAATGGATGCTCTGTATTGTTTTATATTCTAGACTTATGGTTCTCTTTCATCATCTCGTGTTCGAGATCCACCTATGGGAAGGGCATCCGTACCTGACCTCTACAGAAGCATCCTATTGCACCAAGTCTGGCTAGACAGACAGAAGCGCGCAGCCAATGCCAGGTAAGACCACACCCTCTTACCTGCTGGCATATAAGGCCAATGCGCGCTGCTCCTCCTCAGTTGACATTCGCTTCTCGCGATCTCTACACGGATACAGTTCGGCTGGTTTTTCACTGTTCACTGTGTGTCTCTTTAGGAGGAATTATCGCCAGATCAGCCTCCGCCTGACGTGTCAGTTGTTATCCCAGCCAGGTTAGCTGTGTCTATTTCTTCTTGCATCTTCAAGCCGCCCACGCTCGTGCTTCCTTTACTTCCCCTCACCCACGGCTGCCCGCCACGGATTTCTCCGTATTTTTCGCTGGAATGTTGCTTTCGAAAGTTTCTGCTACTCACGGGAAGTCTTCACCACGGGCCTGCCCGGCCGCGTGTGGTGCTTTAATCCCCGCGAAAGATTCTCACGAGTTCTGCGTGGTTTGCTTGGGCCTCAAGCATGCAGAGGAAGCTCTGCTAAACCCGGAGAATTGCAGCCATTGCCTTTCGCTGCCGAAAAGGTGCTGCGGCGCCGTCTTAAAGTTGCTGCGACCCAGTGAGAAGACGATGGCCTTTCTGGTTCGGATGAGGGGCTTGGTGAAGCGAACGCGCCACCGGAAACATCCAAAGGCGCGTCCTCCCTCAGCTGGGCCGACATGCCCAATCCTGCATTCCCAGAAGAGGACATCTTCCGGGAAATTGCTGCGTTAGCAGGCGAACCGGCCGGTTCCTGCGACGCTGACGACGCGGACCTTCTTGGGACCTCAGAGGACAAGGAGGCCATCCCGCCCTCTTGTGCTTCCCAGGTTAATCCCACCGCGGCTTTACCCCAGTCCATTCTCCTCAAGGTGTGTGAGCGTGCGGACGCGCTGCTCAAAGTCGAGTGGCCGGCTCCACAGAGCGCCAACGACCAAGAGAGGGACATCGATCGCCAGACACCTCAACCCCATCCAGGGTGGGCTGCTCGCTCCCCCGAAGCCGGTCTTACCGAATAAAATGGACCGTTTTTCTGCGTCGGTTCTGCAGGCCTCTTATAAGTCCTTAGCCCTGGCGGTAAGGGCCCTCAACGTTTCCTTGCTCCTTTCCGCCTACCAGGCGGATAATCTGGACGACTTGGGGGCCCAGCTGGACTAGGGGACTCCCTTGCCGACCTTATGGAAAGAAATCTTCACGGTTAACAACCTTGTTCTCCGTAACGTTTGACTGGCCGTCCAGGCATGCGGGCGTTCTATGGCGCTTTCCGTGGCAGGGGAGCGTGCGCTTTGGCTCAACCTGTCTGGCCTTCCCGACAGTGAGAAGAGGCGGATCGCTGGTGTGCCGGTTGAGCCTGGCCAGGCTCTTTTCAGCCCCCACGTGGCTTTGATGCAGCAACGGTGTGATGACAAAAAGAAGGAGGATGAAGCTTTCAACCTCTGCCTTCCCAGGAAGGCTAACACACGGCAGGTGCCCCGTGCTCGCTTCTCTAACCCCCCTGCCACAGCTCGGAACCCGCATCAAAGTAAGGAAAGACCCCGCAACAAACCCCGTCCACGGCAAGGTAACCCACCGCCTGCTAAATCCTGGGTAAAACCGCCTCCTGCTGCGGCTGCGGCAGGGAAAACCCCCTAACCCGACCCCTAACATCCCGAAATGCAAGCGGCCTGGTCCTTGTTCACGGCCCACAAGCCCATCGGTCTCTCTTTTAACCCCAGAGTTCCCGTCCAAGAGACGGAGGTTTTCTCACGATGGGGTCGACCACCTCCCTCAAAAGGCTGCCCAGCCCGTGTAAGAATTTATAGTCAGCCTTGACAAAGATTCCACTCCAATTTAGCTATTGAATAAAGCTCATCCCTCTAAAAGGCTTGATAATCATAAAAGGTAATCTCAGTTCAAGCAATACAATTATATTACCTGAAGTAATACTTTCTTACTAGTAGTATGGGAGCAAATGTGAGACTTCTTGAACCAACACAGATCAAAGAGGGTTCATGATAATAAAAGACATCTATCTAAACATTATCTGACCATTTGGTTGAGCACACAGTTGGGTACTAAGGTAATCTGATCATATAAATACAATGACCCATTTGGGCACAGTGGGAGATAAAGAGGTCATTTGTAGTATTAGTCTTAATTTACATTTAAAGGGATACTTCATTAGCATTAGGGGTGGGAAAACAGGTTTGAAACTATAAAGTGTTAAGACTGACTTTGCTCACGGTTCAATCCAACTCCGATGAACCCAGAGTGCTTCATGTACTTTGCTACTGCTTCGATTGAATAAACTACTTTTTGATTGAGACCTTCAACGTCCTCCTCATCATTTTTTCTTACAATTGGCGAGCCAACCAGCGAGGGATTTCTGAAAAAAAAAAAAACGGGGAAAGGTAAGAAAGGTGGACTTTTCTTCTTTAATGCTGTTTTTGTTTTAGGGAACCCCCTCGTTTAAAAAAATCTAGAAAAGAAAATTGTAAGTAGAGGAAGGAATTTAGTTTGTTTAATTTAGCAGGAGTTCTTAAGCCTATTCTATACAATTCTGTTTGAGATTCTAACGAAACTGAATTAACCCGACGCAGTGTGGTGGCAGAGTTGTATTGGAATTTTAGTTTCTAACGTAATTGAAGCAAAGTGTTTAAGTTTGTGTGTTTCTAAAGTAACTGAAACGTGGTGTTGTGTTGTTATAATTTCTGTTAAGATTCTAAAGTAACTGAATCAACCCGACGTAGTGTGGTGGCAGAATTATAACAAAAGAGTTTCTAAAGTAACTGAAACTTCTTGTAGTGAGAGCCCGACGCATGGTGGCTCTGTGAAGTTTAAAACTAAAAACCCGAAGCAGTGTGGTTTTGCTCGACGTACTGTAGCAGAGTTTTAAATGTGGTATATATTGTTGTAAGCCCGAAGTACTGTGGCTAGATAGTTTAAGATATAACACAGAAGCCCGACGTAGTGTGGTTTTGTCCAACGTACTGTGACAGTGTTAAATTTTAATCTATTTGTGAGTATTGGTGAAGCAGAGTTTGAGGTCCAAAAGAGTGTGGCCTCCAAAGTAGTGAGACTTTCAAGTTAAAAGAAACTTGGTTTGGAAGTGTTATAATTTCTGTTAAGATTCTAAAGTTACTGAATCAACCCGACGTAGTGTGGTGGCAGAATTATAACAAAAGAGTTTCTAAAGTAACAGAAACTTCTTGTAGTGAGAGCCCAACGCACCATGGCTCTGTGAAGTTTAAAACTAAAACCTGAACCAGTGTGGGTTTGCACGAGGTATTGCAGCTGTGTTTTAAACTTGATAACTGTTGTTACCCCTGAAGTGCTACAGCTAGGTAGACTGTTGTAAAATATAATTCAGTGTGGTGTGTCCAACGTATTGTGACAGTGTTATATTTTAAACTGTTTGTGAGCATTTGTGTAGATGAACTTAAGGTCCGACGGACTGTGGCCATGTCTGAAGCAGGAATTTTCAGGTTCAGAGGCCCGACATATTGTGTTGTAATTCATAAGTGTCCGACGTACAGGAACTATGAACAACCAGACTAACGAATATCTTAAAGCAACTAGATAACGTGTAGTCATAGTAAGTGTAAGTTGTAAATACCTATTGAATTATTGCACAAAATTCAGTAAGACGTTTGAAATGGAAAAGCTGATTGTTAAATACATTACCAAGCACGGATCACAGGGAATGTTTGATGGGATAGAGAACTTTGTTGATAAGCCATATGAATGGGCTATCTCTAAGTTTGAAACTTCTAAAATGCCTAAAAATGGAAAAGGAAAGATTGCCAATGCGCTTCAAGCGGTTTTTGCTTCGTACTGTCAGAATCCTGCCGGATCCTGTTGGTATTTAGATCTAGTTTAGCATGGCAGGGTTCTGACAGTACATATGTTCTATGTGGGAAATGTGTGGTTGTAGTATTGGTTTATTCCGACCACGCATTTCCCGGGTCTCGTCACTTTTTCCCCGATCCCTTACTTGTAATTATTTTCAGGTGTATGTAATTTACTTTCTCCCTATTTAACACTCTGGGGGTCGACGGTGGCGCGGGCGCCGCAAACTCTTTATTTTTCAATCACTCCGCAAAGAGACTTAAATTACTCTGCTGATTTTTGACATACAGATATGATTTATACATCATTTCAAACGTTAAAGTGTCTAGTTTTTTTTTGGCCACTCCCAATAAAAACAGAATGTTGTGCTTTTCGCAAAATTAAGAAAATAAACATGATGCACGTTCTGTTCTCTCTCCCTCAGTGAAGTCCTTTCAGAAACGCGTCAGAAAAATAAACTGTAACTTAACGAATACTTGGTGTAGAAACAAAAGATAAATGTCTACATAATGCTTGGAATGTCTCCTTTTAAATGATATAAGTGAAATTGAAAACAGATATTGTCATTCGGTTTAAACTGTATGAGAAGGAGAAGTACCGTATTTCGCCAGTTACCTCATTATCTGTAATGAGATCGGATCGCCACACCCCCACGCCATTGAAGTGAATGAGCAGAAACATCCATATGCATGACTCGTGCCTCCTGCAGTCAATGGATATGCAATCCACAATCCAGTCTCTCCATTCCTTGTTGTTCCATCCGATTGCACCAAACATGACATAAATCCTTATTTCCTTGCGTATGCGAGTGTTTTCTTTGTTCTTCCGTCTAACAGTTCACGCGATTGGAACACACATACACAAACACGCGAGTCAGGAAACTCGACGCGCTTTTTGGTATTCTTATATAATGCGCGATTCCAAACAGTACAATCCTTATTTAGTTGCGTCTAAGCGCATATCTCCGCACAGCAAGTTTATTAAACACAGGATCACTCGCGTGTGCACACATTCACTGCTTTCATGATCAACACGTGAGGTAATGGCGGCGGTTGTAAACAAACATTGATACGTTTACCACGCGTGTCCCTTGTTGTGTTTCTACTATAATGATTACAAATACACAAATAAGAGTCCAGACAACGATAGGCAGTTGTTCTTTTGAGCTTTTTACTGCACAAAAGTAAACCTATCGCTGGCCAACCAAACACTATCCCTGGGTTGAAGTGTGTTCATGTTAAGATGGCCAAACAGTATCTTTACCATGATTAAGCTACTATGGTTTTTAAAAGGTAACTTATACTTGTGAAATTAATAGAAAATATTTCAATAGAAATATATATAAATATATATAATGTGTGTGTGTGTGTATTTACATTATATTGAAAAGTAAACCTTATCATGGTTTTACTACAGAGAAAGTTATTCCTGTTGAACATCCACACAAGGCTCATTAGTGGCTCATTATTCAACTCTTTTGTCTCTCAGCTGTCAATCACTGATTATTCAGGAGCTTTCCCGCCTCCATGCATACAGCCTTTCCCAAGCAAAAGTGTCTTAGAAATTGTAAATCAATATCTTGCTTTATGTGATTGAGTAGGCCATATGATTTTTAACATCATTTTGAAGAAAAAACTCTAGACTACTAGATCCAGTTTGGAAAGTCTTGGGAAAACATGTTAAGAATGAGTTTTGTGGTGTTATATCAGTGACTTAAAAATTTTGCTTTTTCAAAAACCACGCATAAACATTTTTCTCTCAAAAATACAAACATGTACATACATGTTGATTATATGATATTGTAGCCCAGTTTGTGATGAACACAGTGTTATGAGACTTTTGCCATTAATATGTTTTTAAGCAACTGAAAAAAGCACAAATGTCAGTGCATGTCAAAACTTCCCAAGGGCCCTAAAAACCCCTTAGACCCCAGAGGGTTAAGAGTCCTTGTGTTTGTCGTCCAGTGCACGTTCGTCTTGTTTCATGCTTGTGTCATGCCTTGTCGGTTCTTGTAAGTTGTATTTATCCCAGTCTTGATCTGTTTTATGTTTTGGAAGTTTATTGTTAGTTTGGTTAAAGTTTAGTGTTAGTTTAGTGTTGTTTTTCCCCTTGTCTTGTTTTGCCCCCTCGTGGGTTTTGTTTTTCTGTTTTTTCCCCTGTTAAAATAAATCCCTTTGTTGGTAACGTCCGCATTTGGGTTCGTGTCTTGTGTCCTCTCAAATTCCTGACAGAACGAACGTGCCAAAATAGAACCCAGCGGACATGTTCACCGGTACTCGCCTGGCGAGACGGGGAAAGGGTTGCCGTCCCGCATACGAGTCGGGTTACGAGTCTTATGACCCGCTCGTATGCGGACCCGAAGCCAACGTCAGGTGGAACCCGACCCCGACCGCCAAACCCCATTGACTCCCGTCCATCCGAGAGGGAAGGACCGTTGGGATGTGGGGGTTCGGCGACCCTGAACTCTCTCCTCCGGCTCCAGAGAGCCGCTCCCCGCCTCTGTCCCTTCGAGGGAAGTGTGAGAGGAGGATCTCCTGGGAGTCTTCATCTGGGGGGTCCTCCTCCTACTTAAGAGTTCCACTACACCCTCTATCTGCTCCGCGACCCCGAAGGAAGAACAGGAGGAAGAGGGAGATTGTTCAGCCACCAGAACGCCCAGAGCCGTCGCCGCCAGAGCGCCCAGAGCCGCCGACGCAGTCGCCAGAGCGCCCAGAGCCGTCGACCAAACCGCCAGAGCGCACAGAGGCGTCGACCAAACCGCCAGAGCGCACAGAGGCGTGTACTCAGACGTCGGCACAACCCCAGCCGTGTGCGCAGTCAGCGCAACCCCAGCCGTGTGCGCAATCAGCGCAACCCCAGCCTTGTGCGCAGCCAGCGCAACCCCAGCCTTGTGCGCAGCCAGCGCAACCCCAGCCTTGTGCGCAGCCAGCGCAACCCCAGCCTTGTGCGCAGCCAGCGCAACCCCAGCCGTGTGCGCAATCAGTGCAACCCCAGCCTTGTGCGCAGCCAGCGCAACCCCAGCCTTGTGCGCAGCCAGCGCAACCCCAGCCGTGGGCGCAGCCAGCGCAACCCCAGCCGTGGGCGCAGCCAGCGCCACCCCAGCTAGGTTTTGCCGATCTCGGCCAGAACTTTCCCTGGACTCTCCCGAAGTCCACCCAGACTCTTTACCCACCCTCCCACCCTGGACCACCCCCTATGAACTCTGTTGTTCCCCCACCCCCCCCTCCCTTGTTTATTATTTTTGTTATCCCACCCTAACCCGTTTGTAATTCTGTCTTGTTTGCCCTTAATGTTATTTGTTATGTTTTCTTGGATGTTCTCTGTCTGTCAGTCGGTCTTGTCCCATGTTTAGTGTTCCCCCTTCGAAGGCGTCTAGTAGCCGCCTTTTGGAGGGGGGCGTACTGTCAGAATCCTGCCGGATCCTGTTGGTATTTAGATCTAGTTTAGCATGGCAGGGTTCTGACAGTACATATGTTCTATGTGGGAAATGTGTGGTTGTAGTATTGGTTTATTCCGACCACGCATTTCCCGGGTCTCGTCACTTTTTCCCCGATCCCTTACTTGTAATTATTTTCAGGTGTATGTAATTTACTTTCTCCCTATTTAAGAGTCCTTGTGTTTGTCGTCCAGTGCACGTTCGTCTTGTTTCATGCTTGTGTCATGCCTTGTCGGTTCTTGTAAGTTGTATTTATCCCAGTCTTGATCTGTTTTATGTTTTGGAAGTTTATTGTTAGTTTGGTTAAAGTTTAGTGTTAGTTTAGTGTTGTTTTTCCCCTTGTCTTGTTTTGCCCCCTCGTGGGTTTTGTTTTTCTGTTTTTCCCCCTGTTAAAATAAATCCCTTTGTTGTTAACGTCTGCATTTGGGTTCGTGTCTTGTGTCCTCTCAAATTCCTGACACGTACAACGTAATTAGGAAGAGAGTAGATGAGTTAAAAGCTGAAAATGAGCGACTCAGTGTTGAGGTAATTTCTACAAAAAATTACCAGGCCCTTGAAACAATATGGAAAGAAGAAAAGGTCAAGATGCAGAATGAGATTGCACACCTTAGAACTAACAAGGACATGCTTAAATCATCTGTGGAAATTTTGGCCAACAATTTGGAGGAAGCACAGACAGCTTGTCAATGTATGATAATGAATGGCACAACTGAGAAAAATGTTAGTAAGACATTGTTAGATGTTACAGTGTGTAGTCCAGTTTCAAAAATGCCAGATTTGCAAGAAGAAAGTCCTGAGGCTTGGGAAAGAGATTCTCAGTCATTCAGAAGTCAGTACTCTGACTCTACAGTTAGATTTCCAATGGCACCAGTTCATGTGACTACAGCTATGCGTGCTAGTGAAGGAAGGGGAGAGCGAATGACCTCTACCATGGTCAGAGCATTTAATCCAACTGAACTAGAAATTGTGATCAAGAACATTGTGAAGTTTGACCCTGCCAAGCAGGATCCATTAGATTTTCTAAAGAATCTGGAACAATATGCAGATATGTATAATTTTACTGATGGTGATGCCTGTGTTGTGCTAAAAATGTGTTTGCCTGATACTTTGTCTGGAGCCTTAACTCAGAAAGTAAAGGACAAAACAGCAAATAAGTCAGAGAGGAAACAGGCACTTCTTGAAGTTTTGGGTATGATGTCAATTGATTGGGATAAAATATCTGAGATGCACATGAGGAAAGGGGAGCACCCAGCAGCGTTTTCAGAGCGATTACTGGAGACATTTAAAACCTTCAGTGGCAATCCTGATATTACTAAGAATGATGTCACTTTCAAGTCTGCCTTGATTAACAAATGTGATCCACTCACTCATTCTGCTGTGTCAATGTTCGTAACGCCTTTCTCTGAATTTGATGACATTATTGCTAAAATGACACAGTTTTACAACAATAATGCTAATAGTCAAATGAAGGGTGCCAAATCTAGACACCCAGTTGCTGCTTTTGGCAGGAAAGAATATTGTAGATTAACTGATGGCTTCCATCATAGACAAAGGAGATTTGCAGGAATAAATTCAGAAGGTGTTATTCTTTGCTATGCATGTGGAAACGCCGGTCACATTGCTAGACATTGTCAAGATAAAGAGAGATATCGAAACTTTGTCTGTCATGCATGTGGAAAAGATGGTCACATTGCTAGGCATTGTTCAGAGAAAAGATGGAAAGATAAGGAAGTTGTTTGCTTTAGATGTGGAAAGACAGGACACAAGGCAAGACAGTGTCACTTTTCACATAAAAGACAGATGGGCTTTCATGATTTGCTTAAGAAAATGGACAATTTAGAAACCCAGTTAGCACTGTTGAATGGAAAGAAGGAAGAAACCTTGCCAGACACATCACTGTGTGAACAACATGACTGTAACTCAGTCACAAGCAGATGTTGATGTGAACTAGAGAATTGTTTTATGATAGTACCACATTTTAGGAAAAAAATATGTTTACTATCAAAAGGGGGGTGATTCTTGAAGATTCATGAAAAATGATTTAATGTGATTGATATGTAAATTTATTTAGAAGAAATGTTTTAATGCCAATAATTTAAAAAATATATTTTTTAAAACATAACTGATGTTTGATGTTCTGTGATTAAACATATGTGACTTTGATGTTTTGAATGTGAAAAATTATTGTGGGGGAAAAGGGGGGGCAACCTCTTCTATTCTTCTTGTTTCAGGTGTAAGCATGGAGATGTCTAAAATGTATAACCTTAGGGAGAAAGACGATTTGGACCAGAAGGCCAACAGGACAATTAATGTCTGAGTACTTCCTCAAGAAAGAGGAATCAGGACTTCTCTAGAGTTACTACTGGAATAGGAAATCCAGATATTTCCAAACTTGCTAAGATCCAGAACGACAGGTCTAAAAGATCCTGTGACATACGAATCGGAACAATAGCTATGAAAGCTTCATCTAAGGCACAAATAAATCAAACAATTTCCAGAGAGTATGGACAGCAGTCTTCCTACCAAGGTGGAAAACAAGTGGACAAATGACATATATCCATACTATGAAAAGTCTCACTACACATGACACTAGAATGAGACTACAATGTATGCTATGCTTTAAACAATTTTCCAGGAGCAAGGACATTTTGAGTTTGAGAAAATTCTAAAGGTGGACAATCTTGGAACATTACAGGAACATGTTCTTAAAAGAAAGCAAGAACCTTCCTAGATTTGTTGCAAAGTTGTCATCAGAAGAATGGCGGGGAATAAACACAGATTGTTGTGACAAAACCCCATTCGGTTTCATGTGCGAGTGTGACATGGTGGAAAAACAACTTTTGTGTTGAGGACTTTGATGCTTGTGAAGTTAAACTCACTCATATTCAGAATCATTTCTCTAGGATAATAGTCAAAGACGAGAGAAATTGTGTTACTACAACCTTGAATAATTTTCCAACTTGTCAATGGTAGCCAATACCTCATTGTAGTACTTCATTTTGTATAAATACAGAATCAGCATGGTCAATGGGTTATAATAACTTTCTATATGTGAATGTGACCCGACAACTACTATCCTATTTGTAGAAAATATTCCAGAATTTGATTTTAAATTGCCAGAATTAGACAATGTTCTAATGTCATTGATTTTAATGTGAAAGATAGGGTAATGGGGACTTAGCTATTGCATATTCAGATTTACTTTGGGATGTAAGCTTCAAAACAGCTACGTGTGTATCTTACTCATGGTTTGTAAATGTATTATGCTATGCTGTATGTGTTCTCTATTAAAGAGCACCTATTATGAGATACACGTTTTTAAACATCCTTTTGTGTGTAAGTGTGTATTAGTACATGCTAACGATAATCAAAAAGCACATACCTCAAAGAAAACGATGACGCGAGTTATCGTCTCTAACGTTCGAGGACTACAAAAAACACTCGGATTGTAGGCAACAGTTTACTTCCTGGGATTAGTGACGTAGATAAGACCAACATTATCATAGTTCAGCCCTCTCTGCTTTGCTTGGGTACGCCCTCAAAGACGAGGGTGGGGAGCGCCGAGTCAGAAGAGAGCTAAAATGGCGGAGGTTGGGAGTCCCTGCTTTGACTCTGTTTGCAAACTCTTGTTTCATCGTTTAAGCGATTAAATCTCTCGATTAGACGCTGTCTCTTTAGATGCGAGGGCAAAATAGCACTTTATGGACTTACACAGAGGACATCCTGTTTAATACGGTTCCGGAAAAATCCAGTCAGAAGTTGTTCACGGAGTTTTCACAATAACTGCTTCTTATGAACCGAAGCTGGATTTGCGAGACGTTTCCTCCTGAAAGTTGGATTACCGTGCACTTCTGGATCACAGGCTGTAAGTATTCATGTTTATTATTTGCCTTTTACTGTACGTTACGTAACCGGTAACCGGAGATTAACATAATGTGCTTGTAGAGCTCAGATATATATCTATGTGTAGAGCTAGAGCTAAGCTTGCAAGCTAATTGTTTTGTGTTGTAATAATGTATTTCATAAACAACGTACCATATTTACACACGTGTATGTTGAATTATGCAGACTATCGTTTTTATCGATGTTTATTTAGACGTGTTTACAAACTTGCTAAGCTGTTCCAGCTAAACTGTTACCGGTAAAGTTTGTTCTCATGATCAAACTCAAGAAACTCTAAGTACAGATGATTTGTTTAACGTTATATGTATATTACTGTTGTTTTTACTTGAAGCTTTCTTAGATTTTGAAACGAAGTAAACACGTAATGTGTGTTGCTAATGTTGGGCCATGTAATATGTAATACATTAACGTTTTAATGAATAGTCTAACGATTTATAATCGTTGTACTCTATTGTTATAATATGTCTTTTTGACTGAATACATGTTTGTTTTATTTGTCTATATCTTAGATTCGCAGCTGGACACATCCTTCTCACTAACACTGTATGAAAACATGCAACATCATTACACACAGTACAAGGAGTCAGACTGGCATATGAGGAGCAAAGGTGTGTAACACATATGATGTATTTAGCTAGTGATACCACTACCAGTCTTAAATGTATAACTGATGATGACAAAGTTTTTTTTCTCTGCATAATCATAGGAACCCAGACAGTAGCATCGTTTCACAATGTTTCCATCACCATCATCAGTGGATGCCTTTGCCGTCCGTACCCTGAGATTTCAGATTTGCAGCAAAAAATTTGACTTTCCCATTTATTGGAATGCTGTGCAGGTATTTAAGTATTTTAGTAACTGTGTTAAATAAAGTAGTATTTACTTTTACAATAAATGTATTCCTTGTTTATATTATTAAAGGTTGTACCTTGCAGCCATCCATTAGAATGTCACCAAGCCGTAACAAAAGCAAGAGAGGGAAAGTACAAGGCTATGTTCCCAAAACACACAAGTGACATACCGTAAGCAGTAATGTTTTATTTCAAATACATTCATAATTAAAAACTTAATGTATGAAGCAGGGAAATAAATGATCAATACAAAAGATTTATTGACTGCAATATTTCTACAGTTATGTGGAGGATGTGATCAGGCTTGTGTTTGATGAGGTATTTGAAGATAAGCTGAAGGAAACCCCGATTCCAATGGACCTGGCATCACAGTTTGAGAGACCTTCAAAGGAGGAAGTGATTGCATGCCATCTTCAGTGCAGGGGTCGTCGGAAGCCAACATTCCGATCAGGAAGCTACAGTACAAGCATATCTGGAGAACAACACATGACAGGATGATAACCCTAAAGTGTCGTCTTAGATAGCACCAGCTGACAAAGCTTTGATATGCCATGTATCTGAATAGATGGCTATAAGAAGTGAATTGAACAATTTTTGAAAGAAGAGCACAATATGGTTACTAAAGTATGTTTATTTTTATATTGTTTAACATTTAAATATATATTTGTAATAAATAAACTTTTGACTGACTACTATATTTTCTTTAAAGTTACATCTTTTGTTCTTTTGGGTACTTTGTTACTATAATAATACTTTAGTGTTATTGGTTTAAAAATGTAATAAAACTTACTCTAGTCCTGCGCCTCAAAGGCTTATAGTCGGTACAATAAATGTTCTGTGTGTAGGGATTTAGAAAATTTGTGCAAAACCTGGATGATGAATCACGCAGGTAAGAAGCCCTGGAACCTGTTGCATTCTCCTTAAACCTAATAAGTAAAAACATAGCACTTATAAGTAAGCAGTTTTTCATAATAAAGTTTACCATAGTAAAATAATGTAGAACTAACATTCATTGCAATTAATACTTTTTTTGTGCTACATTTGGTGTTTCCATATAGTTTGCACAGTAAAATAGCATGTAAACAGTCTTTTATAATAAAGTTTACTATAGTAAAATAATGTAGAAATTACCAAGTGAAATCGTTTAATAATCATTTCAACAAACACTTTCTATGTGCTACATTTGGTGTTTCCATATAGTTTGCACAGTAATATAGTATGTAAGCAGTCTATTATAAAAATTTTACTATAGTAAAATAATGTTAACAAGTGAAATAGTTTTATAATCATTTCAACATATACTTTCTATGTGCTACATTTGGTGTTTCCATATAGTTATGTAGTACGTTATAATTACCTTTTGGATTTTCGTCTTCGTTTAGCATTCTGGCAGAGCTAAGGACACCTAAAAAAGTTAAATCCATTCGCGTTCATTGACGGAGATCGTTTATATCGTAACGGCCGTCTGAACTCTCTGGATCGAGCTCGAAGTGGTAAGGCAGTACAGACACCATCGTTTATAGAGAAATATAACGCTTGTTTACGTTGCCTCTGAGGCTGTGACTCTCAGTCAGAATCTGTGTCAACCCGCGTAGTCAGGGGCGTAACCTTTCAAACACACGCCGAACCCAGCTGACCAATAACAGTTGAGTAGTCATCTGACCAATCCGATTACACTAGACATTTTGGGAGGCGGAGACAGGAACTAAACCGAGCGTTTTCCAGACAGTGGGAAATCGGTGAGGTATGTAAGCAATTTATAAGACTCACAATGCATTAGTTCAAGTTTTAATAACATGTATGTACTATGGGATATTGCAATAACGTGCTAACGTGCCAATTTATTAGCATAATTGGTGCTCTTTAAGACACCAGATTGCAGATACTTCAATTATCACCTTAGGACGTTCCCGTTGGCTGTGATGGTTCTTGAATATTTCTCTCCCAAACCCAAGAAATGTTTGTTTCATATTGCCAAACTTTAGGAGAGACCTTATGATAATCTTGCCTAAGGGGATGGAGCGATAACCAGTGTGCATGAGGTGATGACCCAATGACGGGTAAGATTCTCCAGTGGCCAGATGGGGGACAACCTAAGCCAGGGTATTGCCGCCACTGGGCACCTGCCCTTATATTAATGGGAGGTGTAATCTTTATGAATGGAGTGGATGTGATGCTTCTCTGCCAAGAGCATCAAACGGGGGACTGTAAGAATTTATAGTCAGCCTTGACAAAGATTCCACTCCAATTTAGCTATTGAATAAAGCTCATCCCTCTAAAAGGCTTGATAATCATAAAAGGTAATCTCAGTTCAAGCAATACAATTATATTACCTGAAGTAATACTTTCTTACTAGTAGTATGGGAGCAAATGTGAGACTTCTTGAACCAACACAGATCAAAGAGGGTTCATGATAATAAAAGACATCTATCTAAACATTATCTGACCATTTGGTTGAGCACACAGTTGGGTACTAAGGTAATCTGATCATATAAATACAATGACCCATTTGGGCACAGTGGGAGATAAAGAGGTCATTTGTAGTATTAGTCTTAATTTACATTTAAAGGGATACTTCATTAGCATTAGGGGTGGGAAAACAGGTTTAAAACTATAAAGTGTTAAGACTGACTTTGCTCACGGGTCAATCCAACTCCGATGAACCCAGAGTGCTTCATGTACTTTGCTACTGCTTCGATTGAATAAACTACTTTTTGATTGAGACCTTCAACGTCCTCCTCATCATTTTTTCTTACACCCGTGTGTTCCAAATACCAAAAACACAATAAAACAAACAAATCAAATTAATTTGTTTCAGAGAGAGGACATATGTTGCCCCTTGTTTGTCCACTAGATGGCGCCATTGCATCACAAATGAGTCAACCGGCCGCTCAGGAGTTGAGCTGCGCATCCCCGGCGCTGGCAGGGACTCTTGCGAGTCACGAGCCAGCCTGGCGGACGGTAGCAGCGCCCGATTGGGTCATGAGAACAATCACGCAGGGCTACAGACTACAGTTTGTCAAGAAACCCCCGCTTTTCAACGGTATTCTCTTCTCTCACACAGTGGAGAGTTCCGCTCACATTCTGACAAAGGAAATCTCCTCTCTCCTAATAAAGGGAGCGATTCAGGTGGTGCCCCTGATTTATATAAAATCAGGGGTTTTATTCTCGTTATTTCCTGGTTCCAAAGAAGGACGATTCTCTCCGCCCTATCTTAGACCTCAGAGTGTTGAACAAACATTTAAGGAAATACAATTTCAGATTGTTAACCCAAGGTTCTCTGGCCCGAGCCATAAAACAGAACGACTGGTTCACCTCGGTCGATCTGAAGGATGCTTTTTTCCACATAAGCATTTATCCGCCTCACAGGAAGTTTCTGCGTTTCGCATATCAGAACATATGTTACGAATTCACAGTTCTTCCTTTCGGTCTCTCTCTTAGCCCTCGGACGTTCTGTCTGTGCACGGAGGCGGCTCTCGCCCCTCTAAGAATGTCAGGTCTACGGATTTTGACATACATAGACGATTGGCTCATCATAGCCGAGTCAAAAGAGAAAGTGCTGCGGGAAACCCACCGTGTGCTCTCTCATATCACGTCCCTGGGCTTCAGAGTGAATGTGAACAAAAGCAATTTCACACCCAGTCAGAGTGTGATTTTTCTGGGGTTGGAACTGAACTCGGTCTCCATGCGAGCGCATCTTTCTCAGGAGCGCGTCCGCGCTTTAATGAATTGTGTGTCACAGTTCAGAGAGGGGGATAGAGTGCAGTATCGTTTATGCCTTAGATTACAGGGTCTTATGGCCTCAGCTATTCAGGTTTTTCCCCTGGGTCTCCTGAGAATGAGACCATTCATGAAATGGGTTTTGTCACTACATTTCAGCCAGTTACGCGATCTCTGTCGCGGTGTCACAGTGACGCGCATCTGTTCGGCAGCTCTACGCTGCTGGAGGAACGCAGACTTTTACGCACAGGGGACACCCTTGGGGACAGATATGCTGTGAAAAGTTGTGACGACAGATGCGTCCCTAACGGGGTGGGGTGCAACCCAGGAGGGCAGAACGGTGAACGGGCTGTGGCCGAGCGGTCTCCGTTCAGCGCACATAAATTATTTGGAGTTCCTTACCATATGGAAAGCTCTGAATCATTTTCTGCCGCATCTGCAGGGGCATCACGTGCTCGTTCGCTGCGACAATACTACAGCTGTGGCATACATCAATCGCCAGGGCAGTGTGCGCTCATCGAACTCCACAATCTAGCTCACAAGCTGTTAGTGTGGAGCAAGGGGGGTTTTCTGTCGTTACGCGCGACTTATGTTCCGGGCATTCTGAACAGGGGCGCGGATCTTCTGTCAAGGGGAAACCCTATTTACGGGGACTGGCGTCTCCACCCACAAGTGGTGTGTGCGATATGGAGGCGATTCGGACAGGCAACCGTAGATCTGTTCGCCTCGCGCGAAAATGCCCATTGTCCTATGTTCTTCTCGCTAAAAGACTCGGACGCACCCCTCGGGGTGCATGCACGGGCCCACCCATGGCCCGAAATGTTGCTGTACGCTTTCCCCCCTCTGTGCCTTATAATTCCCACACTGTCCAGAGTGAGAGAGAGAGGCTTGTCTCTCCTTCTGGTGGCACCCAGATGGCCCAAAGCTCAGTGGTTGGCAGAAATAATTCCTCTGCTATATGCCCGGCCGTGGCCCCTCCCCCTCCGCACAGACCTGTTGTCTCAAGCGAACGGGGAAATTTATCACCCACACCCGGACAGGGTGGCTCTCTGGGTTTGGTCCGTGAGAGGACAAACTTAAACATGCTGGGATAACACCCGCGCGTAATTGCTACTATTCAAAATGCCAGAGCCGTTTCTACACGGTCCTTAAATGGTTGTAAGTGGCAAGTGTTTGAAGGGTGGTGTAATGAGCACGATCTCATATCTTATCAGTGCTCAGTCCCTGAGATTTTGCGTTTCTTACAAAACCTTATGGATAAAGGCAGGTCTTTTTCCACAATTAAGGTTTACTTGGCGGCTATTTCTGCTTGTCACGTAGGGTTTGATGGCTCTACTGTCGGGCAGCACCCTTTAATCTGCAGATTTATGAAGGGTGCCCGTCGTTCTTTGCCAGTCATCAGGAAGTCTGTCCCTGAATGGGATCTCTCCATGGTGCTGGACGACCTGTCTCAATACCCCTTTGAGCCCCTCTGTGTTTTTCCTTTAAGCTGCTGTCTTTTAAGGTAGCTCTGCTCTTGGCTCTAACATCAGCAAAACGTGTTAGCGAACTGCATGCACTTTCTGTACACCCTTCATGCACTAAATTCTCTCTGAGTGGAGATAAGGTTTTTCTTAAACCTAACCCGGCATTTATGCCTAAGTGCTTCCCTGCGTTCACATCGGAGGTGCTGAAGCTGTCTGCTTTTCACCCTCCTCCTTTTTCCTCTGCGGAGGATCAGAGGCTTAATGCTCTATGCCTGTTCGTGCATTACAGACGTATATCAACAGGACTAGGGTTTTCCGGAAGAGTGACCAGCTCTTCATCTCATGGACGCCCCCTCACAGAGGGAATCCCGTATCTAAGCAACGCCTTTCACATTGGCTTGTGGACGCGATTGCCTTGGCATACGAATCGAAGGGAGTGCAACCACCTGGGGATATCAGAGCTCATTCTACGAGAGGCGTGGCCACCTCTTGGGCTTTGTTTAGGGGAGTGTCACTGCAGGACATCTGCTCTGCTGCGAGCTGGGCTTCTCCCCACACATTCGTGCGTTATTATCGGTTGGATGTTACTAAAACCTCAGTAGCACATTCCGTTTTGGGTGTAGGGTCATCATAGCCCTTCACTGCTGCATACCTTTTTCCTACTGTTGTCATTATAGTAGGAACAAAGCGCTTACGGGTTTTGAGCTCCTTCATGTTACCAAGCATGCATTCACATCCCTGCCCTGGTTTGTTTTTTGTTTGACAATTAGGATTTGTGTTTAAGGATTTGAGAAAATAAGTGATGGTTTCCAAAAATGTGTTTTAGCAATTCAGAAAAACTGTAATTGAGGGGAGTAGTATATAGCGGACCTGCATATGTCAAAATTTGATTGATTTATGACCCTGTTTGACAGGTGGGCGGGACTATCAATCAAATAGTGTACATACTGTCTAGTTTTTGAGAATCGTATTTTATGGGCGTTTTAGACAGCGTCTGACCGGACCGTGATCGTTTTACGATGTGTTAATCAACGAGTTGTTTTTTCCTGTGTGTGTGTGTGTGTGTGTGTGTGTTTTGTCAAGCGTATGCTGTCATGTTTATTGCTGTCAAAAAAAGTTTTATTGTTTTAGACTGTCCAGTTTCTGTCAGTTGTCACGAGCGTCTCTCTCTCTCTCCCTCTCTCTCCTGCGCTTCTCAAGCCCCCAGCCTATTTAGGTTAAAATAAATTACCCTTTAGTCTAAAGAAGGTAGTATTGTCGACCCCCCGGAGATTGTGGCCTAGGGGTCTTTGCTTATACACGAACTGTATATTTCATTAAATAAATTCATGGTGTTACAAACTTTTAGAACCTGAAGTGGTTACCATAGGCGCTGATGCACCACCTAAAATCTAAAATAAAATCTTTTACTTTTTGTCAATTTTTACCAACACAGAGTTTTAGAAACAGTACGGACCGCTTAACACCATCGCTGTTCAGACACGATGGGGCTGCTGGGTGATAACGGATGGGTAGATAGAGAGACTCTCCTGAAAACTGCCCGTCCAGAAACTGAATGTCCAAAACAACAAACTTTTTTCACATCAATAAATATGACAAGCATTCTGTGGGACAAAAAACACACACAGGAAAACCATGTTCAAGAAACCTTTTATTTTGACAATGCATATCGTGTTACATTTATCGTAAATACACCTATACACACTTGGAGGTTGGTGACATTAATGAATTCAAACCAGAAGAGGGGCTGAGATGTCTTAAAACGTTTAAAAGGTTCTTAACGTCAGCAAGGGCGTAACTTTGGGTCTACCATTGGGGGGGTTAAACTCGCGGTATATTTATTTATTTATTGAATCATTTTCTTGTGTAAAAGGTAACATGCTAATTTTCCGTTCCTGTATTATAAATACATTGTGATACTTTTACTGATTTAGACTACTTAACGTAAATGCAGCTGTTCACTTGACTATTTATGCCATAATGACACAAATTAAGTGTTTAAGCACTAGCCAGCAGTGGCAGTTTCCACATTTTTTTGTGTTCAATATTTTATCAAAAAAGAAACAAGAACTTAAAGATTAATCAATTGAATCACTGTATTGGCACCTACATGCAGCAAATGTATTATGAACACTTCAACTCTCAATACATTACACAATGGGTGGCACACTGAAGTGCAGCTTGCACCTTTATTCAGAACAGATTTCACATATTGGTGGGCATCACAAAAACTCACCATCCACTAACAAAATCTAAACAAAAGCATGTAAATACAAAAGAAGGCCTATCTGTAAATTACATTTAAGGTACTGTATGTGACAACATATAAGGCTGCAACTTAACACACATACCATTCAGATAAAAGCACCAAACACCTGTTTACGTCTTGGTGTAAAAGAAATGAACTGTGCACACACTGACTTCTTACTTAAAGGAGCATTTCACCCGTGGAAACATTCATCTTTATTAAAAGTGGATCATATTTGTAGTCAAAATGTAACATAAATTTAAAATTTGGTGCCTATTTGACAGAGAAAAGGAGTGTTTTAGTCTCATCCCCTCTACAAAGATATTGGACTTCCTCAATGATGCAAAATGATGATTTTTACATCATTAAAGGAAGGAAGTGCAACACTGAATTCCATATTTCTCCTGTATCAGGGGAAACAGAGGGAATGATGCATGACCATTCAACAAAATGACTGAGTTTCTAACATACAAAGCTTAATGCAAATGGGTGAAGTGTCCCTTTAAAAGGTCCAATTTGTCCTGATGTATGTGACACACTGCAACATGGTTCAGCCTCTGCTGTGTCATAGTTGTGCGTAAACTGGGGTCTGTTTACACTTGGTATTAAAGAGCACCAATTATGCTAATAAATTGGCACGTTAGCACGTTATTGTAATATCCCATAGTACATACATGTTATTAAAACTTGAACTAATGCACTGTGAGTCTTATAAATTGCTTACATACCTCACCGATTTCTGCATGTCTGGAAGACGCTCGGATTTAGTTCCTGTCTCCGCCTCCCAAAATGTCTAGTGTATTCGGATTGGTCAGATGACTACTCAACTGTTATTGGTCAACTGGGTTCGGCGTGTGTTTGAAAGGTTACGCCCCTGACTACGCGTGGGTTTTCCGGTTCTGACTGAGAGTCACAGGCAACATAAACAAGCGCTATATTTCTCTATAAAACGATGGTGTCTGTACTGCCTTACCACTTCAAGCTCGATCCAGAGAGTTCAGACGGCCGTTACGATATAAACGATCTCCGTCAATGAACGCGATTGGATTTAACTTTTTTAGGTGTCCTTAGCTCTGCCAGAATGCTAAACGAAGACGAAAATGTGTTGCAAAGACATCCAAAAGGTAATTATAACGTACTACATTACTTTGCAAACTATATGGAAACACCAAATGTAGCACATAGAAAGTATTTTTTGAAATGATTATAAAACTATTTCACTTGTTAACATTATTTTACTATAGTAAACTTTATTATAAAAGCCTGCTTACATACTATATTACTGTGCAAACTATATGGAAACACCAAATGTAGCACATAAAGTATTTGTTGAAATGATTATAAAACTATTTAACTTATTAACATTATTTTACTATAGTAAACTTTATTATAAAAGCCTGCTTACATACTATATTACTGTGCAAACTATATGGAAACACCAAATGTAGCACATAGAAAGTATTTGTTGAAATGATTATAAAACTATTTCATTTGTTAACATTATTTTACTATAGTAAACTTTATTATAAAAGACTGTTACATACTATATCACTGTGCAAACTATATGGAAACACCAAATGTAGCACAAAGAAAGTATTTGTTGAAATGAATGTTCTACATTATTTCACTATGTTAAACTTTTTTTATGAAAGACTGCTTACTTATAAGTGCTATGTTTTTACTTATTAGGTTTTAAGGAGAATGCAACATGTTCCAGGGCCTCTTACCTGCGTGATTCATCATCCAGGTTTTGCACAAATTGTCTAAATCCCTACACACAGAACATTTATTGTACCGACTATAAGCCTTTGAGGTGCAGGACTAGAGTAAGTTTTATTACATTTTTAAACCAATAACACTAAAGTATCATTATAGTAACAAAGTACCCAAAAGAACAAAAGATGTAACTTTAAAGAAAATATAATAGTCAGTCAAAAGTTTTTTATTTATTTATTACAAATATATATTTAAATGTTAAACAATATACAAATAAACATACTTTAGTAACCATATTGTGCTCTTGTTTCAAAAATTGTTCAATTCATTTCTTACAGCTATCTATTCAGATAAATGGCATATCAAAGCTTTGTCAGCTGGTGCTATTTAAGACGACACTATAAGGTTATCATCCTGTCGTGTGTTGTTCTCCAGATACGCTTGGAGCTTCCTGATCAGATCGGTCACAATTTTGGCTTTCGACGACCCCTGCACTGAAGATGGCATGCAATCACGTCCTCCTTTGAAGGTCTCTCAAACTGTGATGCCAGGTCCATTGGAATCGGGGTTTCCTTCAGCTTATCTTCAAATACCTCATCAAACACAAGCCTGATCACATCCTCCACATAACTGTAGAAATATTGCAGTCAATAAATCTTTTGTTTTGATCATTTATTTCCCTACTTCATACATTAAGTTTTTAATTATGAATGTATTTGAAATAAAACATTACTGCTTACGGTATGTCACTTGTGTGTTTTGGGAACATAGCCTTGTACTTTCCCTCTCCTGCTTTTGTTACGGCTTGGTGACATTGTAATGGATGGCTGCAAGGTACAAATACCTGTAAAATATAAACAAGCAATTAATTTATTGTAAAAGTAAATACTACTTTATTTAACAAAGTTACTAAAATACTTAAATACCTGCACAGCATTCCAATAAATGAGAAAATCAATTTTTTTTGCTGCAAATCTGAAATCTCAGGCTACGGACAGCAAAGGCATCCACTGATGATGGTGATGGAAACATTGTGAAACGATGCTACTGCCTGGGTTCCTATTATTATGCAGAGAAAAAAACTTTGTCATCATCAGTTATACATCTAAGACTGGTAGTGGTTTCACTAGCTAAATACATCATATGTGTTACACACCTTTGCTCCTCATATGCCAGTCTGACTCCTTGTACTGTGTGTAATGATGTTGCATGTTTGCATACAGTGTAGAAGGATGTGTCCAGCTGCGAATCTAAGATATAGACAAATAAAACAAACATGTATTCAGTCAAAAAGACATATTATAACAATAGAGTACCATGACTATAAATCGTTAGACTATTCATTAAAACGTTAATGTATTACATATTACATGGCCCAACATTAGCAACACACATTACGTGTTTACTTCGTTTCAAAATCTAAGAAAGCTTCAAGTAAATACAACAGTAAAATACATATAACTTTAAACAAATCATCTGTACTTAGAGTTTCTTGAGTTTGATCATGAGAACAAATTTTACTGGTAACAGTTTAGCTGGCATTTGTATTTGTATTTAGCTTAGCAACTTAGCAAGTTTGTAAACATGTCTAAACCAACATCGATAAAAAAAACGATAGTCTGCATAATTCAACATACACGTGTGTAAATATGGTACGTTGTTTATGAAATACAGTATTACAACACAAAACAATTAGCTTGCAAGCTTAGCTCTACACGCACATTATGTTAATCTCCGGTTACCGGTTACGTAACGTACAGTAAAAGGCAAATAATAAACGTGAATACTTACAGCCTGTGATCCAGAAGTGCACAGTAATCCAACTTTCAAGAGGAGACGTCGCGCAAATCCAGCTTCGGTTCATGAGAAGCAGTTATTGTGAAAACTCCGTGAACAACTTTTGACTGGATTTTTCCGGAACCGTATTAAACATGATGTCCTCTGTGGAAGTCCATAAAGTGCTATTTTTCCCTCGCATCTAAAGAGACAGCGTCTACTCGAGAGATTTAATCGCTTAAACAATGAAACAGGAGTTTGCAAACAGAGTCAAAGCAGGGACTCACAACCTCCGCCATTTTAGCTCTCTTCTGACTCGGCGCTCTCCACCCTCGTCTTTGAGGGCGTACCCAAGCAAAGCAGAGAGGGCTGAACTATGATAATGTTGGTCTTATCTACGTCACTAATCCCAGGAAGTAAACCGTTGCCTACAATTCGAGTGTTTTTTGTAGTCCTCGAACGTTAGAGACGATAACTCGCGTCATCGTTTTCTTTGAGGTATGTACTTTTTGAATATCGTTAGCATGTACTAATGCACACTTACACACAAAAGGATGTTTAAAAACGTGTATCCCATAATAGGTGCTCTTTAAGATGTGTTTTCATCGATCGGATCACAAGTGGACGAGAGGAAAAACATCACGTTTACTGTACACCTGGTATTTAAATCCGTCTCTTTTGTCCACTTTCGACCACTTCTGTCCTGAATACTGTGAGGGGGTGGTCTGTCGAGACGGGTTGGCGAGTCTCTCTGCTGTCATTCAAACGCGAGCGGGAGTAATTATGAGTTTATATGGACGCAAACTAATATTATGTCAGAGTCCACTGCTTGTTTAGCAAGTAAACGTACTGCACAGTGTTTTTTACTTGTATATGTTAGAGCTTTCTCTGAATTTTCAGCGCAATTGATGAAATAGGATCGCGCAACTTTCACACGCTTTCAAAATGAAACTACGGAGATCAGACGCTTTAGTTTTATCAATGAAAGGCTAAAAATAGCGCTGTTCACCGTGTGTTCAGAAAAGACGTAAAACGTTGTGATTTGTACTACCAAGTATTTAATCGTCTAACTTAGAGACCTAAAGCTCATCTCTGCCTCAGAGGAGGAGACTGGTACCACAAGGAGTAATCTGATCAGAGTTATAACTTCAGATATATCCTATATAGCTAACAAATTTGTGAAATTTTGAATAAAAAAGGAAATAAAAGCAGATCATCAGTCATTCAGCGCGGTGTGACAAGCTGCCTTGTCCTTTTCATCATGCACCGTCAGCTTTCTCCAACCATTCATCCCAGCCACTGCGCACGCGCAAAACAGTGAACAAACTTGAGAAAGCGGGTTGGGTAATACCAACTTGTCGGTGCGGTGGGGGGTTACATTACAGATTATTTAAAATATAATACTATCTTTCTTGCTGGCAAATGAAATTAATAAAGAAAACGAACATAAGTGTTCATTCGTAATATTTCATATTTATTTTAATCTGAATGATGTGATGATATTGGGGGGGTTATATTAGCTGGATTTGATTTTTGCGGGGGTCATGACCCCCGTAACCCCCGTGCAAATTTTGCGCATTACATCAGATATAAGAGCGCATCAGCGTACCTTACCACCACGGTTTTAAAAGGCACTAGTTTACAACCCGGCCCTGCTGTGAATTCTCTCTCACACACAGACCAGCTTCTGTAAGTTTGAGGCTGATCAGAAAAATAGTTCAATAGATAATATCAGATTTAGGTTTAACTAGATTAGTGCTGCAACGACGCGTCGACGTCATCGATTACGTCGACTATGAAAATACGTCGACATGCGTAAAATGCGTCGACGCGTCGCTGTTTACATTAATTTCGCCTAATGGCGGCTTCTGCTCCTGGCAGTGTTATACATACATTGATTTGTTTGTGTGCGCCACAAAATCAACAATGGCCGCAACATTTACATTTTTATTTTCATTTAAAACGGCTTCATTTGTTGTTGTGAGCGCTCGGTGGTGCCTCTCTTGTGCACGCGCGCTCTCTCTCTTTCTCTGCGTGAAGCCCCTAGACAGCGCCTCTCATACATGACACTGAGTGAAAGAATTAAAAGTTGGCTGTGTTTTCCATGCGGATTCCATGCGGATTCCTCTGTGTACTTGCATTTTCACGTAAACGTCAGATGTTACTGGCAGAGAAGACGACTGATTCGAGTTTATCATAAAGGTTAGCAGTGTTTTCCCACATACACTGCGCAAGCTCTCTCTCTCCTATGCCCGCACATGCCTTCTGTAGTAACTCTGTGTAATGGCAATTTTTTAATTTGCGTCGAATTGTCTGCAATGTCGCTTTTATAAATCAAGATTTTAGTAACTTGGTAGTTAAAATAACAGCTGGTTGGATTAAACACAAGGTTATTGGGTCATGTTAAGTCACTATTTTAATAGTCTTTGGGGTGGTTTCCTGGACAGAGATTAGCTTAAACCAGGACTAGACCTTAGTTTAATTAAGAAATATAATTAGTTTAAACAAACATGCCTTACTAAAAACAGTACTTGTGTGCTTTTTTAGGCCAAACTAAGGGCACTGATGTATTTTAAGATATGTCAGTGCAAGATGTTTTCAGTTTGGACAGCTCTTATATTTATTTTAGTCTAGGACTAGTCTAATCCCTGTCTGGGAAACCGCCCCTATATGTCTGACAACAGAACAGATAATATGTGAAAATAGCATTCAGTTGTGTTAAAATACAATAAAACAAACAATGACTGTCAGATCAGACAAAGTAGAAAAACAGATTATCCAACAGATTAAATAGCTAATCAAAAAAAAGAACACTGTATTAATAAAAAAAAATAGTCGTTAGAGTAGTCGACTAATCGGAAAAATAATCGCTAGATTAGTCGACAGAAGAAATAGTCGTTAGTTGCAGCTCTAAACTAGATACATGTAAAATATTTGATTCTTGAATATCTATAAGAAACTTTGGATGTTAAAGAGCACCTATTATGGGATACACGTTTTTAAACATCCTTTTGTGTGTAAGTGTGCATTAGTACATGCTAACGATATTCAAAAAGTACATACCTCAAAGAAAACGATGACGCGAGTTATCGTCTCTAACGTTCGAGGACTACAAAAAACACTCGGATTGAAGGCAACAGTTTACTTCCTGGGATTAGTGACGTAGATAAGACCAACATTATCATAGTTCAGCCCTCTCTGCTTTGCTTGGGTACGCCCTCAAAGACGAGGGTGGGGTGGGGAGCGCCGAGTCAGAAGAGAGCTAAAATGGCGGAGGTTGGGAGTCCCTGCTTTGACTCTGTTTGCAAACTCTTGTTTCATTGTTTAAGCGATTAAATCTCTCGAGTAGACGCTGTCTCTTTAGATGCGAGGGCAAAATAGCACTTTATGGACTTCCACAGAGGACATCATGTTTAATACGGTTCCGGAAAATTCCAGTCAGAAGTTGTTCACGGAGTTTTCACAATAACTGCTTCTCATGAACCGAAGCTGGATTTGCGCGACGTCTCCTCTTGAAAGTTGGATTACTGTGCACTTCTGGATCACAGACTGTAAGTATTCATGTTTATTATTTGCCTTTTACTGTACATTACGTAACCGGTAACCGGAGATTAACATAATGTGCGTGTAGAGCTAAGCTTGCAAGCTAATTGTTTTGTGTTGTAATACTGTATTTCATAAACAACGTACCATATTTACACACGTGTATGTTGAATTATGCAGGCTTTTATTACGTTTTAATGAATAGTCTTACGATTTATAGTCGTTGTACTCTATTGTTATGATATTTCTTTTTGACTGAATACATGTTTGTTTTATTTGTCTATATCCTAGATTCGCAGCTGTACACATCCTTCTACACTGTATGCAAACATGCAACATCATAACACACAGTACAAGGAGTCAGACTGGCATATGAGGAGCAAAGGTGTTTAACATATTATGTATTTACCTAGTGAAACCACTACCAGTCTTAAATGTATAACTGATGATGACAAAGTTTTTTTTCTCTGCATAATAATAGGAACCCAGGCAGTAGCATCGTTTCCCAATGTTTCCATCATCATCATCAGTGGATGCCTTTGCCGTCCGTAGCCTGAGATTTCAGATTTGCAGCAAAAAAAATTGATTTTCTCATTTATTGGAATGCTGTGCAGGTATTTAAGTATTTTAGTAACTGTGTTAAATAAAGTAGTATTTACTTTTACAATAAATTAATTGCTTGTTTATATTTTACAGGTATTTGTACCTTGCAGCCATCCATTACAATGTCACCAAGCCGTAACAAAAGCAGGAGAGGGAAAGTACAAGGCTATGTTCCCAAAACACAAATGACACACCGTAAGCAGTAATGTTTTATTTCAAATACATTCATAATTAAAAACTTAATGTATGAAGCAGGGAAATAAATGATCAAAACAAAAGATTTATTGACTGCAATATTTCTACAGTTATGTGGAGGATGTGATCAGGCTTGTGTTTGATGAGGTATTTGAAGATAAGCTGAAGGAATCCCCGATTCCAATGGACCTGGCATCACAGTTTGAGAGACGTTCAAAGGAGGACGTGATTGCATGCCATCTTCAGTGCAGGGGTCGTCGAAAGCCAAAATTGTGACCGATCTGATCAGGAAGCTCCAAGCGTATCTGGAGAACAACACACGACAGGATGATAACCTTATAGTGTCGTCTTAGATAGCACCAGCTGACAAAGCTTTGATATGCCATTTATCTGAATAGATAGCTGTAAGAAATGAATTGAACAATTTTTGAAACAAGAGCACAATATGGTTACTAAAGTATGTTTATTTGTATATTGTTTAACATTTAAATATATATTTGTAATAAATAAAAAAAACTTTTGACTGACTATTATATTTTCTTTTAAGTTGCATCTTTTGTTCTTTTGGGTACTTTGTTACTATAATGATACTTTAGTGTTATTGGTTTAAAAATGTAATAAAACTTACTCTAGTCCTGCACCTCAAAGGCTTATAGTCGGTACAATAAATGTTCTGTGTGTAGGGATTTAGACAATTTGTGCAAAACCTGGATGATGAATCACGCAGGTAAGAGGCCCTGGAACATGTTGCATTCTCCTTAAAACCTAATAAGTAAAAACATAGCACTTATAAGTAAGCAGTTTTTCATAATAAACTTTACCAAAGTGAAATAATGTAGAACATTCATTTCAATTAATACTTTCTTTGTGCTACATTTGGTGTTTCCATATAGTTTGCACAGTAATATAGTATGTAACAGTCTTTTATAATAAAGTTTACTATAGTAAAATAATGTTAATAAGTGAAATAGTTTTATAATCATTTCAACAAATACTTTCTATGTGCTACATTTGGTGTTTCCATATAGTTTGCACAGTAATATAGTATGTAAGCGGTCTCTTATAATAAAGTTTACTATAGTAAAATAATGTTAATAAGTGAAATAGTTTTATAATCATTTCAAATAAAACCTTCTATGTGCTACATTTGGTGTTTCCATATAGTTTGCAAAGTAATGTAGTACGTTATAATTACCTTTTGGATGTCTTTGCAACACATTTTCGTCTTCGTTTAGCATTCTGGCAGAGCTAAGGACACCTAAAAAAGTTAAATCCAATCGCGTTCATTGACGGAGATCGTTTACATCGTAACGGCCGTCTGAACTCTCTGGATCGAGCTTGAAGTGGTAAGGCAGTACAGACACCATCGTTTATAGAGAAATATAGCGCTTGTTTACGTTGCCTGTGACTCTCAGTCAGAACCGGAAAATCCACGCGTAGTCAGGGGCGTAACCTTTCAAACACACGCCGAACCCAGTTGACCAATAACAGTTGAGTAGTCATCTGACCAATCCGAATACACTAGACATTTTGGGAGGCGGAGACAGGAACTAAACCGAGCGTTTTCCAGACATGCAGAAATCGGTGAGGTATGTAAGCAATTTATAAGACTCACAGTGCATTAGTTCAAGTTTTAATAACATGTATGTACTATGGGATATTACAATAACGTGCTAACGTGCTAATTTATTAGCATAATTGGTGCTCTTTAAAAGCAAAATTTAAGATCGAATAGCATTTGTCATAAAACACACATGGGCGCTTCATCTTAAAAACATGACATAGATCAGAGACATGGTTCTAAGCCAAACTAAAATGCAGACAGAATTACATTTGTTGTGTAATAAACACATATTCACACTTGGAGGTTAGATGCAACTATGAATACAATCCAGAACATGGGGTAAAAATGTCTTAAACTTTAAAAAGTTTGTTTTTAAACCCATAGATATGTGAGGGCATGTGCTTTATTGCGCTATGCAATAACGTGTTTTAATCGTTATCTTGTGAGTGTGGGATAATGATATGCCTAAAATAACCTTTATATAGCCAGAGCACTCAGAATTACATTTATTGTGTAATAACCACATATTCACAGTTGGTTTAAAGGTGACATTAATTTAAAACAAACCCCAGAATATGAGATGAAAATGTCTTTAATCGTTTAAAAGTTTCTTAACGGCAGATATGAACACGCATCCACGTATGTTCTCTATTGTAAACGTCGGAGCCCTGATCTTAACAGAATCCTGTGCATGAAAAGATTCACAGATCTCGTGAAGCGAATCAGCTTTTATTCAGTTTAAAATAAATAGACTTTAGTCTAAAGAATTGTCGACCTCCGGTGGTTTTGATACAATTCATTGCTTAAATATACACGTACTGAATATTTCATTAAATAATTTTGTGATGTTACAAACTTTTAGATCCTGCAGTGTTTGCCATAAAATAGGCGCTGGTCCTCTATCTAAAATCTAAAATAAACCTTTTACTTTTTGTCAGAGTGGACCATATTACATTTTACCAACACGGTTTTAAAAGACTAACTAGTTCACAATCCGCCCCTGCTGTGAATTATCTCACACACACACACACACACACACACACACACACACACACACACACACACACACACACACACACACACACACACACACACACACACGCTCACGGAGCAGCTTCTGAACGCTGACTGATCAGAAAAATAGCGTATAGTTAAATAGATAATAGCAGATTTAAGTTTAACCAGATACAACTAAAATATTTGATTCTTGCGTGACTTTAAAGAAGGCTCTTGATAAAACAAACGTTTATATCAAGCTGTATTTGTCGTAAAATACACGCTGTCACTTCACCTAAAATCTAAAATAATACTTTATTTTTGTCAGAGCAGGCAATATAAGATTCGTTGTATAATATACACATGGTTTTAAGAAGCCAATAATAAAAACAAAAACAAACCCTGAATATGGGGTGAATACGTCTTAAAACATTTAAAAGATTATTAACGGGATATATGAACGTGCACTCGGCGCAAGCTTCTGTAAGTTTGAGACTGATCAGAAAAATAGTTCAATAGATAATATCCGATTTAGGTTTAACCAGATACATGTAAAATATTTGATACTTGAATGTCTATAAGAAACTTTTGACAAAACAAACGTTTATATCAAGATGAATTTGTCATAAAATAAAACGCAGCCACTTCACCTAAAATCTAAAATAATACTTTTATCAGAGCAGACAATATAAGACTCATTGTATAATATACACTTATGGTTTTAAGAAGCATTTAATTAAAAATAAACCCTTAAGATGGGATGAAGACGTCTTAAAAACATTTAAAAGTTTATTAACGTCAGATATAAGTGCGCATCATCGTATTCTGTCACCATCGGTGCGCGTATACACATGTCTTAATCAGAGACTTGGTTAAAGAATCCCCTAAATCTAAAATAAACCCTTATTTTGCCATAGCGGACAGAATTACATTTATTAAGTTTATTTTAAAACGACCGATATGTACACGCACCCTGCTCGTTCTCTCACCACCGGTGAGCGAGCTTTAATACGCGTGAAGCTAGAGAGCAGGTCATGAAAAGACTCACGGACCTAGTGAAGCGGTTAAAATGTTATTTAGTTTAAAATATACAGGCTTTCGTCTAAAGAAACAGACAGGACCGTTGAACACCGGCCCCCGCTGTGGGCTGGGGGCTTGAGAAGCGCAGGAGAGAGAGAGAGGGAGAGAGAGAGAGGGAGAGAGACGCTCGTGACAACTGACAGAAACTGGACAGTCTAAAACAATAAAACTTTTTTTGACAGCAATAAACATGACAGCATACGCTTGACAAAAAACACACACACACAGGAAAAAACAACTCGTTGATTGACACGTCGTAAAACAATCACGGTCAGACGGTGTCTAAAACGCCCATAAAATACGATTCTCAAAAACTAGACAGCATGTACACTATTTGACATATGCAGGTCCGCTATATACTACTGAGGGGCTATTCCTGCCTCTCTCTAGCATCAGGCCACAGCAGTGTTTGAAAGGCACAAGGCTGAAATCAATTCTGTTTTGAATGTGTGGTTCCCAGTTTTGACACCAGTGTGTTAGCATTTGAAAAAAGTGCTGTAAATTGTGCAGGTTGTGGTTAAAGTCATGGGATAAGTGTGTAGAGTTTTGAAAACTGTGTTCAAGCAATGAAAAATGAACTAGAGTTTGGTCCACATGAACTGCTGCTGTGCAGACTGTACTTAGAGTTTTGCACATGTGACTCCAGTTGTGCCCACTGTCGTTTAGCAATCGGAAAAAACCCGTAATTGTCAGAAGTACACATATCTTTAGGCGGCCTTTCTGTTGAGGTTTTCATGTTCTCCCTGTGTCAGTGTGGGTACACTCCGGGTACTCTGATTTCCTCTTACAGGCCAAAGGGATGCAGGTTAGGTGATTTGGACATGCCAAGATGCCTCCTTCCAACACCCCAAATGTGTGTGTCACAAGGTGACGATCTTTCCGGGGCGGAACCAAAAATTGGGAAAGTTTGGTTCCGCCCGGATGTTTCCGCCCAGACCGGAGAAAAGAAACACCGGACATCCGGCAGTCTCGCGAAGGCTGTAATCAGCCGATTAAGCACAGCTGTGCATAGTTAAGAAGATCGCTGGGTGATTGGATAACTGGAGTACACGGAGGAGTATTTTAAGAGCAGTTAAAGCACAGTTTGAGAGTCGGGCACGAGAGGGGGATCGACGCGGGGAAAGCTCCTCTGCCTAGGGCAGGAACAGTCCAAACGTACCTTTTGAAGAGCCCGCAGGCTCTGTTGATCCGGGCTGCGCTCGGAGCGCGCGGAGAGAAGACAGGAGCTGCCTGGGGCGAAAGAAAGGCGATACGTGGTGGAGACAAGGAGCACCCCGAAGAGAGCATTGTGCTGACAAGTTGGGTCGTAGTGTGTGCTGAGGAACGGAGCTGTGCTCATTGCTAGATGTGGTGGCTGTCTGTATTTCTCACTCTCTCGTTGTAGTATGCGGCGGACCTGCTGGAGTGAACGGAAAATCCTATGGGTAGAAGGAACCTTGGTCTAAACAGCACTTTTGAAGAAGTAAAGCAGGAAGAAAATCGACCTTGTTGTACAACGTAAACAAAGGCTATCCGCTGTGAGTATACATTTTGGTGTGGAGCAACTTGCAGAAATTAACCTGTGTAATCGTTTGAAACCTCCAGGAGAAGGAGGGCGGCCCTACCCCTAAAACAGCGTGGTGGGTGAGCCGTTAGGAGCGTCAATCTAAGCAGCCACAGCAACGAAACATTATTCTGGTCGTATTTCCATCGCCCTTATTTCAGCCCAAGTGAAGTGGAGGACGCCGGGCGTTTCCTTTGTGTGTACACTTATAGTATGGTGAGTGAGACTTTGCAATTAAGCTTTTCACGTTGGAGTGGTGCTGTGTATTTGCTGTGGGTTGCTGTATGTCTTGTCAGACGAAGCCCCGCATCATTCATTCTTCTACTGGGCAGAGGACGGAGAGGCTTACGACCTCAGAATTTACCGCTACTATACGCAGTGTGCTGTTTCGGAGTACGAAGGGACGCAGATCAAGAGCTGTCAGTGACTGTGAGTAAAATATTGGAAATATTCGTGGTGTAAACTTACCTGTGTCTGTCTTTGTCGCAGAGTCAGAGGCGAAAGGGTCCGCCGCCCCCGCGGTCTCTACAAAGGGGCGCCCCTGTCCAGGATTCGATCGCCCTACGGGCAGTGGAGATAGGGCAGCGCTCGACCCGGTGAGGTGGTGTGTGACCTTCGCCCCTCTGCTGACCTACGGAGGAAACTATACCTACCCAGAGAGCTGTAAACAGCAGAGCCGCGACTACCTGTGGAGAGAAAGGAGAACGAGAGTGAATAATTGGAGAACAGACTGTGTAACGCGATACCTACCCAGAGAGCTGTAAACAGCATAGTCGGTGAGCAATACTCGAAGTCCAAGTAACAGTGTTTTTGTGTCCTAGCGACCACCTGTGGAGAGAGAGGAGAACGAGAGTGAATAATTGAAGAACAGACTGTGAACGTGGTACCTACCCAGAGAGCTGTAAACAGCATAGTCGGTGAGCAATACTCGAAGTCCAAGTAACAGTGTTTTTGTGTCCTAGCGACCACCTGTGGAGAGAGAGGAGAACGAGAGTGAATAATTGAAGAACAGACTGTGAACGTGGTACCCACCCAGAGAGCTGTAAACAGCAGAGCCGTGAGAAATACTCGAAGTCCAAGTAACAGTGTTTTTGTGTCCTAGCGACCACCTGTGGAGAGAAAGAAGAACGAGAATGAACATTAGGACTGTGTGGAGATCCAGTCGGTGGCGAAGGAGGAGAGCCTAGAGTGGCCATTATTTTAAGTTTCCCGTTTTCCCTTCCCTATTTATTCTTTTTAAGTAAATTAAATAAAGTACATTTTAAATTATGCTTACCTTGTGTGTCTGGTCATTGGGGTGGCTTTGAGAATCTCCTCGAGGTGGAGAAAGGGGCGTGACCTTATTTACATCTGGGTCCACCCCTACCTGTGACATGTGTATGGTTCATCTTTTGTGATAAATGACGACAAATTATTAGTGATTGCTAACACCGCTCTCTTCTACTGGATCAGAAGTTTAAGTGACAGCGCATCATCAACCCTGTTTAACTGGAATTGCACCTAAATAGGGAATTTATCGCCACAAACGTCTGAAAGGTTTACCTGTCATTCTGTAGCCTGGCTCCGCCCTCCTACGTGCTTCCGCTTAATTTTGATTTCACTTCATTACTACGTCTGGGTCTGCTGTGTAAAGTTTCGTTTTCTCCTGCAAAAATCTGCAGGTCCAATCAGCGAACAGATGGGGGTGGCTAAGAACGATGACGTTGAGGTCGTACGTCAGTTTGAGTTGTAGTTCAGTAATGGCAGCGGAGAAAGACGTGAGAAAAGCTATTCGGTCCGTTGTTGCAAAACTGCCGAATATACAGCAGTTAAAGCCGGAGCAAGAACCAGGTTGGCTAAGTTTTGTTGGTTTGATCATTCAGACTTATTGTTTCCGGCCGGTTTCGACACATGATATACGTCATGACCCCCGCAAAAATCAAATCCAGCTAATATAACCCCCCCAATATCATCACATCATTCAGATTAAAATAAATATGAAATATTACGAAAGAACACTAATGTTCGTTTTCTTTATTAAAGGGACACTTCACCCATTTGCATTAAGCTTTGTATAGTTAGAACCCCAGTAATGTTTTTGAATGGTCATGCATCATTTTCTCAGTTGCCGCTGAGACAGGAGAAATACAGATTTCAGTGTTGCACTTCCTTCTTTCAATGATGTAAAAATCATCATTTTGCATCATTGAAAGAAGGAAGTCCAATATCTTTGTTGAGGGAGTGAGACTACAAACACCCCTTTTCTCGGCCAAATAGGCACCAAATTCGAAATGTATGTTATATTTCGACTATACTGCCGTCCAAAGCGAAAGCGCAGTAACTACACACTTGGTCGAAATTGAGTTAAGGCTTGAAATGAGCTTTATGACATCTGTTCTGTCTTGTGACAAAGTCTCCTGGTTCAATTTTGTCCCGTTTCAGAGAAATGAGGGTGTCAAAATTGCAGCAACTACAAAATCCATGCTAATACCAAGGCAAACCGCAGTAAGTGATGTTACTGCGTTCTGGATTTGTTTTTCCGGCTTTGATACCGCAGATACTGTGGTTTCCCCCGATCGTAACACACAGAAACAACAAACCATGGCACAATCCCGCGGCCAAATGATGGTTGAACTCGCGTTAAAACGCAAAAAAACAAATACTGGTAAGGAAGATAGCTAAATAATAACTCATGCTAAGGCAAATTACAGCTTTATAAGTAGTTAACATTGACTAGCCAGCTGCTAGCAAGTTTTGACCTACCTGTGCTCGTCCATTGAAGGCAATATCCTCCGACAATAATGATATAATCCGATTCAAGCGCATTGGTGTTTGTTGATTCGAACATCTCTCCACTTTTTAGGCAGCTAATCAAATTGTATTGACAGGGGTTACTCCATCAAAAGTTTGATAAGAGTCTGGTTAAGTTTTATTGTTAGGCAAAGATAGCGGAGCCCAGTCAAACTGATGAGCGCAGCCGGGCCAGCAGAAAGCACACTATGTGAAAAAGTACACTTCCATAATAAGTGCTCTTTCTCCACGAACTAATTTTGTAGGCTACTTAATATTAAAACATTTAGTTTAGTACTTCTTAAGCTAATCTTAAAAATATCTAAGTTTACATAACTGTGCTACTTTGAGATGAAAATTAACTAAAATGTACATACTGTTAGTTACCACTTATAGTACATTTGAAACAATAATATCTTTGGGACAAACGTGTTCTTCTATTTTTAAATTATGTTAATTTTTAACTACTTTTTTAAAGTAAACCTCGTCTAATGTAATTTTTTAATAAATAAAAATTAATAAAGTGAGTTAAATACTCTCTTTGTGGTAAAAGGAGCATTTTTAGCATTCACAAACATAAATAAAACTATTACTGTACAAACGGTTTGTGTGCGCGGCCCCTTTAAGACCATGCACGTACCCTTTAAGCCCGTGCGCGTCATGAAGAGACTCAGGTGAATGTGAGGGGAGCTGTGAGGAAGCGCTACGAGCCGTTTCAAGTTCAAGTGTGTGCGTACATCAAGGAAAGTGAGTTATTAACAATATAAATATTATCCAGAGCATGTTTATGTTGCAGTTATGCGGGATATCACCGTTAGGTGATTTAAACTTGAGTTATTGAGCTCGTTTATCGAGTGTTAATGTATGCGCGATCCTCCGTGCATTTCCCGCCATATCGAGTTTATTGTTTGATTTATATTGCTATTTTGTTAGGTTTCCTGCCCCGCAGATGTATTCCCAGTATGCTCATGATCAACCATGGGATACACCCAAACATCCTTATCCTGGGCATCCCCGAATGGCATCCCATAACTTATCACCTGCAATGGCGTCTGTGGATACGACAGAGAAGTATTACAAAGGACCATGCCCCACTATTCCTTACTTCCGGAACAAAGATCCGAGTGAGTTCGCTCGTCTGAAGATGGCCTTGGATAACCTCTTACCACCTGACAGTACAGAAATGTTCAAATATCAGATCCTAGTTGACCATCTGCAGCTAGAGGATGCTTGTCTAATAGCTGACTCCTACCTGCATTCTCCAACACCGTACAGGGACACCATGATGGCCCTCAACGAGCGGTTTGGTCAGCCTCACCAGGTAGCATTGAAGAGAATCGCCACTATTCTCGATTCCCCTGATATCAGTCGCAATGATCCATCAGCCTTTGAGAAGTTCTCCCTCCAAGTGCAGTCTTTAGTTGGTCTGCTTAAGACATTAGGCCAGGAAGGTAACATTGAGTTGCAGTGTGGGTCGCATGTTGCACGTCTTCTCAGTAAACTGCCACCTGAAAGACGGGCCGATTTTCGCCGCCATATGTTACACCTGCCTGGAGTGACATATTCACTGATGGATCTGGCAGACTGGCTCAAATATGAATCCTGGTGTCAAAGTTACGATGATCAAACCATCAGGAAGGAAAGCCGACCCAAAACAGAGTCCCGGGTAGCTCAGCGGTCACGTCGAACCACTGCCACTTTACTGACTGGGTCTGGAAATAGTTCGGAGGCAATAATTACATATCCTGCGGCCAAGGATGAGGAAAGGGCCAAGAGTAAGCTCGCAGTTTATTGCTTCTACTGTCAAAACTCAGAGCATGCATTCAGTCAATGCCCCAAAATTCCGACCCTCACCAAAGACCAACTCTCGGAGTGGATACGCACCAGTCGAAGATGTTGGCGGTGCGGCCGTGCTCATCAGGCTGCCCAATGCGGTTTGAAGAAACCATGTCCGCTTTGTCAGAGAAAGCATCTACGAATTCTTCATGAGGTTAATGAGAGGCCGGCCACTGAAGCATCCAAAACAGAGGCATGTCTAGTTAGTTCAGCAACGCAGACATTGTACCTGAACAAACCAACCAGCAGTAAGAAAGTCTTACTCAAAGTTGTCAGAGTGCTGCTGCATCATGGAGATAACACACTGGACACGTTTGCAATCCTCGATGATGGCTCAGAGCGTACGATGCTCCTAACAGAGGCCGCACAGAAGCTTGGTCTACAAGGGACTCCAGAAAATTTAGCTCTGAGAACTATCAGACATGATGTGCAGACTATCAATGGCGCTGCAGTTTCATTTCACATTTCTCCATACACCAAGCCAAGTAAACGTTATCTTATATCTGGAGCTTTCACTGCCCCTCAGCTTGATCTAATAGATCATTCTTACCCAATTACTAAGCTGCAGAAGCAATACAATCACCTGGCTGGATTACCACTGCCGTGCTTTGAAAGAGTGAAGCCTCTCATCCTAGTTGGTGCAGATCAAACCCACATTATCTCACCTATCGAACCGGTGAGACTTGGTCCTGCTGGAGGTCCAGCTGCTATAAGAACCAAACTGGGATGGACACTTCAGGGACCTACCAGCTTACTGGAACACAGACTCAAGCCAAACCAATGTCTACACATTTGCACTTCACCCTGTACTGCTGAGGTACTCAAGCATGTTGAAAGGCTGTGGCAAGTGGATGTTCTGCCATTTCAGAATGTTAAAGAGTGCACAAGATCTAAGCAGGACAGAGAGGCCATCGAGCTTCTGGAGTCTAAGACTGTTCGCGTAGAGGTGGAGGGAACAAGACGGTATGCAACACCTTTGCTGCGTAAGGGTGACATGCCCTATCTCCACGCCACGATGGAAGCCGTCATGCCACGTTTACGAAGTACTGAAAGGAAATTGGCAAGAGACTCTCAACAGGCTGAAGCTTATTCTGCAGAGATTCAGAAACTGGTACAGTCTGGAGCTATCAAAAGGCTCAGTCCCAAAGAGAGGGACAAAGATGGTGAAACTTGGTTTATTCCCCACCACATGGTAAGTCATAATGGGAAGAACCGTGTGGTGTTTGACTGCTCCTTTAAGTTCAATGGCATCAGTCTGAATGAATCACTCCTTGCTGGTCCCACCTTGGGTTCATCACTCCTTGGGGTCTTACTCAGGTTCCGTGAGCATGCAGTGGCCATAAGCGCAGACATCAAGGGCATGTTTCATCAGGTCCGCCTTCTTCCAGAAGATAGACCTCTTCTTCGGTTTATCTGGCGTGACTCAAAGGAAGGTGGTGCCCCTGATGTCTTTGAGTGGCAAGTTCTTCCCTTCGGGACGACGTGTAGCCCCTGCTGTGCTACTTTTGCCTTACAGCGTCACGTGAAAGAACACAGCCAACCCGACGAAGACGTGAGGTTTTCAGTAGAACAATGTTTCTACGTGGACAACTGCTTACAGAGTCTGCCATCAAAAGAGGAGGCTAAGCAATTGGTGGACAAGTTGAGGGGGCTGTTAGCTGAAGGGGGCTTTGAATTGAGACAGTGGGCCAGCAACGTACCTGCTGTCGTGCAACATCTTCCATGTGAAGCCAGGTCAGATGGTCTTGAACTTTGGTTGGCTCATGAAAAGACAGAGGTCCAGGAGTCTACTTTGGGACTTAGCTGGAACTGCCCTTCAGATGTACTGACATACCGCCACCGTCCCATAGTTCATGGTGCTCCTACCATGCGGATTATTTACAAAGTTTTAGCCAGTCAGTACGACCCCCTGGGGTATATCCTTCCGTACACCACCCGGGGAAAGGTGTTGGTGCAAAGGCTTTGGAGTAAACAGCATGGCTGGGATGATACTCAACTTCCACAAGCCTTAGTCCAAAGTTGGAACGAATGGGAAAGTGAGCTGCCGTTTCTTCCCAAGATCAGTTTCTCAAGAGCGTACTTACCAGCATCAGTAGACCAAGTCAGAGCTGTTACAGATCTTCACATATTCAGCGATGCGTCAGAAAGCGCATATGGAGCAGTCGCTTACCTGCGTACTGAAGATCAGCTTGGTAAGATCCACATCTCGTTCGTCCTGGCGCGCTCTAGAGTAGCACCAAGAAGAGTCCTGTCAGTGCCACGTCTAGAGCTCTGTGCTGCTGTAACTGGTGCACAGTTGGCAAACCTCTTAAGAAAGGAGTTAACGTTGCCCATTCGCCACACAATCCTTTGGACAGACTCCACTACTGCGCTGTCATGGATACACTCAGAGTCTTGCCATTTCAAAGTTTTCGTCGGGACCAGGGTGGCTGAAATCCACGAGCTAACCAACCTCACTGCCTGGCGATATGTGGATTCGGTTCAAAATCCAGCCGACGATCTTACACGTGGAAAGACCCTGAGTGATCTCTCGAGGCCCAACAGGTGGTGTCAAGGACCCCCATTTCTGCTCCATCCACCAGAAAACTGGCCGTCAAACCCGACAGAGCGCACTGCAATTGACAAGTCGGAGCTAAAGAAATCTTCATTCTGTGGAGTAACAAATACAAAGGAACTAATTGGCAGTGAGCACAGAACATGGACAGAACTCATGGAAACAACTGCACGGGAGCTACATGGGGCGGCGGGAGAACCAGGGGAACCTACAGCAGGTACTTACCAAGCAGCGGAGACTTACATCCTCCAGAAGATACAGGATGAGAGTTTCCAAGAGGAATTACAACGACTGAAGTCTGGCAAGGATCTTCAACGTAGCAGTCGCCTACTCACCTTAGCTCCCGAATATGATGAGGCTTCAAATCTACTCAGAGTTGGTGGTAGGCTGAGGCGTGCGGAAACGTTAGATCCTGCTGTGAAACATCCTGTAGTTCTGGATGCCAAACATCCCGCTGTGAAGCTACTTCTCCAGGACTATGATAAGAATCTCTGCCACCCAGGCCCTGATAGAGTGTTTGCAGAAGTAAGACGGCAATTCTGGGTTCTAAGAGGAAGAGAGGCAATTCGTAACCTGCAGCATGCTTGTACAGAATGCCAGCGTTTGAGAGCCAAACCATCTGTTCCCAAAATGGCAGACCTTCCCTTAGCACGGCTGCGTCTTTACAAACCTGCGTTCTACTCCACTGGAGTTGATTGCTTTGGTCCCTTCCTTATAAAGATTGGACGGCGAGTGGAGAAGAGGTGGGGAATCCTTTATAAGTGTCTTACCACACGAGCCGTACACATAGATCTTCTGCACAGTTTGGACACGGATTCATTTCTAATGTCACTTCGGAGGTTTATTGCACGCAGAGGCTCACCTGTGGAATTACTGTCTGACCAAGGGACGAATTTCCGAGGAGGAGAACGGGAGCTCCGGGAGGCTTTCCAGTCCATGTCACATGATCTTCAGCAAAGACTCGCTCCACAGAAGATAGCATTTCATTTCAATCCTCCTGCAGCACCACACTTTGGGGGAGTGTGGGAGAGGGAGATAAGATCCATAAAGATGGCATTATCTGCAACTATTGGGGCCCAATCTGTATCAGAGGAAGTACTCAGGACTGTGTTAATTGAGGTGGAGAACATCCTTAATTCAAAACCTCTTGGGTATGTGTCTTCCAATGTGGCCGATCTTGACCCAGTAACCCCCAACCTTCTTCTCACGGGGCGGCTCGATAGCTCCTTGCCTGCAGTTATCTACCCTAAGGAGGAAGGCCTGAGTCATCGACGATGGAAGCACTCCCAGGTGCTTGCTGACCATTTCTGGTCCTCCTTTATCCGCCATTACCTTCCAAATCTCCAGGTCAGACATAAATGGCATCACACAGGCTCTGATATAACCCAAGGCACTGTAGTCATGATAATGGATCCCCAGCAGCCAAGGGCACACTGGCCGGTTGGAATGGTAGTCCAGGTGCACCCTAGTCAAGATTCAAAGGTGAGATCAGTGGACGTCCAGGTCGAAGGCAAAGTTTATATGAGACCTGTGGCTCGACTAGTGGTTCTACCTCCAATTCCGGAAGAGGACAAGGAGGAGCTTCAAACACCCACTGTAGCATCATTAACGCACACGCGGCCCTCTCATAATTCAAATTGAGTATGCAATTTGGGGGCGGCTGTACAAACGGTTTGTGTGCGCGGCCCCTTTAAGACCATGCACGTACCCTTTAAGCCCGTGCGCGTCATGAAGAGACTCAGGTGAATGTGAGGGGAGCTGTGAGGAAGCGCTACGAGCCGTTTCAAGTTCAAGTGTGTGCGTACATCAAGGAAAGTGAGTTATTAACAATATAAATATTATCCAGAGCATGTTTATGTTGCAGTTATGCGGGATATCACCGTTAGGTGATTTAAACTTGAGTTATTGAGCTCGTTTATCGAGTGTTAATGTATGCGCGATCCTCCGTGCATTTCCCGCCATATCGAGTTTATTGTTTGATTTATATTGCTATTTTGTTAGGTTTTAACACATTGATAGTTGCTGTTTATATAAGTAAGTGTATTTATATTGCATATGATTGTAATATGAAGATTTAAGTTGAGCATTTAGATATTTGATATATATTTTGCAGTTATTACTTCACGCCCATATTGTTAATGCTACTGTGTGGATAATATAATTTATTCCTAACTACATTTATAAGTACTGGGCTGTATTATTGTATTTTGTGTAATTTATCATATCTTATGTATATCTGTTTTGTGTTTTATTTGTACAGACCACACATACACAAACCCTCCTTTCTTCAGTAAAGTTTAATCAGTATCTGAATGGTGCTTGACTCAATTCTTGGACTCTAATCGGTCCACCAGGATAAAGTGTACCTATCCAACAGCCCTTAAGTCAGTTTAATTTCCAATCCAACAATTACAGTTATTAAAAACAATCAAAATGTATTAAGAAGCATGAGAAAAAGTTGAATGAACACATTTAGTTCGTAGATACTGCACTTTGCTTTTGCAATAGTGTTTTAGTTGTGTAAGGTCTTTCAAAGGCAGAGTGCAGTATCTGCATTTTGGGAGTCAAAGGTCACATCAGTGGTCATGATTTTTATCTATAAAAAATTTCTTCCTAACAAGGCATTACATGAATGCATTACCACTAATCTACCTACAACATGTTTGGCTGGCTAGTGTAAAAACTTTAAAGCCATTTTTCTCAGTTTCAGTGTTTGCGTAGATACTGCACTTAGGCTTTGGAGGGCAGTATAAATATAACACACTTTCAATAAAGATTTATGTTTCTATGTTGAAATGCTCCTTTAATTTCATTTGCCAGCAAGAAAGACTTGGTAGTACAAATCACCAGAGGTGTCAAGTAACGAAGTACAAATACTTCGTTACCTTACTTAAGTAGCTATTTTGGGTATCTATACTTTACTGGAGTAATTATTTTTCAGACGACTTTTTACTTCTACTCCTTACATTTTCACACAATTATCTGTACTTTCTACTCCTTACATTTTAAAAATCGCCTCGTTACTTCTATTATTTCGGCTTGTTTGCTTTTTTTCATTCCGGCTTGTCATCGTTAAAAAAAACCTATCTTGATAAATTGCATCATCCAGATAAATGCGATTGTGGTTGGATGAGAAGTATAAACATACACCATTCCGACACCCTATTGGTTTGTACGCAATCCCCGCCCCCCCAGCTGACTGCAGATGATCAAAAGTTTGTTCGATGCTGCTGCACAGAAAAACATAAAAGAACCGCGAGAGCGATTAGAAAGCATGCGGAGCAGTTTGCTCTCGCGATGCTTTGATATCATCCGCCATCCGTTTGTACAGTAACAGAACGCGGCATTCTGTCTTCAAATGGAAAAGTACGAAATAAAACTCGCGCATCACTTTCAGGTCAGTTCACATTCACAAGCCTGTGTAAATATATAGCTGTCCGCTGACACCAACTCATCTGTGTGATTTAAATAGTGTAACAATACCAATTTATATCATATAACTTCAGTTGTTCAACTTAAATGACATTGTGCTGCGTTGCGTTTTGAAGCATGGCAAAGATATCTATGCTAAAGACATCTGTTGTTTTGTATATGCTTATAACTACCCTAAATTTTATTTGCATTAACAAAACCTACTTAGCTGAATGCTTGAGTGTTAAATCAATCAAACACATAACTATACATACCAACTTTTGCTTTTGTTAATAGACATCAGCTGTTTCCTTAAACCTGACTTTTTGAATTTACTTAAAAGAAAGACATTTAGTAATTCTCCTTAATTGTTTGGATTTATACTGACTAAAGTAAAGTATACTAAAGTCCATTAGCTACACAAGTACAGATACAGGAATATAGGCTATAATATATAATTGCATATTTGTATAATTGTAGTTTGTGTTGCTGTCAAAATACAATTATAAATGATAACAATAGCATATTTCTATTCTCACACATACTATAGTTGTGTGAGATTTTGTTGTTTTTTAACTAAAGAGGGCACCACTGTAGAAGTTTTGCCAGCAGCGGCCCTGCTCTGAAGTTTGACTTTTTGCACCATTACAATATTTATAGGCAACTAATCATCATATCTTCCTCTCTAGGGAACACATGTTAATGCTCAGTAGTACACATATGTGGTTCTTTAATGCAGTTGTTATCAAACCTTTTTTTTTTTGCTGCCTCCCTTGTGTACAGTTGATTCCTTCACGACCCCCAAAGAAAATGTATGACATAAACATTCTTAAACTTACAATTTGAATTAAACAAAACATATTAAATTATACAATGTATTGCTTTTGTTTAGTAGCCTTATTTTTTGAGGTTTAATTACACAGAATTTATAATAAAGTAATGTATTTCATAAAATATTATAAAACTGGGGCCCCTGGCACCATCTCGCGGCCCCCAGTTTGAGAACCACTGCTTTAATGTATTTGTTCGCATTGTATTGAAATGCGTTCATTTTTAATGGGCATGTACCGTATGTGGTTGAAATAGTCTAGTGCAGGGGTAGGCAACATGGAGTGCCGATGTCCTGCAGTGTTTAGCTCCAGGTCTAAACAAGCAGACCTGAACAAACTAATAAAGGTCTATAAATTCACCTGAAACTACAGGTAGCCAAGGTTTTATAAGGGTTGGAGCTAAAATCTGCAGGACATCGGCACTCCAGGACTGATGTTGCCTACCCCTGGCCCTAGTGCATCCCAAATTGTTTAACATTAACATTTTTAATATAACACTATAGTTATTATGGCCTTTAGAAACATGTTTTAGAGGAGATAGGGTAGTGCACAAAAGGCCCCTGTGGTGCGGCCTAGGCTTTTTTCCGTAATGAAATTTTTTCCTTACATTACTTTTACTTTTATACTTTAAGTAGTTTTGAAACCAGTACTTTTTCACTTTTACTTGAGTAAAAAGCTTGAGTTGATACTTCAACTTCTACAAAAGTCTTTTTTAACCCTAGTATCTATACTTCTACTTGAGTAATGAATATGAATACTTTTGACACCACTGCAAATCACAACGTTTTACGTCTTTTCTGACTTCTGGCGCGAACACACGGTGAAAAGCGCTATTTTTAGCCTTTCATTGATAAAACTAAAGCGTCTGATCTCCGTAGTTTCATTTTGAAAGCGTGTGAAAGTTGCGCGATCCTATTTCATCAATTGCGCTGAAAATTCAGAGAAAGCTCTAACATATACACGTAAAAAACACTGTGCAGTATGTTTACTTGCTAAACAAGCAGTGGACTCTGACATAATATTAGTTTGCGTCCATATAAACTCATAATTACTCCCGCTCGCGTTTGAATGACAGCAGAGAGACTCGCCAACTCGTCTCGACAGACCACCCACTCACAGTATTCGGGACAGAAGTGGTCGAAAGTGGACAAAAGAGACGGATTTAAATACCAGGTGTACAGTAAACGTGATGTTTCTCTCGTCCACTTGTGATCCGATCGATGAAAACACATCTTAATACCAAGTGTAAACAGACCCCAGTTTACGCACAACTATGACACAGCAGAGGCTGAACCATGTTGCAGTGTGTCACATACATAAGGACAAATTGGACCTTTTAAAGGGACACTTCACCCATTTGCATTAAGCTTTGTATAGTTAGAAACTCAGTCATTTTTTTGAATGGTCATGCATCATTCCCTCTGTTTCCCCTGAGACAGGAGAAATATGGAATTCAGTGTTGCACGTACCGGGGTTTCCCATCTGCCCCAGCGAAATCTCCGCCGGCGGTCTCTCAGATCCGGAGCCCATGCAGGTGGGTCGAGCTCGGTTACCCCGGGAGGAGAGGAATCGGCGGAGATCCCTGGGATTGTGTCTGTACTGCGGTGAGCCGGGTCATCAGTGTCAGCAATGCCCGGTAAAAGACCAAGCCCGGTAGTAAGACTGAGGCTACTATCGGGCGGGATCTCTGCCAGCAAGACCTCGACAACATCCACTCTCCTTCCGGTGAGGCTACGGTGGTCCACCAAGTCTCACACTGGTCACGCACTTCTGGATTCGGGGGCGGAGGGCAACTTCATCGACAGCTCACTGGCACGTAAGCTTCAGATACCGGTTATTCCTCTCACCCACCAGATTGCGCCCTTCGCCCTCAACGGACAACAACTTCCCACTATCAAGCACACCACCGCACCCATCACACTCATCACTTCTGGAAATCACACAGAGACAATTTCTTTTTTTATCACTGACACTGCTCTCTCCACCATTGTTCTCGGACATCCTTGGCTCCATTCCCATAACCCCACTGTTGACTGGAAACTGGGATCTGTTACCAGCTGGAGCGAGGAGTGTCATAAGTCCTGTCTTGTCTCTGCCTGTTTAACTGTTTCTGAGTCTGTGTTTCAGGGGGAAGCAGTGGATTTGTCTAACGTGCCCGCGGAGTACCACGACCTGAAGGCGGTGTTCAGTAAGTCTCGGGCTGATTCTCTTCCTCCGCATCGTCCCTATGACTGTGCGATAGAATTATTGCCAGGTACGTTTCCGCCTAAGGGCAAGTTATACTCTCTGTCAGTTCCTGAGATGGAGGCCATGGAGAAATATATTTCTGATTCTCTGGCAACGGGGTTCATTCGTCCTTCCTCTTCTCCAGCGGGGGCGGGGTTCTTTTTTGTGGTTAAGAAGGACGGGTCCTTGTGACCTTGTATTGACTACCGAGGGTTGAACAACATTACGGTAAAGAATACCTATCCTTTGCCGTTAATGTCTTCTGCCTTCGAGAGGTTGCAAGGAGCGTCCGTCTTCACTAAATTGGATTTACGTAATGCATATCATTTGGGCCGTATTAGGAAGGGGGATGAATGGAAGACTGCTTTTAACACCCCTCGTGGCCATTTTGAGTACTGCGTGATGCCTTTCGGACTCACAAACTCACCAGCGGTCTTCCAAGCACTCGTTAATGACGTGTTGCGAGACATGATCGATCAGTTTATATATGTTTACCTGGATGACATACTGATCTTTTCCTCGTCTCTCCAGGAGCATTTGCAACACGTACGACGAGTGCTTCTGCGGTTGCTAGAGAATGGGCTTTTTGTCAAGGCAGAAAAATGCGTTTTTCATGCACAGTCTCTTTCTTTTCTATGACACATCATTTCGACTGAGTGTGAGGATTTGGCAGGACAGATGAACCCAAATGCAGACGATGTCGGGGGAAAACAGAAAACACTTTATTAGAAAACACTAGAACCGCCAAAAGACTTAACTCCAGGCAGGCTCGGTGGGCACTTTTTTTCGGACGTTTCGATTTTACATTATCTTACCGGCCGGGTTCCAAAAACATCAAACCCGATGCTTTATCCCGTCTTTTTTAGCGTTCCGATCGCACTGCTACTCCCGAGCCCATTTTACCGGAGACCATCATTATAGCTCGCAGAGCTTTGCTCCAGGCAAGGTCGCGCACCAAGGCCAAGGCCGATCGCCACCGGTCAAAGCCTCCCCGTTACGTCGTCGGTCAAAGAGTGTGGCTTTCAACCCAGAATATTCCGATGCGTTCCGTTTCGAATAAGCTTGCTCCCAAATTTATTGGCCCGTTTTCTGTTACCAAAATCATCAATCTGAGTGCGTCTGAGCCTTCCACCGGCGTACAGGAGGGTTCACCCCGTTTTTCATGTTTCCAAAATTAAACCGGTGATTTCATCCCGTCTTAATCCGCCTGCCCCGGTTCCCCCCCGCCTCGTATCGTTAATGGGGAGACCACTTATTTGGTTAACTGTATTCTGGACTCCAGACAGAGGGGACGCGGATTTCAGTACTTGGTGGATTGGGAAGGTTACGGTCCGGAGGAGAGAAGGTGGGTTCCTGCTCGGGACATACTGGATCACCGCCTTATCGATGACTACAATCGACAGGTAAAGCAGGCTGGGAACGTCAAGGGGCGTTCCTAGGGGAGGGGGTACTGTCACGGTAGGAAATCCACTGTTTCCACCGTGTCATGTGTGTGTGTGTTTGTTTGTTCACTCACCCCAGCCATGTGCTCGTTAGAGCGATTCCCTTCACCTGTGTGTTGATTGTCTCGCTCCAGCTGTTCATCATTACATCACCTCCATAAATACTCACCTGACTTTCTGTTCCCTGCCAGATTCTCACTTTGTGTTCGGCTCTGTGTTGTTTGGTTGTCTCGTGTCGTTTGGATTACAGTTTCAGTTGGATGTGTATTGTCGTCGTCTTCGTGTGGATGTTCCCGTGTTCAGCCTGGATTTCACCACTGCTCACCACTCCACCAACGTCGCACTCAAACCCCAACTTCCACCGTAGTCTTCGCCACCATTGCAAACAACAACAACACTGGACTATTTACTTCCGCATTGACTCTCAATACTCTCTCTGTGTTTGTTATTAATAAACATTGTGTTATTTATCTCCTGCATTTGCTTCCACTCATTACGTGTCACTACAGTTGCAGCCTAATATGTTGTCACATACAGTACCTTAAATGTGATTTACAGATAGGCCTTCTTTTGTATTTACATGCTTTTGTTTAGATTTTGTTAGTGGATGGTGAGTTTTTGTGATGCCCACCAATATGTGAAATCTGTTCTGAATAAAGGTGCAAGCTGCACTTCAGTGTGCCACCCTGTATTGTGTAATGTATTGAGAGTTGAAGTGTTCATAATACATTTGCTGCATGTAGGTGCCAATACAGTGATGGAATTGATTAATCTTTAAGTTCTTGTTTCTTTTTTGATAAAATATTGAACACACAAAAAATGTGGAAACTGCCACTGCTGGCTAGTGCTTAAACACTTAATTTGTGTCATTATGGCATAAATAGTCAAGTGAACAGCTGCATTTACGTTAAGTAGTCTAAATCAGTAAAAGTATCACAATGTATTTATAATATAGGAACGGCAAATTAGCATGTTACCTTTTACACAAGAAAATGATTCAATAAATAAACAAATATGCCGCGAGTTTAACCCCCCCAATGGTAGACCCAAAGTTACGCCCTTGGTCACGACCACCCGTCAGCGATTGGCTATGGCAGATCCTGAGTGACTTTGGGCAGATCCTATAGTTTTAAAGTTCAACAGAGGATCCTCCTTAACAGAAGTAACGCTTTGCAATGGAGTGTGGCCAGACCTTATGTACAAATGAAATGAATGTACGAGAGTCTGGTTGGACCAGGCTAGTCATTCTGGGCTTTGTATCTGAATCTTTTATAACACACACCCATTAATACCAGGAAAATGCAACACCTTGTGTTTAGTACAAAAGAACAGATATACTAAACATTTAAAGACTCAAAAAGGCATTGTAATGACACGAACTGAGCGGAAGCAATTGCAGGTGAAAACACAATGTTTATTTATAAACACAGAGAGAGAAATGACACAAGCAGGAAATGTTCGGTGTTGTTGGCAATGGTGACGAGGACTACGGTGGTAGATGGTTATTGAGTGCAGCGTTGGTGGAGTGGTGAGGAGTGGTAAATCCAGACTGTGCACGGAACATCCACACGGAGACGACGACGACAATAAACAATCCACAATGCAACTCGTAATCCAAGACTGAGACGAAGAACCACACAACACGAGGACCAAACAGAAAGTGATCATCTGGCAGGGAAACAGAGAGTCATGTGAGTATTTATGGAGGAGATGTAATGATGAGCAGCTGGAGCGAGGCAATCAACACACAGGTGAGCGGCATCAGCCTAACGAGCACATGGCAGAGCTGTGAGTAACAAACACACACACAAACATGACACGGAGGAAACAGTGGATTTCCTACCGTGACAGGCATGACATTTTTCATTCGTTCCTGGATACTTTTCATGATAACAGGTTTAAGCACGACACTCTGACCTTCGACCAGCTCTGCGTTTCAGTTACAGTGAAGATTCAAGAGCACAAACAGCAGCATTTCTCATGCAGAGACAAACGGAAAACATTTCAGTTTTTAGGCTGGTATGCAACCTACCGGCTGATGACTTATTTAAAGTCATTCACTATTTGTCATTGTCAGTCACAGTCAGTTAATGTATTAACTGGCTGAACTTTTAAGCTTACAGTATTTCACAACATTTTCGCAAAGCCATAACATGGGTATTATGAATATGTACAGTTTATGTAAAAAGAGAAATTCCTCAAATTTCACAATGAAAAGTTAAACCTTGTATTTTCTGACTGGAGATTTTGTTACATGTGAAGGAACACACACATATTTGTAAGGGTTTAGTCAGCTATACTACAGAAAAAAATTAACATTATGGATTTGGTCATAGCCTTTTCAATTTCTGTTTAAAAATCAAGACATTTTTCAGATTTTTGGAACACTCACATATACTTTGATTGAAACATCATAAAAAATGTGTCTATCTTTACAAGTGAATGAAGCTTTTAAGTATTTTACTCAGTACTGAAAATTATTTTATCATTTCTTCCTATACACAAAATTAGATATTTACCCAAATATTCAAACCAGTCTTTTACATACGAAGGAAGAGTGAGGCTGTTAAAAAATCTTGAACAATCCAAATGAAAGTACTGTATCACTAAATTAGTGCATGTGAATTGTGTACTACTATAAGGCCCCTGAAGTCATTTGGTAACCTACTTATACGTGAGAAAATACTTTTGAATATTTAAATAAGACATATAAGGTTTAACATCAGTATATTTATTGTTCAAATTCAGTTAAATTATCGTCTGTTTATAAATGAATTCATGTTCTGGGTTATGTTGTGGCTTTTTAGAGTTTGACAACCACTGGCTACAAGTGGCTGTAATCATTATTATCTCTGGAAAATATCTCTTTTGTGGTTCACATGAGGCCAATCGTATAGATTTGGAAAATTTGATGTCTGCATTAACATCTGCAAGGTGTATTTTTTGATTGTTTTCTCATCTGCATTATGTCTCTGAGATGTTTCCTGTCAGATGTCGAAAATGTTTATGAAAATTAGAATGTATGTAAATTTAGATTTACAGCAGATGTTTTGCAGATCCTTAGCAAACATCCTACATATCATGTCATCTCTGGGACATTAAGGTATAGCAGGCTTAAATGATTACAGATTTTTTTTAATTTTCAGGTGAACTAAAGGCGTAGCCTGATAATGATGTCATATAATGTAAAGGGTAAGAAACTCCATATTTATTCCTGTAACGAGGAAATCAGGGTATGGAATGTTCCATTTCATTAGAGCTGATCTCAGTGCTCAGTATGGGCGTGAAGCAGCATTCATTAATCATTTTGATAAGGAGACATTTCCAGGGATGCCGAGCTAAGATATAAGCGCGACGACATCGTCCATTTAATAAAGCCTGATTGTTGCGGATATTTTTTTATAACAATATCCTAGTGCAATTGCGCTCACATGCGCGTTTTAAAGTGAACGCGGCGTATGAGCGCGTGATTTATTGTGTGCTGCTGGAGAACAAGGTGGTCTGTTCCTCACACTTCCAACATTATCTGTCTGCACAAGCGGAGACTGCAGTTTCAGGACCGCAGTTTCAGGACCGCAGTTTTAGGACCCTCGTTTTTTTTAACAGCGCCATCTAGCGAAACTGGTGGTGCAGGCAGATGCTACTCGAAAAAAGTGCCACAAATGCATATTTTCACCCAATTTAAACTACTTTTAAAGTTTTAGATGTTTTTAAAGGTTTATTACACCCAAATACTGCTTTCTTTATTTAAATTAAATCTGATTTTTAGGAATGTTAAGTAATTATTGGCTCTACGTTGCATTATTTAATAACTCATCAAGTAAAATAAACAAGGAATCGTGTACTTTAGCCTTTTTAGTCAATCACATATTCAAGAACAGAGGGAATACACAAGGATTTAAAATTGTTGTATTTATAAAATTATATATTGCAACAGTTGAATTTTAACACACACAAAAAAATAGTGTAACACTTTACAATAAGGTTCATTAGTTAACATTAGTTAATGTATTAACTAACATGAACAAACCATAAGCAAAACATTTGTTACAGTATTTATTAACCTTAATCTTTAATTAAGCTAAATAAAGCGTTTAATTGTTTTTTCATGTTAGTTCACAATTCATTAACCAACTATCAAGTATTACTAATTGTTGAAATTAACATTAACAAATATTAATAAATGCTGTATAAGTGCAGTTTATTATTAGTCCATGCAATTAATGTAGTTAACTAATGTTAACTAATTAACCTTATTGTAAAGTGTTACCCAAATTTGTTAATGATGTGAACAACATAAGAACTGCATGGACAACGTCTTCACTGACTCCTAAGTGAGAGAAAGATAAAGAAATGAATGAAACCAGGAACATTTAGTTGAACATGTTCAACAACTCTTTAATTTTTGATTTCAAACTTTAAAGATTTTAGTCACCACAGAGCACACACATTATATACGGTACAAAATTATATCAATCTTCATACCAAGTAATGTTCATATTAGTATTGCATAGTGTTCATTACAGGATCAAAGGTTCTTGAAACATTCATGTCAATAAAGCACATCTGAGCAGATAAAAAATAATAATAGAGAGAGATAGATAAATATAAATATTAAATATTTAAAGCACACATTGTGATGTATGCAGCAGCAACTGGATGCTCTCCCCTCTTTTTTTCAATTGTTTGTCTATGATTCGATTAAATTCCTCCACTTCACTGAAATAGTACATAAAGAACATAATCACTGATTAACAAAAATGCTGTTAAAAAGTGGTACACAGTACAGTACAGTACAGTACAGTAAACAGTACATGACACAATCTAACACATGGTATTTTAACAGTCAATTATTATGATGGCCTACTGTTATGTCTGACTATAAAAATGTCACATATCTCAATCAACATTAAAACCACATCTAAATGAAGAGACATATTCATAACATGTATTGTGTGGTAACGTCAAAAAGGCTGACTGTGATCATGTGACAGTTAAAACATATTTATATTATTTTAACTAAAAAAAAAAAAAAACGAGTAACTAACTAACAAGTTTTTACAACCAGCGTAATACAGTTTTCTTGTACTGTCACTAAGTCAACACAAGCTTTTATGCAACAGTTTAATTAAACGAATGTGCTAACAAGTTATTTACAGCATTATTCTATAAAAAGCACGTTGAATGACCTCTGTGTATGAAATGTGCTACACAAATAAACGTTCCTTGCCATATTACGTATGATGGATATGCAAGACTATTTAGCAAATCACAATCACTATGTTAATCGGCTATGTTAACTTTCCAATGAAATGCATCACGATTGTATTTAATGTTCAAATAAAAATTGATTCAAACTTGATACTCACACTCTGCTTGTCATCCATCTTTGTTGGTCCTCTAGTTCGCTAGGTGGCGTTGTCAATAAAAACCTAGGGTCCTATAACTGCGGTCCTATGACTGCGGTCCCGAAACTGCAGCCTCCGCTTGTGCAGGCAGATAAAATAAATACGACACTTGAGATTGACACTGCATTATCACCCATACAGTAGCAGGACTGCGACATGTGAGTTTCTCGTGAATTGCTTTAAGCTTGTTGGATATGATGGAGGGTGTTTGAGCTGTTATTCGAGATCGGTTATTTGCACCTGCAGGTGGTCATCATCACCGTTAAACGCGTTTATTCAGTCTTGTTATTTATAGCCGTCCCGTGCGAAAAACTTTAAACGATAATTTCAAGCAATATTGAATGACGAAAACACATCCAAAAATGACCAGCGTTGTTTATTTTTTATGTTTTTATATCGCTTTCGCCACCTTTTATTGGTAAGCATTTTAAAGGCCATTTACATGTTACGTGATATTTAGCTCATTATGTGAATATGTTGTATGATATTTTAGGAGGGGGATTTCAAACGAATGTAATAGTATGCTTTTTTAACTGTGAATGCAAAAACGAATGTAATTTTACATGCATGTTGGCCTATATTTGGATGATTGACAAAATATGTCAACAACCAAAATTTGACAGATGACAATAAACATTCAATTGATGATGTTAATGTAAACATTTTATCTGCGGTCTGGTTCGCTAAATGCATATTAATACTGATTTTAGTAAGATGTTTAATTGTGTCACAATAGAAACCGCTTTTTCACTGTCATCCAAAGTAGAATGACATCAACATAAATATAAATGACAAACATGAAATATTCTTGATTCTTTACTGTCATTGCCTTTACTTATAATATTGGAGTAGGTAGCCTAAGCATGATTTTTTCAAAAGTCATATTCTTAAAGTGACTTGCATAGTAAGTGTGGTGGGTCTTATAGACAGAGGGCCCTAATTGCAGATTTAATTTCTTACAGTCATACACAAAATGTTTATTTATAATAATTAACCTTTGGATAAAAAACAACTTGAGTTGGTGTTCACAGTTAAACTAATTATATCTGTATCCATGTATGGCCTACTGCAGATGTAATCTTTAACTGTGTGGATATTTTATAAGATTTTTACTAATTTACATGGTGTAAAGATACCACAGTAAAATGTTTGCTTTTATTGCATGTAGTAAGGAATTGAAATTGTTTAGGCTGTTGGTTACACTGTGTCCTAATCAGACACAATATAACTTTTAACTAAACAATATCATATAACTTTTAGTTTACAGTTTACAGTAACAAGTTACTTCTTGACAGTTAAAGCAAATGTTTGAACCAAGAGGCTTTGTTGACCTCTTGGTTCACTGTGAAAAAACCAAGATGTCCTCAGTTTTTTTTATTAAATTGCATAATGGCATTAATTTGAGAATGTTTTTTTTGCTGCAGGTGAGAGGAGATTAGATATACTGTGACTGATGCATGCTTTCCTGCAGGTCAGTCTAAACAGCACAGATATATGGTGATTTAAACCCAACGCTATGGAATCTAAAACTGAGTGCTGCCCCTCATCGATGCCCAACTCGCAGTGTGAACTTCAGGTGAATATCTATGAGACTATCAGTGAAGGAAATGTGAATCAATTGGAGAGTTCGGCCCTGATTCACGCTGGCAGCGACCCAAGCTCATACCCATCCAAACCTCTGCTGGGTACCCGGAACAGGTTCATCCGCAGGAGCCTTTGGTTTACGGATAACGATGAGCATCAGTTGGAGGACTGCAGTCTGGAATGTGATGAGCACAATAAGATGCTTAGCATTGACCTAAGGACCATAGTGGACCGGAGTCTGGGGGTCAAATCCAGCTTACAAGAAGGATCAAGCACTGAGAGCCAAAAAGATCAAAAAGACCCAGACAGCACCAGCGCAGATGAGGATAAAGAGAAAATCAACCAAAAAACTAACTTTGTGGATGGTGTTAAGACCACCATCAAAACAGCCAGTGAGGAAAATGAGGAGGAGGCTGAGATCAAGGCTGTCGCTACCTCTCCAGGTGGACGCTTTCTCAAGTTTGACATTGAGATTGGTCGTGGTTCCTTCAAAACGGTCTACAAGGGCCTGGACACAGACACGTGGGTGGAGGTGGCCTGGTGTGAACTTCAGGTGTGTATCCATATGTGCTTGCATGTTGTTTTGTCTGCTGTGGCTGACGATGGCAATATTTGGTGTATCATGGCTAATGAATTGAAACGGATAGACAGAACGACAGGTATATCGTTTAACCACATAAGCAATGCCAAAAGTTCTATTATTGCTTTTATAGTTGACATGTATCTGTTTTAATGTCATATTAATTAGTTAAACAATAGTGTCAAGTCAAATAATTACTTTTAAGTTACTTTAGCACTAACTTATAACATTTATTTTCAGATCTATCATCCAATGAACAGATCATTGCATATTTGCTATTTTAGCCATCAATATCAGCTAAATCTAGGCAACCTTTAGTACAGTGATGGTGTGAAGTAAATGCCAAATTCGAGCTTTTGGAGCTTCAAAAAATAGGCTATAAGAAGATCAGTAGCAACCTGAAACTGAATCATAGTAATATAATAATAATAATAATAATAATAACTTTATTTTATATAGCGCCTTTAAAAGCATTATCTCAAAGCGCTTCACATAAAAAGAGAAGAAATTAAAAGGAGCACATAACATGATAGGTATTAAAACTTAACATACAAAGGTAAAAGCCAAATAACAACAAACAAAGTTATCACCGAAAAGCTACTCTAAAAAAGTATGTTTTAAGGTGGGATTTAAAAATACCCAGGGATTCTGCATTCCTAATCTCTGAGGGCAAAGAATTCCACAATTTAGGAGCCACACAAGTAAAAGCCCGATCACCCATAGTTTTTAGGCGTGTTGTTTTGACAGTTAAAAGACCAGCTTCAGAAGAGCGTAGAGCACGTGTAGGAGTGTAAGGGATTAAAAGCTCACGCAGATATTGGGGAGCCAGATTGTTTAGGGCCTTATAGGTAAGCAAAAGGATTTTAAAATCAATACGAAAACTGACAGGGAGCCAGTGCAATTCCTCTAGGGTAGGTGTAATGTGCTCCCTTGTACTGGTCCCAGTCAGAATTCTAGCAGCAGAATTTTGTACCAACTGTAGTTTGTTTAGGGTAGCTTTAGGAACTCCAGCCAGCAAGGCATTACAGTAGTCCAAACGTGAAAAGACAAAAGTGTTGATTAACTTTTCAGCCACAGGGAAAGTCAGCATAGGACGCAGTTTGGCAATGTTTCTAAGATGGAAAAATGATGTTTTAACAGTATTACGAACATGAGCATCAAATGTTAAATTGGCATCAAAAATCACCCCCAAATTTTTTAATTTAGTTTGGAATTGCAAAGCAGAGCCATCCACACATAATGTTATGGACTCTGCTTTGCGCAACTGATGAGGTGAACCCAGGGGCGGACTGGCCATCTGGCAGACCGGGCAGTTTCCCGGTGGGCCGACGTACTTTTTGGGCCGATCCATCTCATACTATTTTTGTCTCAGCAGCCCAGTTAGCGTCTTTTTTTTCCTAGACAGACCGGCCCACTGACATTTAAGCAGCAGCCCATTGGTTATTTTTTTTAAACGACATTAAGCTGGCCCAATGACGGACCAGCCCAGTCATCGTCCTTTTTTTTACCCTAAATAGACCGGCCCACTCACATTTAAGCAGCAGCCAATTGGTTATTTTTTTTAATGACATAAAGCTGGCCCAATCACCGCTTTGGTCTCTGTGCAAGCGAGCGTGCAACGTCGGTCAGTTCACGTGTCAAAATAGAGAGAGAGAGATGGAGAAAAAACTCAAGGGAGGTGCAGAAAAACTGCGCGACAAAAAGAAACAGACTCTTCAGGCAGACGCTGGAAAATAACACAACTGTTTTCTTCAACTCGCGTCGCTGGTGATGATGATGATGATGATGATGGTGGCGCGTGGCACTGGCAGCACCAGCACGCAAAATGTCAGTGAGGAGAGGGAGAGAGAGACGAGGGAGAAGTGAGTTGCGGTAAGCAGAACTGCTTTCAAAACACAAGTTTAGATAGATACCCCTTGATAAAACCAAGTCAAAAACACACAATTATGGTGATAAAGCTGCAATAAAATAATTGCACTCTTTGCTCTGTGACTACAACCCAGACGAACTGGGGACTTCAATACTATTACGTCCGTTGCATTCTCTTCTCCTATTTTCTTACCATTTTCGCGTCGGTTTAGGGTTAGATTTACATAATGACATCCCTACCCAAACGTAACTCTAACCCCAACGCCAGGTGACAACTGTTTCTAACCCCAACGCCAGGTGACAACTGTTTAATTTCGCGTACACTGTTTAATTTCGCGTACACTGTTTAATTTTGCGTAATCTAACCCTAAACCGACGCGAAAATGGTAAGAAAATAGGAGAAGAGAATGCAACGGACGTAATAGAATTTCAAGTCCCCAGTTCGTCAAAAAATGATGCGAAAGGTATACCCTCCGCGTCACATATTGACGAATGGTCAAGTGTCGTCAAATATTGACGACATGGGGTGAGACTGTGTTAGTGACTACGAGAGTGTATCTGATTCGTAGATTTTTCGTTGATTGTCTGTTTCAAAACGTGTCATTTCTCTTCAAGCAAAATCAAACAATCCAGGACATCTGCTTACAGACAAAATATATGTTTATTGTATATAACAACACAATTGACAGATAATGTTAAAAAGCTCTATTACTGTAATCACACAAGTTTAGTTCAGTGAATGTAGTAGTGAATACTTTCCTGTAAGTACTGCAAGTAATAATCAGGTTTTAATATTACTGTAAGCAGCACTTGTATTTTGTTAAAAGTCAGCAATTCAATGGCAAATTTTGCCAATTGCACCATCTCTGGTGTCCTGTTCTTCATCATAGGGTACTCTTCATCTGCCTCTCAGACTGTTAACAATCCACACAATTGGTAAAGAATACCATTAGAAAAAAGCGTGTACAATTTTGAGTTGTTGTGTTTGCTTGATGACAACTGAGTTGTAGTTGTGTTCATCTTTAGCAGCCTGCCTGTGTTTAGCATTTATAAAACAAGTTCATTGCAGTGTAAAATGTGTGTTTTACTCAGAAGTTTGTTTAGAGTTTAGCCAAAAGAGTGCATGACGAATGTGTTTAGGCCGCTATGAATTTGGTTCAGAGATTGGGGTTTAGTGTTTTAGCAATTCAGAAAAACTGTAATGAACATATAATATGACAGTTAATCAGATAGGAATATTTTTGTTGTGTTCATTATTTATTATAGGCTGCAGTGTGTAGTGAATAGTGTTTTTAGGACCTAACAAAAATGTTTACAAATGTTTGAAGGAAGAAGCTTGTTTAAGGATTCATGTGGATTATACAGTTTTACTGCATTAATAAATAACACGTTCTAGAAGTGTTTGTTGTGTCAACTCTCACTCTTTTCTACCTGCTATTAATTGGGCTTAGTGCTTTTATGGAATTGGAGTTGCTATTGCTTAAAGGCGTGCAAAGATGGTTGGTATTTGTAAATATATGTAGTGTGGGCCGGTTTGGGCCAAAATGCCAGGGCCTAATTTTTGTCCCAGTCCAGCCCTGGGTGAACCAACAAGCATCACTTCTGTCTTGTCACTATTCAGACACAAAAAATTGTCAGACATCCATTTCTTAATATCAATAAGACATTGAGAAAGAAAAGACACAGTCATAGTGGTATCAGGTTTTGAATGTATATAAATCTGAGTATCATCGGCATAAAAGTGATAGTTAAGACCAAGTGACTTTAAAAGCTGGCCTAGTGGGAAAATGTAAATATTAAAAAGCAATGGGCCCAAGACTGATCCTTGAGGAACACCCGATTGCACCATACCAACCTCAGACTTGCAGTCACCCATCACAACAAACTGCTTTCGATCAGAAAGGTAGGACTTAAACCAGTTCAATGCCGAATCACAAATGCCAAATATAGTCTCTAACCGTGTGATTAAAATAGAATGATCTAAAGTGTCAAAAGCGGCACTAAGATCAAGAAGAATCAGAATAGATAAACAGCCAGAATCAGAAGCCATCAACAAGTCATTAGTAACCTTAACTAACGCTGTTTCCATACTGTGGAGTTTACGGAATCCAGACTGAAGTGGCTCAAAAAGATTGTTAGTGGAAAGATGAGAAAGCAGTTGGGAAGCCACTGTTTGTTCTAGAATTTTGGCTAGGAATGGCAGATTAGAAATTGGACGAAAATTATTAGGATTATCAAAGTTCATGTTGTTAGTTTTAGGTACTGGGGTGACAGCAGCAATTTTAAGTGCTACTGGCACAACACCAGTACACAGTGAGCCATTGATGATTGTCAAAACAACAGGAGAGAGGGAGTCAAAACATGATTTAAAAAGACAAGATGGTATTGGATCAACTCTGGAAGTCGAGGCTTTTAGTTTTGAAACCACATTGCATAGCGATTGGGAGTCATAAACAGCAAAATTAGATAAAGAGGTACCAGAGAATGCAGACATATTTAAGGAGGAGGTAGCAGAAGAATGTGTGTTGACAATATGACTACGTATATTATCAATTTTTGTGCTAAAAAACTCCAAAAACATATTACATAGGTGAGTAGAGGCAGGCACAGTGGAATGGCTGTGATTTTTAAGCAACTTATTAATTGAACAAAACAGTTGTTTAGGGTTACTCTGATTATTGACAATTATCTGGGAGAAGTAAACAGATCTAGCTGACATCATTTCAGTCTTATAATCGAGTAAGCTGTCTTCCAAGCCTGGTGATGAACAGTTAAACCAGATATACGCCATCTCCGCTCCATTTTGCGACACATAGCCTTCATTGAACGCAGCTCATCATTGTACCAAGGAGCAGAGCGTACAAAAGAAACAGATCGTGATTTCAAGGGAGCCAGAGTGTCTAAGCCAGACATGAGAACAATGGCCAGGATCAGGTATTTCAAGACTGGTTCCACTGGAAACAGGACACACAAGGGTCAGTCAAGTTGAGTCCCCGTGCTGTGCGTCAGGTGCAGAAGCTGGCCTCAAATCAGGCACATGAGTGCTGCCAACATTGCTTTACAGGTTGCAGAAGGTCAGATTGTCAGTGCTCAGACTATTAGTTGCACACCAATAGTCGGTTTGGAAATAAAATAGTGAGGGTGTACATCATTTTGTGAGATACTGTATATAGTACAGTAACAGAGTAGAGATACTGGCTTGTTTACATTAATTTCCTCTCCTTATGTCGCAGTTGCAGGTTGTAACTTAGCTTTAAATCCAGTTCCAGTTGGATGTATTCTTTCAAACTGTATGTATTCACCATAAAAACAAGAAATGTTAGCTTGAGTAGCTTTTTCTTCGCCTGTTACCTGTTCTCTCTCTCTCTCTCTCTCTCTCTCTCTCTCTCTCTCTCTCTCTCTCTCTGTGTGTGTGTGCGCATGCGTGGGCGTCTGATTGAGCGAGCGGTTGTGAGGAGCGTGTGGTGAGTGTAAGCGGTTTTTGTGGCAAAAACTATTGCTTTCTCTCTTTAAATCTTTTTTTCTTTTCAAATCTTTTTTCTTGTCTATTATTTATTTTTGAGTTATTGGTATCTGTGGCGTAGTAAAGTGAAATAAGGTTGTCCCTTGGGGGTTCCCGGCGTCAGCAAACAGTGTATTACTGGGAAGCATGGCAGCCCAAAACACAAACACTAGTTTGAACTCTCTTACACGACGACACGGCGTGAAGGTGTTATCCGCGGTGAATGTAGAGGAGTGCATTCTCACCCTCAGAGATTTTGTTGGACATGAATGTATTTTAGCGGCATCAAGAATGAATAACGCTATGGTCTTGTTTTTAAATTCAGTTGTTAAAGCAAACGAAGTTGTGGAGAAAGGAGTTGTAATCAGCGGTTTATTTATCCCCGTGCTTCCTCTTTCTACTACTGCTAGGAAAGTCACTTTGTCTAATGTTCCGCCGTTTATTTAAGACTAAATGTTAACACTCTGGGGTCGAAGGTGGCGCGGGCGCCGCAAACTCTTTATTTTTCAATCACTCCGCAAAGAGACTTAAATTACTCTGCTGATTTTTGACATACAGATATGATTTATACATCATTTCAAACGTTAAAGTGTCTAGTTTTTTTCTGTCCACTCCCAATAAAAACAGAATGTTGTGCTTTTCGCAAAATTAAGAAAATAAACATGATGCACGTTCTGTTCTCTCTCCCTCAGTGAAGTCCTTTCAGAAACGCGTCAGAAAAATAAACTGTAACTTAACGAATACTTGGTGTAGAAACAAAAGATAAATGTCTACATAATGCTTGGAATGTCTCCTTTTAAATGATATAAGTGAAATTGAAAACAGATATTGTCATTCGGTGTAAACTGTATGAGAAGGAGGAGAAGTACCGTATTTCGCCAGTTACCTCATTATCTGTAATGAGATCGGATCGCCACACCCCCGCGCCATTGAAGTGAATGAGCAGAAACATCCATATGCATGACTCGTGCCTCCTGCAGTCAATGGATATGCAATCCACAATCCAGTCTCTCCATTCCTTGTTGTTCCATCCGATTGCACCAAACATGACATAAATCCTTATTTCCTTGCGTATGTGTGTCAGTATCTCCAGACGCGAGTGTTTTCTTTGTTCTTCCGTCAAACAGTTCACGCGATTGGAACACACATACACAAACACGCGAGTCAGGAAACTCGACACGCTTTTTGGTATTCTTATATAATGCGCGATTCCAAACAGTACAATCCTTATTTAGTTGCGTCTAAGCGCATATCTCCGCACAGCAAGTTTATTAAACACAGGATCACTCGCGTGTGCACACATTCACTGCTTTCATGATTAACACGTGAGGTAATGGCGGCGGTTGTAAACAAACATTGATACGTTTACCACGCGTGTCCCTTGTTGTGTTTCTACTATAATGATTACAAATACACAAATAAGAGTCCAGACAACGATAGGCAGTTGTTCTTTTGAGCTTTTTACTGCACAAAAGTAAACCTCTCGCTGGCCAACCAAACACTAACCCTGGGTTGAAGTGTGTTCATGTTAAGATGGCCAAACAGTATCTTTACCATGATTAGGCTACTATGGTTTTTAAAAGGTAACTTATACTTGTGAAATTAATAGAAAATATTTCAATAGAAATATATATAAATATATATAATGTGTGTGTGTGTGTGTATTTACATTATATTGAAAAGTAAACCTTATCATGGTTTTACTACAGATAAAGTTACATTCCTGTTGAACATCCCCACAAGGCCTATATATGTGGCTCATTATTCAACTCTTTTGTCTTTCAGCTGTCAATCACTGATTATTCAGGAGCTTTCCCGCCTCCACGCATACAGCCTTTGCCAAGCAAAAGTGTCTTAGAAATTGTAAATCAATATCTTGCTTTATGTGATTGAGTAGGCCATATGATTTTCACATCATTTTGAAGAAAAAACTCTAGACTACTAGATCCAGTTTGGAAAGTCTTGGGAAAACATGTTTAGAATGAGTTTTGTGGAGTTATATCAGTGACTTAAAAATTTTGCTTTTTCAAAAACCACGCATAAACATTTTTCTCTCAAAAATACAAACATGTACATACATGTTGATTATATGATATTGTAGCCCAGTTTGTGATGAACACAGTGTTATGAGACTTTTGCCATTAATATGTTTTTAAGCAACTGAAAAAAGCACAAATGTCAGTGCATGTCAAAACTTCCCAAGGGCCCTAAAAACCCCTTAGACCCCAGAGGGTTAACAAAGGAATTGTCACGTTTTGGAAAGATAGTCACTCCGGTGAAAAAAATCGCCTTCGGAAGTAAATCGGATTTGATAAAGCATGTAGTATCTTTTCGGAGATTAACTTACATGATCCTCAAAGATAACAGAGAGGAACTTAACCTGACTTTGAAGTTTAGAGTTGATGACTTTGATCATACAGTCTTTGTATCTACTGATATGATGAAATGCTTTGGCTGTGGAAAAACTGGACATTTAGTACGTGCTTGTCCAGATAGTAACGGTACAAACACACAAGATGTTCCATAAGAAAATAGTGTGAAAGTTGTGAATGAAGGAACAGAGAATGTTCATGAACCAACCCAAGCTGAACCTGGAACATCTAGTAACATTAGTGGCTTAACTGATATAATGCCTCTGTCACAGACAGAAAAGGTGAATAATGGGGAGACTGGTTTAGTTACCCGTTTTATTGTCTTAGATGAGCCCAAGTTGAACAAATCTGTTGAGAGCATGGATGTTACACATGTCACGGCATCTGACACATAGTCTCCTCGGGAAGTGTCAGCCTAAGTGATGATTTAATGAGTAATCTAGATCAGGCTGTATTCAAAGCACCTTTAAAGAGGAAAAAAAACTATAAGGCTTCAGAATCAAAGCAAGCTAAAAAAACAGAAAATGTAAAGGAGGTTGATGCTGATGATGTTGGCAATGATAGTGATTTATCTGATTCTAGTGCTTCCAGTTGTTCTCAGAATGAATGGATATGTCAAGAGTATGGTACTGATGAAATCAAGAAGTTTTTAAAACTGACAAAATATCTGAGGGGGGTACAGGTTGCTTACTATTTTCCAACGCTTTGTGGAAAATACTAGAACTTTTATGAGTGAGGGGTATTTTACAAACAAAGAAGTGTATAGGTTGAAAAAATTTGTGACAAAACTTAAACCAACAGAATAAATTGATGGCATTAAACTGGCTCAATTATTTACCCCCATTGGCTGGTTTTTTACAGCTTAAGTTTACTTTTTTATTTTTTTATGGGTAATATTCGTATTGCATCCCTAAATGTAAATGGAGAAAGGGATTCCACAAAACGAACAGAGATATATGAAACTATGAGTCAGAAACAACTTGATGTTTTACTTTTACAAGAAACACACAGTGGTATAACAAATGCTGCTGATTGGACAAAAGAATTTAAAGGTCTTTTTTACAAGTCATAAATCCTCACTTAGTGGAGGCGTTGACAATTTATTTTCTAAAAATTTTACTCCCCATTCTACTGAGGTGGAAGAGGTTGTGAAAGGAAGGTTGTTAAAGATACGAGCTCAGGTCGAGAGTCATTCCTTTGTTTTTTGTTTGTGTATATGCTCCAACCTTACCAGTAGAAAGAATGTTTTTTTTACATTCTCTTTCTGAAACTTTAGAGAAATGTAATGGTGAAGAACATTTATTCCTAGGTGGAGATTTTAACTGTGTAGAAACTAATATAGATATAAATCATGTAGAACCACATTTACTCTCTCGCAAACGACTGATTCAGATGATCGAAACAAATGACTTATGTGACGTATGGAGGAGTTTAAATGGGAATCTAAAGCAATACACATGGGCACATGCTTGTGACAACATGTTGTCATTAGCAAGACTGGACAGATTCTATTGTTTTAAACACCATCTTAGTAATTTTAAGACCTGTTTTATAATCCCAGTTGGGTTTTCAGATCATAGTTTAGATATATGTACGGTAACTTTAAACTTTGTCAAACCAAAAAGTGCTTAATGGCATTTTAATACGAATTTTTTAAGTGATGCACATTTTATTGAAACTTTTAAATTTTTGGGGGAGAATTTTAGGAATGAAAAAGCTAATTATCAGTCTTTACAGAAATGGTGGGAGTTTGGAAAAACAAATCAAACAGCTATGTCAACAGTATACTCACAATGTCACAAAAGATATAATTAAATCCATAAAAGTTTTGGAAGATGAAATTTTAAAATTCCACAGGAGGCGCTAATTCGATCACGGTTTAAAGACATAGACCAGATGGATGTGCCGTCAAAATTCTTCTTTAGTCTAGAGAAAAAGAATGGTCAAAACGTTTGATACATTCTTTATTTTCTGAGACTGGTTCTCTTTTATCAGATCCCATAAAAATTCGAGAAAGAGCGAATCGATTTTATGAAGGGCTTTATAGTTGCGAACACAAAGAGGATCGGGTTGTTGAACAGAGTTTTTATGAAGAGCTGCCGAAGGTCTCTGAAGACTCCAATGCAGCACTAAAGAGAGCCATCGGCCTGGGGGAACTATATGAAGCTCTCCAAAGTATGGAGAATGGCAAGGCTCCCGGGATCGATGGAATCCAGGTTGAGTTTTATAAAGCCTTTTGGCCTGTGTTAGGGGAGGATCTGCTGGCAGTTCTCAGCGACAGTTTAGTCGAAGGACTTCTGCCGCTAAGCTGCAGAAGAGCGGTCCTTACCCTTTTGCCAAAGAAAGGTGATGTGAGAGATATAAAGCAATGGCGACCCATATCTTTATTGTGCTACGACTATAAATTGCTCTCAAAAGTGTTAGCTAGACTAGGACGGGTTTTGGAAGAGGTAATCCACTCTGGTCAGTCTTACTGTGTACCTGGCAGATCAATTTTCGATAACATCCATCTAATAAGAGGTTTATTTGATGTCTCTAGAATATTGGGAGTAGATATGGGTTTGATTTCCTTAGATCAGGAGAAAGCGTTTGATCGCGTAGAACATAACTATCTGTGGAAAACTCTACAAGCATTTGGTTTTAGTTCTGATTTTATAGGTTATGTTAAAATATTATACAATGACATTGAGAGTTTATTGAAAGTTAACGGTGGCTTATGTGCTCCTTTTAAAGTATGTCGTGGAGTAAGACAGGGTTGTTCTCTATCTGGAATACTTTGTACATTGGCAATAGAACCATTTTTAAATAAATTGAGAAGAGTTTTAGAAAGGGTATCTTTACAAGCTTGTAAAAGTACTTTTTGTTTATCAGCTTACGCTGATGATGTTGTCATAATACTCAACAAGCAAAATTATGTGAATACTTTATTAAAAACATTGAGGGAGTTTGAAACCATCTCTTCTGCAAGAATTAATTGGGATAAAAGTGAAGCAGTGTTAGTAGGGAAGTGGGAAAGAGGGGTACCAATACTACCAAATGGGTTAAGTTGGAAAAAAGATGGTTTAAAATATTTGGGAGTGTTTTTAGGAGACGACACGATTGTTCAAAAAAATTGGGAGGGAACAATTGAGAAAGTACAAGGTTGTCTTATGAAATGGAAATGGATTGTAAAGAATATTTCATATAGAGGACGAACTTTGATTATTAATAATCTGGTGGCTTCTTCTTTATGGCACCGACTAGCTTGTATAGATCCACCCGCATGGTTACTAGGAAAAATCCAATCTCTTTTAGTAGATTTTTTTTGGGAAAAATTGCTTTGAATACCACATAATGTATTGTATTTGCCAAAGGAAGAAGGAGGAGAAGGACTTGTACATTTGCAAAGTAGGACTGCGGACTTTCGATTACATTTCCTACAGCGATTTCTCAATGGCCCAGAGGACTTAAGTTGGAGGCCAGTGGCCAGTGCAATTTTAAAGACTGCCAAAGGACTATGTTTAGATAAATCATTGTTCTTGTTAGATCCCAAAAGAATGAATAAATCCAGTTTGCCGAAGTTTTATAGTAATCTTTTTAAAGTGTGGGACCTTTTTGAAGTAAAAAGAACTGATTCTACATCCTCAATATTTTGGCTATTGAAGGAACCCCTGATTTATGGGTCACGTTTAGACATTCTTGGTGCATGTGGGTCAATGACGGCAGTATTCATTAAATCCAAGATAACAACAGTAAAACGTTTAATTAAAGTGGCTGGCCCAAGTCTGGGAAATGTTGAAGATGTTGCTAATGTTTTAGGAGTTAAGTCCACTTGAATTGTTGCACAAGTATTACAAAAATTACTATCTGTTTTTACAACAGAAGAAGTGAAAATGCTTCAGGATTATTGTGATGGGAAATTGATCCCCAACAAGAAAGATACATTTCCAAACCTGCTTCTTTCACCCAATTAAGGTTAATATACAGGATTGTTTTTGGATTCTGAAAAGTTGATAGACATGGATATGTATAAAAATAATGGTAAGTATATTTATAATGCTTGTGTAAAATCTTTTAACAAAAAGGGACTCCATGAAAGAATTGATACACCATGGCGTACTATTTTCAAAATGAGTAATGATGTCAAACCAGAGTGGAGAGCACTTTATAAACCACCGTTAGCTAAAAGAGATGGAGATTTTCAATGCCGAATTTTACATGGCATTATTGCTGTTAATGCTTTTATTTCTATTTTAAATCCAGATGTTGGTAAAGAATGTCCTTTTTGTTTTCAGAGGGAGACTGTTTTTCACACCTTTATGTATTGTTCAAGGCTTAAGCCTTTGTTTGATTGTTTGCAAGATCTTTTTAATTGTTTTAATGAGAAGTTTTCTGTGCAAACTTTTATCTTGGGTTGTAAATATGTCCAATTCAATTCAATTCAATTTTATTTATATAGCGCTTTTCACAAAAGTCAATTGTTTCAAAGCAGCTTTACATAAATAGAAGCAGTGAAAAGCACAGAAAACGACAGATAGCACAACAGAATACATGATAGCATGAGCAGTTAAATTTGCTGCGGCTATGACTCAATATTATAATTGCACGTATTACTAAAGCAACGTATAGAAGAGGAAGCTAGGTAAAGCCCAAAAAGGCTGCCTCCCCGGGGTGAAAAACCCCCTAGGAGAAAAAAAAACCCCGGGCTTTTATCCGAGGAAAAATAAGTCCTAGGAGGGAAAAACCCTTGGGAGAACGGAAATGGAGATAATGTGTAATGTGGAGAGGGTGTTTTCAGCCATGATCAAATCAAGACTTCTGATTGAGTTTCGTTTTTACAAAATCATGAACTCTTTAAATGTTTTTGAAGGAATATGGTGTCACAGAGGAGCTTTGTGCTCGGTTATTGACAATGAACTAAATTTTGCACTTCTTTTTTAATATGTTTTGTAAAACATTTTTGTAAAAATTGTTGACAATGAGTAATATTGTTATATAAAGAAGCTTGAAAAATCAAAAAAATCTCTCTCTCTCTCTCTCTCTCTCTCTCTCTCTCTCTCTCTCTCTGTCTGTGTGCATGTGCGGAGTGAGTGCGGGGAGCGTTTGCATGAAGCATTTGGAGAGTGTGAGGTACGAGTGCTTATTTTCTATTTCTTTTTCTTTATGTGTGTTTGTTTTGTTTTTTGTTTTGTTTGGTGGTGTGTTGTCTTCGTGGTTGTTTGTAAAGTGGTAAATTCACTAGGCTCTCTGCTCCCAGTTTTTTGTATACTGTGAGCATGGCGTCTCCAGGTGTGTGAAATCTCGGGTTTTTAACGAGATGGCATGCGGTTAAAATTGATTCAGTTTTCGGTGTGGAAGAATGTAGCTTAGCTATAGGGACGTCAATTGGTTATGAGAATATCTTGTCTGCATTGCGGATGAATGGTGCTGTTGTTGTTTTCGTTAAGACGATTGATTTGGCGAATCAACTGATGGAGACTGGTGTTGATATTTGCGGCATTTTTGCTCAGATGCTTCCTCTTTCTACACCTTCGAAAAGGGTAACGTTCGGAGATGCTTTCCATATATGGTAGATTGGTGTCAACAATAAAGATGATTCCAATTAAGTCTTCTTTTCTGAAACGTGGTGTCGTTTAGACGTTATGTCTATATGATTCTAAAAGATAATGTTGAAGAATTAGATTTAACTCTACATTTTCATCATGAGGATTTAAATTATGTTATTTTCCCCACAACAAACACAATGAAATGTTTTGGTTGTGGAGAAAATGGACATCAAGTACGCAAATGTCCCAGGAAAGTGGATGAAACAAAACAGTTCAAGACAGTTCACGATACGGTTGCTATGAGTACAATTGTGAGAGATTTGCAGAACGTAACTCTAGCTGTAGATGCGCAAAGGCTGGGAACAAGTGTCGTTTGTGCGCCCGCTGCATTAATAAATGTGGAAAAAAACACAAATGAGACGACAACAGTAAAACCAGTCGAAAGTGCAAAATTAGCGGTTGTTGAAGACAAAGAGAATGAAACTCTCGTAGAGAGCGGTAAGACAACAGCGGCTCAAACGATTGAATCGGAAGAGGTCAATAGTATGGTTGAATCTGACGATCAGAATGCGATGAATGAGGACATTGAAGAATATGTGCTTGAATTGGAGGATTATTCATTTAAAACTCCTCAGAAAAGAAAGTTAGAGAAACGCAAAACTTGCAAACCGATTAAAAGACTTGATGTTCGGGAGGTGAGCCATACAGACCAAAAAGTGACAGTGGAGCATCTGAATGTAGTATATAGTGTAATTGACATCAGAGTTTTTAAAAGTGACAAAAAATTTAAGGAGAGTTAAAATTGAAGAATTCTTTCCAGATATAATGCAATTCATTGAGAAGGCAAAAACTTTTAGGAGTGAGAACTGGTTTACCGACCAAGAAGGTTATCATTTAAAAAAGATACTTACCAGACTAAATGCTCAATCAGAATTCAGCGAAAATAGTCAAAATGGTTAAGGGTTATTTTTCTACTTCGTGTTTACTCTCCCTGTTATGGTGGGAGTTTTTTCTTTTCCTATTTATGGGAGTCATAAATTTTGCTTCCTTGAATATTAATGGAGCAAGGGAAAATAGGAAAAGAGCACAGTTGTTTGAGATAATGACACAGAAGAAGATTGATATTTTATTTATGCAAGAAACCCATAGTGATTTATCAAATGTTTCAGATTGGGCGATGGAGTTTGATGGGTTATCAGTTTTGAGTCATTCCACCTTGTTGAGCGGTGGAGTTGCTATTTTGTTTTCGAAAAGTTTTTTACCTACATCTTTAAAAGTTGATGAAGTAATTAAAGGTAGACTGTTAAAAGGCAATGTTTCTTATGAAAACAGTTTTTCTTTTATATTAATTTGTGTTTATGCTCCAAATGCTGCAATTGAAAGAATGGTCTTCCACTCTGTGCAAAACTTTAAGTGATTGTGATTCAGATAGTTTTTTATTATTGGGGGGAGATTTTAATTGTACTGAAATGGTTAAGACAGGAATCATGTTAAGCCACATATGCAGTCAAGATTAGATTTTATGGTTTTAAGCATCAATTTAATTTTTTTAAAGATTGTTTAATATGCCCAGTTGAATTTTCCGATCACAGCATGGTAAAATGTGAGTTTTTTGTTGATTGTGTAAAACCGAAAAGTGCCTATTGGCATTTTAATACAACCCCAAAACAGAAAAAGTTGGGACACAGTAGAAATTGTGAGTAAAAAAGGAATGGAATAATTTACAAATCTCATAAACTTATATTTTATTCACAGTAGAATATAGATAACGTATCAAATGTTGAAAGTAAGATATTTTGAAATGTCATGCAATGTTGGCACATTTTGCATTTCATGAGAGCTACACATTCCAAAAAAAGTTGGGACAGGTAGCAATAAGAGGCCAGAAAATTTTAATGTACATATAAGGAACAGTTGAAAGACCAATTTGCAACTTATTAGGTCAATTGGCAACATGATTGGGTATAAAAAGAGCCTCTCATAGTGGCAGTGTCTCTCAGAGGTCAAGATGGGCAGAGAATCACCAATTCCCCCAATGCTGCGGCAAAAAATTGTTTTCTGAGTTTCTCAGAGAAAAAATGCAAAGAGATTGAAGTTATCATTATCTACAGCGCATAATATCATTCAAAGATTCAGAGAATCTGGAACAATCTCTGTGCGTAAGGGTCAAGGCTGGAAAACCATACTGGATGCCCGTGATCTTCGGGCCCTAAGAAAGCACTGCATCACATACAGGAATGCTACTGTAAGGGAAATCATAACATGGGCTCAGGAATACTTCCAGAAAACATTGTCAGTGAACACAATCCACCGTGTCATTCGCTGTTGCCAGCTAAAACTCTGTAGGTCAAAAAAGAAGCCATATCTAAACATGATCCAGAAGCACAGGCGTTTTCCCTGGGCAACGCTCATTTAAAATGGACTTTGGTAAAGTGGAAAACTGTTCTGTGGTCCAACGAATCAAAATTTAAAGTTCTTTTTAGAAAACTGGGACGCCATTTCATCGGGACTAAAGAGGACAATGACAACCCAAGTTGTTATTAGCGCTCATTTCAGAAGCCTGCATCTCTGATGGTTTGGGGTTGCATGAGTGCGTGTGGCATGGGCAGCTTACACATCTGGAAAGGCACCATCAATGCTGAAAGGTTTATCCAAGTTCTAGATACATATGATCCCATTCAGATGTCGTCTCTTTCAGGGAAGACCTTGCATTTTCCAACATGACAATGCCAGACCACATACTGCATCAATTACAACATCAAGACTGCGTAGAAGAATGATCTGAGTACTGAAATGGCCAGCCTGCAGTCCAGATCTTTCACCCAAAGAAAAGATTTGGTGCATCATAAAGCGGAAGATGTGACAAAGAAGACCTAAGACAGTTGAGCAACTAGAAGTCTGTATTAGACAAGAATAGGACAACATTCCTATTCCTAAACATTGGTCCTCCTCCAGCTGTTCCTTTTATCTACATTTAACTTTTCTGGCCTCTTATTGCTACCTGTCCCAACTTTTTTTGGAATGTGTAGCTCTCATGAAATCCAAAATGAGCCAATATTTGGCATGACATTTCAAAATATTTTACTTTCAACATTTGATATGTTATCTATATTCTACTGTGAATAAAATATAAGTTTATGAGATTTGTAAATTATTCCATTCCTTTTTTACTCACAATTTCTACTATGTCCCAACTTTTTCTGTTTTGGGGTTGTAATACATTGTTAGGTAATAAACATTTTAAGGATGTTTTTAAGTCTTTTTGGGTAAATGCACGATTCATGAAGTCTTCCTTTCAAACTTTACAGCAGTGGTGGGAGTTTGTAAAAGTTAAAATTAAACAACTCTGTCAACAATACACTCTCAACGTTACACAAGATAAGTTTGAGTCCATAAGAAAGTTAGAAGAAGATTTAGTTAAACTCCAAGAACTTTTCGATTTGACAAAAAATTTAAATTCTGTAGGATCTTTTAGGAAAAAGAAAGCTTGTTTGACTGAATTGTTGGATTTAAATACACAAGTTGCTATAATCAGATCACGTTTTAGAAGTTTTTAATCAGAGTTTAAGTGATGGACAGTTACCGAAGAGCTGCCGTAGATCAATTATTACTTTACTCCCGAAAAAGGGAGATTTAAGTGAGATTATGAATTGGAGGCCCATAAGTTTGTTATGTAATGAATACAAACTGTTGTCGAAAGCCTTGGCGAATAGATTAGGGAAGTTTTAGATCAAATTATTCATTCAGATCAGACATATTGTGTCCCTGGCCGGAAATTGTTGATAATATTTCTTTTATTAGAGATATTTTGGATAATGGCAAGACGTTTTCGGATTTTGGTTTAATTTCAGTCGATCAAGAAAAAGCTTTCGACAGAGTCGAGCACAGTTATTTGAGGAATGTTCTTGAAGCTTTTGGTTTTAGTCCTAATTTTATATCAATGATTAAAGCCTTGTATTGTGACGTTGAGAGTATGTTGAAAATAAATGGTGACTTATGCTCTCCCTTTAAAGCCCGGAATACACTGCAGGATTTTTGCACTCCTATAAGATCATTACCTTATCACACTGTGCGACATGGATTGTTTAAACTCGGGTACTATAGGCATGTAGACTGTACGATGTTGACACAGAAGCTTCAGCGGCTGTGTCACACGTTACCAGCATGCGCTCGTGGTACACAAATACTAGCGCGCAGGTCGTAGCAGCAAACACACTGTGTGGTGATCATGCCGAATTTCTGACACTGTCAGAAAACTTTCATAGGCTATCTTTGGACGCAAGACCGGGAAAACGTCCGTCTTTGAACCTCTCTCACTGTAAGACATAGGAACACCGATGAAGAGCCACGTTCACAGAAATTGCAACGATTGTTTCACGATGGCAATCTTTCGTCTGGGACAGCCAATAATCGTGCAGTGTATCCCGGGCTTAAGGTTTTAAGAGGGGTTAGACAAGGCTGTGCATTTTCTGATATGCTCTACACGCTAGCCTTAGAACCTCTTTTAAATAAATTAAGAGTAGAGATGTCAGGTGTGGTCGTGCCGAATTCCACTTATACTGTTAAATTATCAGCTTATGCCGATGATGTGGTGGTATTAATTAAAGACCAAAATGATGTAAACATGATGATGCATTTAATGGAAGAGTTTTAAAGTGTTTCTTCAGCAAAAGTGAATTGCCAAAAAAGCGAGGCCATAAGTGTTGGGAGTTGGTTATGTGGTGAGCCCATTTTTCCAGCCGGTCTAAAATGGGCCAAGGATGGTTTTAAATATTTGGGAGTGTTTTTGGGGAACGAGAATGTTGTTGAGAAAAATTTTGAAGATGTTATTGAAAAGGTAAAAGGGCGTTTAAATAAGTGGAAGTTTTTACTTCCGAAAAGATCTTACAGGGGGTGAATATTGTTTATTATTAACAATTTGATTGCCTCTGCTCTCTGGCATCGCTTGATTTGCGTAGACCCCCAGCTGAATTTCTAAGAAAGATTCAGTCAATTTTAATAGACTTTTTCTGGGATAAGCTTCACTGGATGAAGGAGGTCATGGACTAGTAAATCTGCAAAGTCGAATAGCAGCTTTTCAAATTCAATTCATACAAAGACTTTTAAAAGACTCAGAAAATGCAAACTGGAGGATTGTATCTCTCTCTTTATTGAGGGAGTTTGAAGGACTGGGGCTGGATAAAGCCTTATTTTGGATGGATCCTCAAAAGTTAAAACTCTCCAAATTTCCTGTTTTTTATCGTAATCTTTTTAAAGTTTGGGTTTTGTTTGAGGTATCAAAGAGAAGAACTGTGAACTCCTTGTTTTGGTTGCTGCAAGAGCCATTCTTTTTTGGCTCAGGTTTTGATTTGTCCAAAGAACTGGGTTACTTTGTGACGGAAGAGAACCTTATTAACACTGGAATTAAGAGAACCTTGTTCACATTGGAATTAATGAACTATTGGACATGTACAACGGATAGCAGGAGCTGATTTTAAAGACGTGAACTTAATGACCGAACAGCTGGGGGTGAGATCTACCCGTTTGGTTGCCAGAGTACTTGATAAATAGCCTGGCTCCGCCCTCTTACGTTCTTCCGCTTAATTTTCATTTCGCTTCAGAACAACGTCTGGGACTGCTGTGTAGAGTTTCGTTTTCTCCTGCAAAAATCTGCAGGTCCAATCAGCGAACAGCGGGGAGTGGCTAAGAACGCAGACGTTGAGGTCTTGCGCCAGACTGAGTCACGACCAAACGATAGCGATTGGTTATGGCAGATTCCGAGTGACTCTGGGCAGATCCAATAGTTTTAAACTTCAACAGAGGACCCTCCTTAACGGAAGTAACGCTTTGCAATGGAGCGTGGCCAGACTCTCTGTACAAATGAAATGAATGTACGAGAGTCTGGTTGCACCAGGCTACTTGATAAATGGAAGTTAGCCCTTTCTGTAAATAAGTTGAAATTGTTAACAGATTACTCTTTAGGATCTATCAGCCCAGATTGTAGTGATCCATTTCCCAATTTGAATTTAAAACCTTTTATGGATGATTGCGAGGGCACTCTATTAAGAGTTAATGATTTGATTGTAACAGGTATGGACTGTACATCTGGAAAGGAGTGTTATAACATTTTTGTCAAAATGTTTAATAAAAAGGCTTTGGATAAAAGAGTCGAGACGCCTTGGTGCAATGTACTTCAATTAGAGGAAGATGAAAAACCTGAGTGGAGAGTATTGTATAAGTCACCGTTGTCTAAGAGAATTGGGGATTTGCAATGGAGATTGTGATATGGGGCTATTGCTGTAAATGCTTTTGTTTCTATAATTAATCCTGTCACTGATCAGAATTGTCCTTTTTGTTTACAAAGGGAAACAGTTTTTCATCCTTTTATGCAGTGTTCAAGGTTGGAACCGTTATTTATTGGTTTAAAACGATTTTTTAATTGTTTCAATGAGTGTGGCTTTAAATATTCTCAGAGTCACAAGTATCAATGTCAGTTGTTCAATTTTATTTTAGGTCAGGCAAAAATGGCGATTTATATTACAAGAAAGGAGAAAGTTGATCAAGGTGTTTGTAATAGTTTAGAAGCTGTGTTTGGTAATTCTGTGACATCTAGAATTTTAATAGATTTTAAGTATTATAAAGCAATGCATGATCTTATGAAGTTTGAATTTAATTGGTGTTGTAAAGGGACATTGTGTGAAATTGTTAATGATGAATTATTTTTTCTTATCTAAGATTATGTTTTGTGAGTCGTTTAGTGATTGATGCTTGATTCAAAATGGTGATTTAAATGATTGACATGATTTGTCTATTGTAATAAAGGTGTTTAAAAATCAAATCTCTTTGCATATTTCCGTGGCCCTGCCACAGACTTTCTTTTCCGTGGCATTCTCACGGATTGGTTACTCATCTGCTTTTTCCTATTTTCAAACCATTGTCGCTTCGGTTTAGGGTTAGATTTGTTTTTTGCGTTAGGATGTCACTTTAAGTATTGGTTTATACAATTCTTTCTGATGTATTCTTTTATATTTTCTAAACTTTAATTAATTGTCACCTGGCGTTGGGGTTAGAGTTGGGTTTGGGTAGGGATGTCATTTTATGTAAATCTAATCCTAAACTGAAGCGACAATGGTAAGAAAATAGGACAAAACAGTTGAGTAACCAATCCGTGAGAATGCCACGGAAAAGAAAGTCCGTGGCAGGGCCACGGAAATATGCGGAGATCCGTGAGAATGCCACGGAAAAATGAGCAAAAAATTCTGTGACTATGCCACGGAAATTCGTGAGATCAGGTTGTTCAAAAAGTACAGCTTTGCACCCAAGGATTTAATAATAATAAGACCTCAGAAATACATTCTGGGACCAAAGAGAGCTCAAAAATACATATTAGTATCTCAAAGGTACATATTGGTACTAAATGTTTACATATCTGTACCTAATGGTCCATACAATTACCGTTTTAAAGGGTGCTGCCCCACTTACAGCTAGGGTACATATTTTGACTTTTTTTCTAACAATGTAGGTCCTTAAAGCAACACTATGTAATTTTTCAACCTTCATAATAAATTTTCAAGACCCTTGTGATAGTACATCGACTTTAAATAGGTTGAATGACATGTCTCCCATAGCCTGACGGGGTCTGTATCGCTTTTACTCATACTTTAAAACTTAGGGTTTCGGGTAGCAACCAGAGCACGATAAAAACTACAAAATTCGACTGCTTTACGGCATACGTCACTTCCTCCACGTGAATTTGGCCGGAGGCTACTTAAGGAGTGTAGAGAGCAACTTCTATTATGTGACTCTGTGGCACCGTGTTAGTGTCACGGACCTATGACACGGACGACCCGGGTTCGATACCCCTTTAAGGCAATTTTTATATAAACTCACAATCTTGATTCATACATAAATGCAATCTTCTTTATAAATGACGGCGATTATCTTGCATATAGTTCTCTGTATTCAGATGCTGCATTCACGTGTTCACGTATTTACCTTTCTTTTACTGTCTATGGTATTTACATTACAATCCAGGATGCTATAGCAGTCAAACTTGCTCAAACTCACACAGTGTAAAACAAAACCCTATTCATTCACCAATCCCTATTCATTCACCTATCAGATCCAAGCGTTTCTTCCTCATTTGCTGCGTTCTGTTGTCACTTGCGTGACGTATTACAAAGCGGCAGACCTAAACACATCGGTTCACTTGGATTTGGAGCGGCAATTTTCACACAAAAGAGAGGAAAAACGAGCGCCATTGCAGAATATCCTGGTGGCGAGGGAGAGAGGGACGAGGCAACAATATTTGTTTAGAAAAAAGCAAGGAAATACATCTGGTCATTTCTCAATTGGAAGGCTGCAGCCTCCGGAGGTCAAATATGCAGGCTGCATACGTCATCAAGCCTGGTTTATTAAGGTAAACTGAGCATTACATTCGCAAATCATAAGCATACTGCAACAATTTACGATTAACTAAGTAGGGATGTCCCGATCCGATCATGTGATCGGAAATCGGCCCCGATCACGTTGTTTCAGACTTGATCGGAATCGGACGTTACCTCCCGATCAGGACTCGGATACATATGCAGGGTTTAAAATCCGGCGTCAAGGTCTCGCTCTGCTCCGCGCCAGTGTATGCGCTGGTGCGTGTGAACTGACGAGAAGACTTCATGCGGCGCCACAAGAACTGGCAGCCGGATGACGTCAGAGTTTGCGAGAGTGATTTAAAATCAAACTCCTACATATGATTTCGCGGATCACTCTCGCGGTAGTTTGACGTCACCCGGCTGTTGATTGTTGCGGCGCCGCATGAAGTCGAACAAGCCTATTGACGTGTTTTCATTCATAGGCTTTTTAGCGCTCATTTAAACGACGCGTTGATCGTTTTTGTCATCATGTGCTCAGACGCAGCTCCGCGTCTCACTCAGAACCTCAAGAACGCGCATTCGCCCAGGATCATTTGACATTACTGTAGAGATGAGACATAGAGAGAGAGGTAAGAATTGTGCCCATGTCGAAAAAACGTAATAGAAGTCTAGAAACAAAGTATTAAAGTATGTATAGTCATGTCACTCATCTCATTACACTAGATAACTGGATACAACTTATTGTATAGTTTAATAAAATAATGTATTTTGATTATACAAGTTAATTACGACCTAACTATAGGTATTTTTTAACTAACTGCTGACCAGCTTAGGGAATCTCTATGGCTATTTTATAAGACATATTGCTGAATCAGTATGTTGTTTTTCTTGTTAATTTAGTCTTTTGGGTAGCCTATCTTATGCATAGAATTAGTCAAAGAGGTTATAAAGTCTTATAACTTCCTTCAAAGTTTGATCAATTGTGCATAATGACACGTGCACCAAATGCATATAGGGTGTCAGACTCATAGATTTGCAGTATTTAAAGTTCAGGTTTTAAAGTTTGGGTCAACATGTGGCACAGCTTTAAAACTGAAACTTAAAATCATATCAGAGGTCCAAAATGTCATTGAAACACACCAGTGGCTTTGCTGTCATCAGGATTAAACATGTTACCCCTCGAACCCTCCCTCCCAACAGAGCCTCCCCACAAAACAAATCCCAATTTAACCCCTGAAAATATATACTATATATGTTCTCATTATTTTTTAACACATCAATAGTTATACGCTGGCACAGAGTTAGACTCTTTTGACTCCACACAGAAACAGCAACGGGTGTGCGGCATGACATAATTCTGGATCTGTTTTTTCGCTCTTCTTTATTTAGTTTTTATGTATTATAGAAGTATCTGATAGGGGTGTGCAAAAAAATCGATTCACATTTGAATCGTGATTCAAGCTTTGCCGATTCAGAATCGATTCACAGCATTCCAAAAATCGATTCATAAATTTTTTTAATGCCGTGTTACTATTGTCCTGAAATGAGTTTATCTTAGTATTCCCATAGATGGCGCTGCGTCGTATTCACTCTGACGCCTGCAGACTCTTGTCACAGTGTTTCCCACACATTGACTTTACTTGGGCGTGCTGCCCAGTTATATTAACAAGCGCCCAAGTATATCTGGCAAACTTTTTTGTTTTTCTGTGATGATGACACTCTTTAATAATGACATTTTGTGTGCGACATGATGAGTTCGGTATGCGTTCACGTGCTCTCTGTTTCTCAATGAATTGGGATGCGACGCGAACAAGCTCGTGTCACATTGTATCCTTCATGTTTCTGAACTTGAGCAGAGTTTTAACATTAGAGGAGTTCACGGAGCACCCGCGGCCCGTATGGTTCCGGGTTTGTATTTGAAATGATCAGTCGGGTCCGTGTCAGTCATAGTTAAATAACTTCGGGTCCCAAAGTCTGATTAATATTGTGTGTAAAACCCGAGTCGAACGGAGAATGGCCGTGAGCGCTACCGCGCTAAAGCTCGCATGCAGTTTCAGCGTGCCTGCGGTTTCCATGGCGATAACAACAGGCTCTTTTCTAACATTATTAATAAACCATATCTTTTCCAAAATCTATTGCACTGAACGAGCAAAGCTCAAGCTGACTCAAGATTTACAAAACGCAAAGCTGTAATGTAAAGTCCCCTGTCACTGGGACAGCAAGTAGACTTTTGAATCTGAAATAATGAGTGGATTTAGCTTTTTTTTAATCGGCAAGAGAGAAATAGAAAGAGAGGCACTTTCCTTGCTTCTGCTCTATCTAATAGAAATAATAACCATTATAACACCAGTCACATTTATAATATATAGACCTGCACTGTCTATCATTAATATACTATTGTATTTAATAGAGTTTGATAAAAGGGGTCATCTAATTGCTTCATAACAGTTTTTATTTTTGCATAAAGACATAAAGTAATATCAAACTACATTTAATTTGTTGTGTTTCTTTTCTTTAAAATTGTATATCTACTACAATCAGTCACATAGGAAAAAGTAAACTACATACTGTGAATCGTTTTTTTAAATCGAGAATCGTTTTTGAATCGAAAATCAATTTTGAATCGAATCTTAATCGAATAATTGTTAATATTCTGAAATAAGACCTTCTTGATGACGTGTGCAGCTTAGAAATACGACATCCGGACGCTGCAACCTTCAGATTGAGAAATGGCTTCTGCCACGAGTTCCTCATCAGAAAGTTGTAACATGACTGCGTTTCTCCCTGATGCCTCAAAATGTTGATCGTTTAGCGTTAAGTTTTGAAAGGTTTAGTTTAGTTTTAAGTTTTAAGGTTGGCCAGTTATTTTCCTTTGTGACAGTGCCTACAGTCAAAAGAAAAAGGTCTAAGTCATTTGCTACTAAAGTGAGAGCTGAACAGAACACAAACACACAGTCTGACACACACAATGTTGATTCCAGCACAGTTAAAGACTCTGACAGCGATGTAGCTGACGCTAGGAGTCTGTGAAGTCAGCAGAAAGCCTATACTTTTGATAAAATAAGATCCTATTTGCAGAACACCAAAAACATGAAAAATGTCCATATTGTGGATTATTTTTCCGAACGCAGGATGATTCTTGAGTCGGCTGTAATGCTTATGAGAGGTGAAGGGAAAGAACTTTGTCTTAAAATTAAGAATTGAACTGCAAGCTGATGATGGCTTTGAAACAACATGAGCTTTTTCCTGTTGATAGTCTAGTGTTTTTTTTGTGTGTGTGTGTGTGTGTGTTGTTTTTCATCACCTCTCTCATGAGTGCAGTTAATGTGGACACTCTTATGGGGCGTCAACACCAAAGCTTTTACGCCCGCGGCCGGCGTTAGCGGTTTTCCGTGCTCGGCGCTGAGCGTCGAGAGTTGAAAGAGATTCAACTTTGGGTGAAGATCTCCGCTTGTCAATGTCAGTTCTCACACGGCTGTCCAATCACAGTAGAGGAGGGGTGGGACATTACCATAGCAACCAACCGGCTCACATCTGAAGTATCACAGCTACCAAAGCACTCACCTGAAGCAAGCTGGCACTCAGCTGAAAAACAGCTGGCATTTGGTGTCCTCCAGGCGTTTTCAGCTGTGTTGAAAAGTTTTGGTGTGCACGCCCCCATAATGTAAATGGTGCTTAGGTTTTACACACAATATTAATCAGACTTGGGACCCAAAGTAATGAACTAGGACCGACCCGGACCCGACTGACCATTTAAAATATAAACTCTGAACCGTACGGGTTCCGCGTCCTCGGTGAAGAAAGACCTCTTATGGTAAAACTCTGCTCAAGTTCAGAAACATGGAAGGATACATTGTGACACTGAGGTTGCTTCGCGTCGCACCCAATTCATTGAGAAACAGAGAGCACGTGAACGGACACTCAACGGGAGAGACACACGCAAAATGAAGCCAACTTGGATGCTATAAACACATATGCACATAAGCATATGCGACCATTTAGGTCGCAGTGTAGTTCCCTGGCTGCTCCGTATGTGCTGCAGTTGATCCAGTTTGCCGCGCTGGATGATGAGTTTATGACGCGTACATCATCTTCACGGTCACCCGACCCCCACTTCTCTCTCTCTCTCTCTCTCTCTCTCTCTCTCTCTCTCTCTCTCTCTCTCTCTCTCTCTCTCTCTCTCTCTCTCTTTCTCTCTCTCTCTCTCTCTCTCTCTCTCTCAATTTAAAGAACTTTATTGGCATGATTGTGTCACTTACAATATTGCCAAAGCATTATACATAAAACAAGAAACATACAATAACACAATATTAACAAACATTAAGGTGCAATTAAGCTAAGGTGCTGGGTGATGGATGAAGTACTACTGCAAAATAAAATAAAATAGAATCAGAGGATATTTACAATATAAAGTTGACTTTGAAATATAAACATATGAAGTATACAAATGTACATTTATGGAGGCACATGAGAAGTAAAATAAAAGTACTGTACAAGATCAGGGCTGTGGATTATTTCTGATGGTGTGTAACTGATAAATGAATTTAGCAGCAACTGATGGGTGTCTGTCTTCCCCCAGTAACATCTTCATTTGATCTGAATCTGAAGAGCTATGAAACTCTGGTATGAGCTTTGAGATTTTGTCAAAGTGTTTTTCTCTAAGCTCTTTATATTTACCACAGTAAAGGAGAAAGTGTGTCTCTGTTTCGATCTCACCACTGTCACAATGGACACAGATTCGCTCTTCTTTTGGGAGCCATGTTTGTCTATGTCGGCCTTTCTCTATTGCCAGACTGTGATCACTGAGTCTGTATTTAGTGAGGATTCGTCTCTGCTTTACATCTCTAACTGTGGAGAGATATTCTGACAGACTGTATTTTCTGTTTAGTGCCCGATAACATTCTAGTTTACTTTGGTTTTTACTTTCATTATCCCAATGATCCAAATATAAAGTTTTACTTTCTTTAATGATTTGGTTTATTGTGGTTTGTTTGCGTTCATTAGTGCTGGTCTAGAGTTTTAGAGCCAGTTGACAGATGGGACTGGTTTTAGGTCTCTTCTCTTGAGTTTTAAGGGCTTCATATTGAAGTGTGTTCGGGGGACTTGAGTTTAAGTGTGACCAGAATTTAAGGGAGCGTTTTTGGATGTGTATTATTAGGGGATATCTGCCTAATTCAGCCCTGCATGCATTAGTAGGTGTTCTTCTCTGAACTCTTAAAATATTTCTACAGAATTCAGCATGCAGGGATTCCATTGGATGTTTGTCCCATTTGGAGTAATCTGTTAGGCATTGTGGACCCCAAACCTCACAACCATACAGAGCTATGGGCATTATTACACTATCAAATATTTTACACCAAACTGTAGCAGGAATGTCTGTTTGTTTAAATTTGCCTTTGATGGCATAGAATGCTCGTCTAGCTTTCTCTTTAAGTGCATTTACCGCAAGACCAAAACCGCCTGATGCGCTGATTTTTAACCCGAGATAGTCGTAGTGTAAAGTCTCTCTCTCTCTCTCTCTCTCTCTCTCTCTCTCTTTCTCTCTCTCTTTCTCTCTCTCTCTCAACAAAACCCGGGTCATCCAGTCGAGTTCAGAAAATACGGAAATTCGTAAAGTGATTTTTTTTCCTGAGCGGGTCGCAATTTACCTGGGCGCACCGCCCAAGTAGAGCCCACTGCTTTTGTTTAGGAAACCCATAGTGAATGCCTTAATGAAATTGAATGGAAGAAAGAAAGGAAGGGGGAAGTGTTGTTTACACATTTGAGTACAACAAGAGGAGGGGTGGCCATCCTTTTTGCAAAAGTTTTTTACCTGTTACTTATGAAGTTAAGCAGATGATTCCGGGCAGACTTATTGCTGTAAGGGCACAATTTTCTTGAATGTTTATGCTCCATATAATAGTGTTGAAAGGGTCTGTTTTTTAAATGTTGGTACGATATTGCAGAACTGTGGTTCTGATGATTATACGTTTTTGGGTGGTGATTTTAACTGGACTGAAAATGATGTCAATGGATAGGAATCACATGGAACCACATGTTGCATCAAGGGGTGTTTTACGGGAATTGATAGAAAACATGTTTTTTGTGATATTTGGAGAGACATGAATAGTAAGGTAAGACATGTACATACTAGGAAAAATTGTATTTCCTTGGAAAGGCTTGACAGGCTGTACTGTTTTAAGCACCATTTTAGTATTGTCAAAAAAGTTATATTACTCTAGTTGGTTTTACTGATCATTGTCTAGTTACATGTCAGATTTTTATTGCAAATTTAAAGGTACAGAGTGCTTACTGGCATTTTAACATGATGTTAATTTTAAAGATGTCTTAACCCATTGTCAATGTATGTGACAGTTTATTTAAAATTTTGTAGCTGTTTTTGAAATATTTTATTTAAATGTGATTGTGTGTTTTCTGAGTCCGATCGACTCTGGTATTACCCACAATGTTAAACAGACCCGGGACCCGAAGTAATAGATTGAGACCCGACCCGGCTGATCATTTAACATGTAGATCCATACCCATACAGGTCCTGGGTCGGGTTCCGGGTAGTGTTGGGCGATATGCCACATTTTGAGATCGTCTTATCGTCAGCCTGTGAGATCGGCGATACATGATAGTATCGGGGGAGTAGTTTACTCATTTTACTCATTTTTTTATTTGTAAATTTTTTACTGAATATATCAAAGCACTTGATTGGTGGACAAAAAAGAACAAGAGCAACACCGTCATGACCGCAACCTTCTTAAAACTGATGCCATTAATGCGAACGCGTCATTAAAACCCTAACCATGATTACTTAATAACTGTAAAAACATGCATCTGCGCACACACACACGTGCGCGCACATACAAACATTCAATTCAATGCATTTGTTTAGTGCTGTTGCAGAAGGCTACACGTGTCAAGCAGGGGTGCTCTCAGAGGTGCCTTTTTAAACACATTGGTCCAGTGGAACGCAATCATATTTTAAACACAATCATATTTTAAACACGAGGGACGTGTTGCTACAACTCAGTGAAATGCATATCATAAACAGGATTAATACCTGACTTCGGACAGAGCGCAGCTGTCTGCACGTACGCGAGAGTGAGAGAGGCGCCAATATGCAGCGGGTCATATTTTAACAGGACTGTTAACTGTCAATAGAACTTTTAATTTGAGAAGTCTGGTTGATGTAGCTGGACCTGAACTGAACAACATAGCAGCAGTGGCTGACTTATTGGGATGGAGATCTTTTCGTCAGATTAAGAGAATTCTGGACTTGTGAAGGAATAAACTTGCCCAGGAAGAATGTAATTTGTTGTTGGATTATGGGACCGTTTTTTTTTTTTCTGATGAAAAGGATCCATTTCCAATATCTGGGATTATCCCTGATTTGAGAGATGTCTCTGGACCTTTGCTTGATATAATTGAATCTCAAAATTTGGACTAGGATGATTTAAAAGGAAAATAATGCATAAATGTCTTGTGAAAATTTTAAATAAAACTGCTTTAAATGGAAAAAGTTGATGCAGTGTGGAGGGGCAAACTTGAGATGGGAGAGGATGTTAAACCATGTTGGAGGAAGTTTTATAAACCATCATTGAAAAGCGGTCTGGTAATTTACCATGGAGAATTTTGCATGGGGCTGTGACTGTTAATTCTTTTGTTTCTATCATTAATCCAAATGCAGTTGATAAATGTGTTCTTTTGTGGTTTAAGAGAAACCGTTTTTCATTGTTTTATGGAGTGTGTTAGCCTGACTGTATCAGACTTTGTACTTCCGCTAAATTTCAGCATGCTTCTGTACTAAGTCTTAGAAATGTCCAATTAAAATCGTTTTCCTCTACAATCTACTTCGAGAAACTTCTAAAAGGCCAATGAACTTGGCATGCAGGTATTTGCATCTGCCCGCACGGCCTCGCCGGGCGAGTATTTAACGAGATGCAGGTGCGAATATCAAATCACTATTTTCGCTGAGAAAGCCGAGCATCAGTGCCCGGCCGGTATCAGCAGTGGAACAGCAAACTGTGGCGACGGGACGTGACGTCTCCATTCCCTTCCTTCAGGGAACGAGGGTTACATATGTAACCGAGACGTTCCCTTTCAGAATTGGGAATCCCTACCAAAGCGCCACTGAAGCTGACCCTTCCAGTGCCTGTGTAAACCCTCTGATCGAGCATTCTCGGGGTCTTCTCGTTGAGAAGTACACCAGTCAACAAACAGATTCCATTTCAGCGTATATGCCCATCTCGTAGACTGTGCTCGCGCTGCAGCAGTGGTGTTAGATACCGCTTGTGGTAAATCACCTAGAACCACCGCACCCCGTCCAGTGACCACACATGGAGATTCCACAGATCGGGTGTGGGTGCCATAATGTGCCCCCTTCTTGAGAAAGAAGGTCCTTCTTCAGGGGAATCCATCAGGGAGGGGCTGTCGCGAGGAGGGTGAGCTCCGGAAACCAACTCTTGGTGGTCCAATATGGAGCAAGTAAAAGAATGTACTCCTCGTCCTCCCTGACTTTGCACAAGATCTGTGCAATGAGGCTCACTGGGTGAAACGCTTATTTGCGCAGACCTCACGGCCAGCTGTGTGCCAGTGCATCCACACCGAGTGTCCCCTCGGTTAGTGAATAAAACAGGCGGTTGTCTCTGGAGATGCAAACAGATCTATCTGTGGTATACAGAAACATTTCCAAATTCAATTCAATTCAATTCAATTTTATTTATATAGCGCTTTTCACAAAAGTCAATTGTTTCAAAGCAGCTTTACATAAATAGAAGCAGTGAAAAGCACAGAAAACGACAGATAGCACAACAAAATACATGAAAGCATGAGCAGTTAAATTTGCTGCGGCTATGACTCAATATTATAATTGCACGTATTACTAAAGCAACGTATAGAAGAGGAAGCTAGGTAAAGCCCAAAAAGGCTGCCTCCCCGGGGTGAAAAACCCCCTAGGAGAAAAAAAACCCCCGTGCTTTTATCCGAGGAAAAATAAGTCCTAGGAGGGAAAAACCCTTGGGAGAACGGAAATGGAGATTTAGCGGAGATTAAGCGGTTCTGCCGGTGATCGTTGGTCAGGTATCAGCTGGGCATAACGTTGAAGGACAGCCAGTAGATCAGAGGTGTGCCGACTTTCACATCTACCGGGACTGGGTCTGTTTGTCTCGTCCTCGGGTCGAGGACGAGACAGGGAGAGAAAAACAAAATCGTATTAGCGTAGCGGCCGTTCATATGTATTGAAGTGTCACACAGTGATGTGGTTTAACTCAGCTTAGTTCCAGACAGACTAAATATTGCGGCATAATTATGTTATCCACAGTTGAGGATTTAGCAAATTGGGGGCCCAATGCGAGGGTATATATGGTAAATAAGGGTCACCTTCCGATCTTTAAGAGAAAATGAAACCTGACGACCCGTTTGACTAAGGCCTAAAGCCCCACTGTCGTTGTTAATGCAGGTTCAGTGGCAAACGGGTCTATATTGTATACCATTTACAGGACCAGGAGAAAACGCCAAAAACATCGCAACCCGACCATACGTGTTAACCCGTTTGACTAAGGCCGGAAGCCCCACTGTCGTCGTTAATGCAGGTTCAGTGGCAAACGGGTCTGTATGGCATACTATTCATAAGACTTACGATAGCGCCAAAATCGCAACCCGACCATACGTGCCAACCCGTTTGACTAAGGCTGAGAGGCCCCACTGTCGTCGTTAATGCAGGTTCAGTGGCAAACGGGTCTGTATGGCATACTATTCACAAGACACACGAAAGCGCGAAAAACGCAACCCGACCATACATACCAACCCGTTTGACTAAGGCTGGAGGCCCCACTGTCGTCGTTAATGCAGGTTCAGTGGCAAACGGGTCTGTATGGCATACTATTCATAAGACTTACGATAGCGCCAAAATCGCAACCCGACCATACGTGCCAACCCGTTTGACTAAGGCTGGAGGCCCCACTGTCGTCGTTAATGCAGGTTCAGTGGCAAACGGGTATGTATGGCATACTATTCACAAGACACACGAAAGCGCGAAAAACGAAACCCGACCATACATACCAACCCGTTTGACTAAGGCTGGAGGCCCCACTGTCGTCGTTAATGCAGGTTCAGTGGCAAACGGGTCTGTATGGCATACTATTCACAAGACACACGAAAGCACCAAAATCGCAACCCGACCATACGTGCCAAACCGTTTGACTAAGGCCGGAAGCCCCACTGTCGTCGTTAATGCAGGTTCAGTGGCAAACGGTGGCAAACTATTTAATGCAATTCATTTTAAGTGTTCATGCAGAAAAGGTTTTTATTTATTTATTTGGTTGGTCTGTGTTATGACCGTGAGTGCTTTGTTCCGTGAAAATAACTATTGCGAGTTAAGAACCTTTACTAGACAAATTATGCGAATGCTTTGTTGAAGAGAAAAGTTTTAAGTCTAGATTTAAAATGATCGACTGTGTCTGATTCTCGGACATCGGTTGGTAAATCATTCCAGAGCTTAGGGGCTAAGTAGGAAAAGGATCTTCCACTTTTAGACACTTTTGATAGTCTAGGGATAATCAATAGGCCAGAATTTTGCGACCGTAGTGTGCGTGATGGATTGTATTCTGATAGTAATTCTCTAAGATATGAGGGTGCTAAGCCATTTAAAGCTTTGTAGGTGATTAGTGATATTTTAAATTGTATGCGATATTTAACTGGTAGCCAGTGTAAAGATGCCAGAATTGGGCTTATGTGGTCATACTTCTTAGATCGAGTAAGTACCCTTGCAGAAGCGTTTTGAACTAGCTGAAGCTTGTTGATCTGATTTGAATGGCATCCCCCGAGTAGCGAGTTACAATAGTCTATTCTAGAGGTCATAAAAGCATGAATAAGCTTCTCTGCGTCAGATGTAGACAGCATATGGCGTATTTTTGAGATATTTCTAAGATGGAAGAATGCTGTGCGGCAGACGTTGGCGATATGACTATCAAAGGATAAGTTGCTGTCGAACATCACACCTAAGTTCCTAACCGTGGAAGATGGCACCACAGTACAGCCATCTATGTGCAATTTGTAATCTGACATATTATGTTTGTAGCGATTTGGTTCAATAATAAGTACCTCTGTCTTATTGGAGTTGAGCTTAAGAAAGTTATGTGCCATCCAGTCACTAACATCGCTAATGCAGTCTTTTAGCTTAGAAAACGTGTGTGTTTCGCTGGGATGCGAGGAGATGTAAAGCTGGGTATCATCCGCATAGCAGTGAAAACTTATGTTATGTTTCCTGATAATGTCTCCTAGGGGTAACATGTATAACGAGAACAGGATAGGACCTAAAACTGATCCCTGCGGTACACCGTATTTAACCAGGGAGTGATATGACTCTTCCTCATTTACATAAACAAAGTGATAGCGATTGGTTAGATATGACCTTAACCACTCTAGCGCCTGACCACTGATACCAACATAGTTTTCTAGTCTATTGAGTAGGATTCTGTGGTCTATTGTGTCAAATGCTGCACTAAGGTCTAGTAATATAAGAATTGAGATTTCACCACGATCGGATGTTAATAGGAGGTCATTTGTAACTCTAAGCAACGCTGTCTCTGTGCTATGGTGGGGTCTGAATCCTGATTGGAACTTTTCATATGTACTATTATTTGTCAAGAATGTGCGTAACTGGCTTGCCACTACCTTTTCTAATATTTTCGAAAGAAAAGGGAGATTTGAGATTGGTCTAAAGTTATTAAGTTCTCCTTGGTCAAGCTGTGGTTTTTTAATCAGCGGTTTAATAACTGCTAGTTTGAAAGCTGTTGGAACGTATCCTATTTCTAGCGATGAGTTAAAGATGTTTAGAACGGGGGTTGACACTACAGGGAATACTTCTTTAAGTAGTTTTGTGGGAACGGGGTCTAATATACAGGACGATGATTTGGATGATGTGACTAGTTTAGAGAGCTCATCTATTGTAGTAGGTTTAAATGAATCAAGATGTTCGTATGGTAGTCTAGTGTTAAGTGAACTAATGGGTAGAGTGGTGGCTGCCTGGGTAGCTACGATGTTTTCCCTAATAGCCGAAATTTTGTTAGAAAAGAAGTTCATGAAGTCGTTACTATTGTGTTGAAGTTTACTATTGGTTTCTGTTTGTTCTTTGTTTCTAGTCAGTTTCGCAACTGTGCTAAAGAGGAAACGAGGGTTATTATGATTCTCATTTATAAGCTTGCTAAGATATGTAGATCTGGCGGTTTTAATAGCCTGTCTGTAGTGTTTAACACTCTGTTTCCATGCTGCGCGCCATACTTCTAACTTTGTGCTTCTATAATTTCTTTCCATTTTTCTAGCTGCCTTTTTAAGGGCTGCTGTGTGATGGTCATACCATGGAGCTGGCGGTTTTTCTTTGAATCTCTTTTTTCGAATGGGAGCAACGGCATCCAATGTGTTAGAACAGACATTGTTTAGGTTTTCTATTTCAATATCTAAATCGTCACAGTTATCTGCTACGTTTCATTTGGGACAGGTCTGGAAGAGTGCTAATAAAGCTATCTTTAGTGGTGGAAATTATTGTTCTGGCTAGTCGGTAGCATGTTGTAGATTGAGTGATCCTATCTAGAAGTACAGTGTATGACACAAGGTAATGGTCAGAAACTGCATCACTCTGAGGTGATATTTCGACGTCATTAATATTGAGTCCGAGTGACAGAATTAAGTCTAATGTGTGATTACGAGTATGCGTTGGCCCTGTCACGTTTTGTCTAATATTGAGAGAATTTAGAACATCTATAAACGCACGTCCTAACGCGTCTTTTGGGTTGTCCACATGGACATTAAAATCACCAACAATAAGAGCTTTATCTACAGTGACTACAAGCTCAGATAGGAAATCTGCTATTTCATTAAGGAAATCTGCATGGTGGCCCGGTGGTCTATAGATTGTCGCTAAAGCAAAAGAAAGCTGTTTGTGGTTACGATCAGTTATTTCCATATTTAACAACATTACTTCAAATGATTTAAATTTTAGCTCAGATTTTTGGTTTACTTTAACACTCTGGGGTCGGCTGCGGCGCGGGCGCCGCAAACTCTTTATTTTTCGATCACTCCCCAAAGAGACTTAGATAACTCTGCTGATTTTTGACATACAGATATGATTTATACATCATTTAAAACGTTAAATTGTCTAGTTTTTTTCTGTCCACTCCCAATAAAAACAGCATGTTGTGCTTTTCGCAAAATTAAGAAAATAAACATGATGCGCGTTTTGTTCTCTCTCCCTCAGTGAAGTCCTTTCAGAAACACGTCAGAAAAATTTACTCTAACTTAACGAATATTTGTCATATAAACAAAAGATAAATGTCTACATAATGCTTGGAATGTCTGCTTTTGGAAGATGTAAGTGAAATCGAAAACAAATATTGTAATTCGTTGTTAACTGTATTAGAAGAGAGAGATGTACCGTCTTTCTTCTGTTGCTTCATTATCTATAATGAGCCACGCCCCGCTCCATTGAAGAAAAGAGCAGAGATCATCCATATTCATTAGGCAACCCCACAGTCAATGGACATTCCATTCCGTCTCTGCAGCCATTCACTGCTGTGAATGAGTTTTAATCCGAGTGCTGGAAACATGACATATACTTGTTTACTCGTGACTGTAACTAAAGTTATCTCCAGACGCGAGTGTGACTCGATCGACGTCCAAACGCACACACAAACACACAATGCCTCATATTTGAAGCGCTTTGTGGTATCATTATAAAAGATGCGATTACACACATCACATACTTGTTTACTCGCGCCTAAATCTCCAGACAGACGCGAGTGTGTGCTACGTCAGTGTGACGGGATCGATGTCCGACATATAAATCCTTATTTACTTGCGGATGTGTGTCAGTATCTCCAGACGCGAGTGTTTTCTTTGTCTTCCGTCAAACAGCTGAGGCGACGGGAACGCACATACACAAACACGCGAGTCAGGAAACTCGACGCGCTTTTTGGTATTCTTATAAAATACGCGATTGCAAACAGTACAATCCTTATTTAGTTGCGTCTAAGCGCATATCTCCGCACAGCAAGTTTATTAAACACAGGATCACTCGCATGTGCACACATTCACTGCTTTCATGATCAACACGTGAGGTAATGGCGGCGGCTGTAAACAAACATTGATAAGTTTATCACGCGTGTCCCTGGTTGTGTTTCTACTATAATGATTACAAAAACACAAATAGGAGTCCAGACAACGATAGGCAGTTGTTCTTTTGAGCTTTTTACTGCACAAAAGTAAACCTCTCGCTGGCCAACCAAACACAAACCCTGTGTTCACTTTATGATGGCCAAACAGTACCTTTACCATGATTAGGCTACTATGGTTTTTAAAAGGTAACTTATAATTGTGATATTAATAGAAAATATTTCAATAGAAATATATATATATATATATATATATATATATATATATATATATATATATATATATATATATATATATATATATATATATATATATATATATATATATAGTGTGTGTGTGTGTGTGTGTGTGTGTGTGTGTGTGTGTGTGTTTACATTGTATTGAAAAGTAAACCTTATCATGGTTTTACTGAGGGTTACATTCCTGTTGAACATCCCCACAAGGCTCATTAGTGGCTCATTATTCAACTCTTTTGTCTCTCAGCTGTCAATCACTGATTATTCAGGAGCTTTCCCGCCTCCACGCATACAGCCTTTACCAAGCAAAAGTGTCTTAGAAATTGTAAATCAATGCATTGCTTTATGTGATTGAGTAGGCCATATGATTTTCACATCATTTTGAAGAATAAACTCTAGACTACTAGATCCTGTTTGGAAAGTCTTGGGAAAACATGTTTAGAATGAGTTTTGTGGAGTTATATCAGTGACTTAAAAATTTTGCTTTTTCAAAAACCACGCATAAACATTTTTCTCTCAAAAATACAAACATGTACATACATGTTGATTATATGATATTGTAGCCCAGTTTGTGATGAACACAGTGTTATGAGACTTTTGCCATTAATATGTTTTCAAGCAACTGAAAAAAGCACAAATGTCAGTGCAGGTCAAAACTTCCCCAGGGCCCTAAAAACCCCTTAGACCCCAGAGGGTTAAAAATTGTGTTGTATATTGTAGCTACACCACCCCCTCTCCCCTTAATCGAGGTTCGTGTTTATAATAATAGTCTTGTGGGGTGGATTCATTTAAACTAATGTAGTCGTCTGCTTTAAGCCAGGTTTCTGTTAAACAGAGTACATCTAAGTTTTGGTCTGTAATTATTTCATTGACAATAGGTTCTTTATTGGTAAGCGATCTAATGTTAAGAAGGCCGAATTTTAACATTCGAGATTCATCTGTTAATGTATTGTTTTCTAATTTTATTTGAATCAGATTTGTACCAGATGTAACAAGCGGTGCCCTGTATTTATTTGTTCGGGGAACAGATACAGTTGAAATGTGCTGATATTTCGGTAAGATTGACTCGAAGTGCTGGGATATAAGTGGTCTTGACATATCACGGCAGCTAACAGATGGACGGTTAAGCCGATCCGTCTGTTTCCTGACCTGGACCCTGGATAGTCAGACTATATCAGAATTAAGACTATTGATCAGATTTTTAGTGAGTATAGCACTTCCTTCCGATGACGGATGAAGGCCATCTCGGGTTAGGAGAAATGGTCTTCCCCAGAAATGCTTCCAATTGTCTATAAACCCTACGTTATGCTGAGGGCACCACTTTGACATCCATCCATTGAGAGACAATAATCTACTATGTGTTTCATCTCCCCGGTAGGCGGGGAGGGGACCAGAGCATATTACATTGTCTGACATTGTTTTTGCAATTTCACACATCTCCTTAATATTATCTTTGGTGATTTCCGACTGGCGGAGCCTAGTGTCATTCGTGCCGGCGTGAATAACAATCTTAGAAAACTTCCGCTTAGCATTAGCCAGCACTTTAAGTTTGGATCTAATGTCAGACGTTCTGGCTCCCGGTATACAGTCGACTATGGTGTTTGGTGCCTCAATGTTAGTGTTCCTGAGTATAGAATCTCCAATGACCAGGGCACTTTTAAAAGGTGTTTCAGCTGGTATACTCCTTAGGGGATCGAATCTGTTAGAAATTGTCGTTACGTTATGGTTAGAAGGACGCCTTATATGACTATGCCGCCTAACAGTCACCCAGTTTGACCGCCGACTTGACTCTGATGACGGAACCGAGCTATGTGTATTTTGATAAACAGTATGCGCGCTCGATACAGTATTTGTAATATTTATATTAGCATCTGATGTCGGAACCGAGCCATTAGTCTTTTCGCTCGATAGATTATTTGCGACCGTAACATTAGCGGTTTTGCTATCCTCAACTAGCGTTCGGATGCGCGATTCTAGTTCAGCAACCTTCTCAGTTAACCTTAATACTTCAATACACTTAGTGCATGTAAACCCCTCTATGCTAACAGCAGAAGCTAAACTATACATGTGGCAAGTAGTACATGTTACAATAAGCGGAGTCTTACCGCTTTCATGCTGGGCGATGGCGTCTTCGTTTACCCGAACGCGGTCCCCGGAGCTGCATCGCGTGGGGTGTTCGGTTGTGACACGCCTCGGTCGCCTGCGAACGTCTGGGTCCAGGGTGATGTTTGGCTTGCTGAATCTGCGAAGGCCGGGCAGCGGTTCCTCCACAGCTTCCCGATCGCTTTCATGTCGTTCACGGTCCGTGAAGCTGCATCGCGTGGAATGCATGTTTGTTGCTCGCTTGTGGACGTCGGAAGGCAGGGTGAAGTGGGCGCTGTACCTCGCCTTGGATCTGCTAAAACCGGGAAACAACTCCTCCACAGCTTCCCGCTCAGGTGAGGATAGGTCAGAAAAGCATATATCAGATGAATCCGCCATTAGATCGGAAAAAGCTAGCTTCAGCCTCCACCGTGTGGATGCTAGCGGGCTATAAGCTAACACTGGGTGTTTATTAGTGATAAATAGTTTCACGTGGTAGTACTGCTCAATAATCGTCACGGTAAAGTATTCCTATGTAAAACTAATAAGTTATATTATATAAATAGGAATAAGATGGTAAAAAGAAGCTTTTAGATGATGAACTCGACGGAGCTACGATGCAGGATCTGCCATAAATCAGCTGAACCGACTGGGGGTGGAGTCGCCACTCGCTGGAATGTGAATGGCACGAAGAGACCTCAGATTCTTCTGACCCTCCTTTTTAGGGAGACAGAAATGGGGTTGGAGCAGAGGCCAGTCACTACTTGTTCCTTAACCCACGATAGTGAACTAGGAGAACTGGGAAGCAAACTCGTCAGGCGGAACTAAGATTGCTGCGGAAAGAGTACCCTCTAGGGGTCAACCACTAAGGTGATTGTTTAAAGAATCAAGGTCATAACATGAACTCCCTTAGTAATATCTCATACTAGAGAGGAGCGGAGCGAGCTCCGCTTAGGGAAACGTGCTAAAAAAAAAACTTTCCACGGAAATACTCACATAGGACCCCTCAAGGGGGACGCAATGTGGACGCTAGCCTCACCCAGGTTCTCAAGGATACATCTAGTGAGAGGCTGGCAGCCGATGCTCCGCAACATTGGCCACCAAGCGTTAGAGGAGACAAAAAACAGTTTTTGTAACGTTTTTGCCTTAAAGGCCTTCCATAGTGGTGCGGTTGTGCAGCACCAAAAAGGAAGGCTGCAAGCCGACACAGGAGCCGTTCTTAGATGTTCTCACTGATCTGAAGAGAGAACTCGAGAGGATACCGGCTCAATACGTACAGTGTAAAATCTAGTGAATGTATTAGGTGTCGCCCAGCCAGCAGCTCTGCAAATGTCTGAAAGCTAGGAACCACGAGCCAAAGCCCAAGATGAAGCCACACTTCTGGTTGAATGGGCTCTCAAACCAAAAGGGCAAGCAATGCCCTGTTTCTTATAAGCCAGGGCGATTGTGTCTACAATCCAATGAGACATCCCCTGCTTAGTGACAGTTTTCCCTTTCTTCTGACTACCGTAACAGACAAAGAGCTGTCCTGAGGTGCGAAAGCTTTGAGTCAGATCCACATACACACGTAGTGCACGTACAGGACATAACATAGCCATAGCTGGGTCTGTCTCCTCCAAAGGCAGAGCTTGCAAGTTCAGCACCTGTTTTCTAAAAGGAGTGGTGGGAACTTTAGGCACGTTGCCAGGCTGGGGTCTCAGTGTAACACTGGATTCAGCAGGCCCGACTGAAGGCACGAGTCATTGACCGAAAATGCATAAAGGTCCCCTATCCTCTTAACAAAAGCCAATGCAAGTTTTCATAGTGAGAAACTTAATATTCACAATCTGCAGAGGATCAAAAGGGGTGTCCTGCAGGATTCAGCCTTCGAGCACCTCTTAAAACCCTAATGACCAGATCGTGCTGACCCATGGACCTACCATCTATCGGCCGCGATATCTACTTTTATAGTAGATGGTGACAGTCTCTTCTCCAAGCGGTGCTGGAGATATAAAAGCACAACTCTGATCGAGCATTCTCGGGGTCTTCTCGTTGAGAAGTACACCAGTCAACAAACAGATTCCATTTCAGCGTATATGCCCGTCTCATAGACTGTGCTCGCGCTGCAGCAGTGGTGTTAGATACCGCTTGGGGTAAATCACCTAGAACCACCGCACCACGTCCAGTGACCACACATGGAGATTCCACAGATTGGGTGTGGGTGCCATAATGTGCCCCCTTCTTGAGAAGGAAGGTCCTTCTTCAGGGGAATCCATCAGGGAGGGGCTGTCGCGAGGAGAGTGAGCTCCGGAAACCAACTCCTGGTGGTCCAATATGGAGCAACTAAAAGAATGTACTCCTCGTCCTCCCTGACTTTGCACAAGATCTGTGCAATGAGGCTCACTGGGTGAAACGCTTATTTGCGCAGACCTCACGGCCAGCTGTGTGCCAGTGCATCCACACCGAGTGTTCCCTCGGTTAGTGAATAAAACAGGCGATAATGGGTTGTCTCTGGAGATGCAAACAGATCTTTCTGTGGTATACAGAAACGTTTCCAAATCAGCTGAACCGACTGGGGGTGGAGTCGCCACTCGCCGGAATGTGAATAGCACGAAGAGACCTCAGATTCTTCTGACTCCAAAGGAGGAGATGACGGGCAAGATGCAACAGGTGACGAGAGCGCAAACCGCCTTGGCGATTGATATATGTAACAGTCGCAATGTTTTCGGTGCGAACTAATACATCTTTGCCTCGCAACTCGCTGCTGAGATGTACAAGAGCAAGATATACAGCCCACAACTCGAGGTAATTTATATGCCAGTGCAGCTGGGGTGATGTCCAGACCCCTGAGGCTGCAAGCCCACCATACGTGGCCCCCCACCCTGGGGTAGAGGCATCTGTGCACACAAAGTCACACCTGGAGACCTATATCAGTGGTACACCTGCCCTGGGAAAGGCTGGGTCTGACCACAGAGTGAAAGTGAGGCGACATGTCTGTGTAATTGTTACCCGAAGTAACCCGCTGAGCCACACTCTCCTCAGGACTCTGTCGTAAAGCCAATACTGAAGCAATCTCATATGGAGGAGAACAAGCGGTGTCACAGCCGCCTTTGCAGCCATATGCCCCAGGAGCCTCTGAAATTGTTTCAGTGGGACCGCTGTTTTGTCTTTGAACGTATCCAAGCAAGTCAGAACTGACTGGACACGCGCATCCATTAGACGCGCTGTTAGACCGACCAAGTCCAGTTCTTTACCGAGAAAAGAGATCCTCTGTACGGGGCAGTTTGCTCTTCTCCCAGTTGACCTGAAGACCGAGATGGGCGAGGTGTTTGAGCACACGATCTATGTGAGTGCAAAGCATCTGAATATTATGAGCCTGTCGTCGAGATACTCCAGCATGTGAACACCACTCTCTCTCTCTCTCAGAGGTCTTAAAGCCCCCTCTGCAACTTGCGTGAAGACACGGAGAGAGAAAGAAGCCCGAACGTTAAGACTTGTACTAATATACCCGCCCCTCAAACACCACGAAGAAACGTTCTGTGTTGGGGAAGTATGAAGACATGAAAGTACACGTCCTTCACGCCAACGGCTGCAAACCAATCCTGTGGCTGGATACATTGAAATATGCATTTAAAACAGCATTCTAAAGTGCTTGACTCTGTACACGCAGGTCCAGGATCGGTCGCAACCCGCCGCTTTCTTGGGTACAATGAAGTAAGGACTGTAAAACCCTGACCTCATCTCTGCTGAGGGGACCGGCTCAATCCCGTCCTTCGCCAGTAGGACAGCAATTGGAGGTTTTTACCGTAGTGAAGCGTACAAATTTGGGGGGAGCCGGGTGAACTGAATTGCGTAGCCGAGAGGGATCGTGCATAAAAGCCAATGCGACGGGCTGGAAAGCTGTTTCCAAGCCTCCAGACACCGAACGAGAGGGATTAACGACATGATTGGTGTACCCACGGCGAGCGAAGCAGAGGTGAACGCGAATGAATGCTCTTTGGCCACATCGACAAAGTGTTGTGTAATCCAACACTCACCTGGCTCCGCTGATGTGGGTGGCAGAGCTGAGGAAACTCCGTAGTATGGGTCCCAGGCCGCTGTGACACACCCGCTGGCGATAGAGGAGGGGGAGGACGTTGGGTTATGAGCCGATCCGTAGCTCCCGTGTACCTCTGGAGACCTGGAGAAGAGATGAAAAATTCGCTCTGTGTGGTTTTGTGGGTGCTGGCTGAAAAACCGGCGGAACAGAAATGAAAACTGAGGAGAGGCCCTTCACTATCTCCCGAAGAGCGATCCCCTCCATCTCCAGGTCGCCCGTCTCCGTGCCGCTTAGATATTGTTTTCTACATCTTGGCGGGCCCTTCACCATCTCCCGAAGAGCGATCCCCTCCATCTCCAGGTCGCCCGTCTCCGTGCCGCTTAGATATTGTTTTCTACATCTTGGCGGGCTGAGTGGGCCGGGTGGCCTGCTAACGAGCGGTTACTCAAAAGCTGCCAGAATGGAGGATCGAAAAAGGCAGTAGCAGGACGCCCCCGGCGAGGGGCAGGCTGAGGCACCGACGTAGCAGACATGGCAGCTGGGTTCCGACGTGGCATTATGGCCTCAGTCTACTCTTGGGCGGCCGAAAACTTTGTATGAGGCTCTTAGCCGCGTCGCTGAAATGGCTGTAGTCCTGAGATAGTCAAACAACTGGGACAGAGGACAACTAGATGTAACGTCAACGTCACGATCCTTGAGCTCCTCCTTCTTCTCACTAAATTCCAACACTTTACAATGACATAGATAGACTGAAGTGACAGTATTAGCACTCAAGCAAATGGCAGGGCAACAGCAGAACAAATTTCAAACATCACACACTGTCCCTTTAGTTACTGACTACTTCCCTCTTTCTTGCAGATGTCTCCTGCGTCTGAGAACTCACATACACCAGATGCTTCATTGCTAAATTCTCCCCTCCGCTCCGTTTCCTGTGTTGTTCCAATATACACAGTCACATTGATAACAATCACTTCAAAGGTGAATGATGGATTACACTTAGCTTACATTCCTTGTGTACAGCCACTCTTGAACAACAGACAGCCTCAGAAGCGTCTCGCATCTGGACTGCTGTTAAGTGGTCCAATGTTATGTTTTCTGATTGAAAACTGGAGGAAGAGAGGAGACGCACACAATCCACGTTACTTGAGGTCCAGTGTAAATTTTTCCTAGTCAGTGATGGTTTGGGGTGGCATGTTATCTGCTGGTGTTGGTTTACTGTGTTTTCTGAGGTCCAAGTTCAACGCAGCCATATACCAGGGAGTTTTAGGCTTTGTCCACACAAAGCCGCTGCATTCCCTATTCGATCATTTTTTCCTCATTCTAAAACACGGCGTCGTCTCAAGAAATATCTGCGCACAAATGAAACCACTGAAACCGACTGAAAGCGGTGTAGTATATATGCCAGACCAGTTTGGGGCGCTGTACTTTTGCCACAGATATACACTATACGCGGAGAAGAAGACTTTGAGCATGCGCATACAGATGTGGCCTTTAAAAATGCGCGTCTCTGAAAGCAGAATGCCGCGAGCACTTCCGAAATTCTGCGAGATCCCGCAGAAGGGTGATTCGGTGGGGGACGCAGGAAATAAAAAACCTGTAGAGGGCAGTCGTGTTTCAAGTACAGTAGGGCATACTGACGACATGTGTGCTCGACTTTATGCTTTAAGCATACTATATGATATCGAAGTAACATGACAGGGATTCTTGGTGCATTGGCAGTACTTTGATGTCACATGCAAGCTTTTTAACAAACATTTGGTTGGCAAAGTTTTCTTTTGCCAGTTACATAAACAGTCAAATATTCTTCATAAAAATCTGACTTAAACGCGGATCATTCGTCTTATTTTTTTTGTGTACACTTACAGTAGAAGAGACGTGATGATAACGGAGTCTTATAACAAAATAATTCGCAAAGACCTTTGAAGAAACCGAGAGCATTTGCGCAATATCATTAACTAGTTTATCTAATTGTACATTTAGTTTATCTTTGCATCTGAACGTTTTTAATAGCTGGAACATGGTTGTAATGCGCTTTTCCGCATTATTGTACTTTTTATATTATCATGTTTTCCTTTACATGGTATGAAACTCGATATAAAGTGTGCAATGATGTTGAATAAATTTCTATAATGTGTTATATTTTGTAGTAAGTAAGTAAAATCATGTTGTAAGTGTAAATATTCAATTCGAGGAGTTTCTGAGGTGTTTGTCATCGGCAAAAGGCGCAGTTTCTCTGTTGCTGATTAAAACCTGTTGGCTATATGGGATTTTTTAAAATTAACATTTGTTCTACTTATTATTTTATTTATTTGCCTACATTTACTCAAATAATATCAATGTAAAAATAGTAAGTAAATCATAGTTCAAGTTAGGCGTAAAACGTACATTTTTTTTTAAGTTGTTGTTAAATACAAATAATATTAATTTGAAGAAAGCAATTATTACAGGTTTAAAAAAAATATATAATTCTGAAATTATCAAATATATTGATTAAAATAATCTGTAAATTAAATACTTATATTATTAAGGCGTATACATCAAATAAAATATGTACATTTTAAACAAAATATCTATTTCTAGTCATTAATTTTGGTTTGTCTAACTAAAAAAAACACATAACTGACATTAAAAGATTTTATTAAGTTACTTTAATCATTTATTTTAGATAGCCTACATTTACAAAGCCACTGAATCATTTTTTACAGTGTATACATTGTGATCTTACGGTATTATTAAATGCATATAAATAAAATATGTAAAACTAATTAAAAGAGATGTCATACACGGACTCCATGAAAGCATACGTTTTCTTGTTCGGTCCACGTGGGTTAAACGGTCACATAGCCTATTCTCCATAAAAATCCGACTAAAATGCGGATCATTTTATTCAATTTTTTTCTGTGCAATAAGAAGAGACGTGATGTATAACTGAGTCTTATAACAAACCTCTATTCGCGTAGACCTTGAAGAGACCGAGAGCATTTGCGCAATATCATTAACTAGTTTATCTAATTGTACATTTAGTTCATTTTTGCATCTGAACGTTTTTAATAGCTTGGACATGGTTGTAATGCGCTTTTCTGCATTACTGTACTTTTTATATTATCATGTTTTCCTTTACATGGTATGAAACTCGATATAAAGTGTGCAATGGTGTTGAATAAATTTGTATAATGAGTTATATTTTTGTAGTAAGTAAATTAAATCATATTGTGAGTGTAATTATTCATAAATTCGAGGAGTTTCTGAGGTGTTTTTCATCGGCAAAAGGCGCAGTTTCTCTGTTGCTGATTAAAACCTGTTGGCTATATGGGATTTTTTAAAATTAACATTTGTTCTACTTATTATTAATTTATTTTTTTGCCTACATTTACTCAAATAATATCAATGTAAAAATAGTAAGTACATCATAGTTCAAGTTAGGCGTAAAACGTACATTTTTTTAAGTTGATGTTAAATGCAAATAATATTAATTTGAAGAAAGCAATTATTACAGTTTCAAAAACTTAAATATATAATTCTGACCTTATCAAATATATTGATTAAAATAATCTGTAAATTAAATACTTATATTATTAAGGCGTATACATCAAATAAAATATGTACATTTTAAACAAAATATCTATTTCTAGTCATTTATTTGGGTATGTCTAACTAAAAAAAAAAACACATAACTGACATTAAAAAAATTTATTAAGTTAATTTAATCATTTATTTTAGATAGCCTACATTTACAAAGCCACTGAATCATTTTTACAGTGTATACATTATGATCTTACGGTATTATTAAATGCATATAAATAAAAATATGTAAAACTAAATAAAGGAGATGTCATACACGGACTCCGATTCAGACGGGATTAAAAACACAGTGGACCTCTGAGAAGCATGATTTTCTCAAAAAGATGTTTGTCGAGGGTGCCCCGCAAGCACGAGTTTGAAGCCTATGAATGAAAACGTTATTATTCGCTTTGCGTCAAACCCTGTTGCTGAAGGAGACGGACCGGAGCTCCGGCAAGGTGTGTTGTGGACCCGAGGAGGCGGAGCTGCGCTCCGGTGCGCTCCGGCCCAATTTAACCTATTACTTCCACTAACTGAGGTATCCTTCCTCCTTTGCTGTCTGCCTGGTATGATTTTATTGGTCATCTAGGAATAATTTTCACTTTATCTTACTTAATGGGGCGCAGCGCAAACCCGTTGGCCTGTGACATCCCACTACCGCGAGATCTATTCAAAAGCATACTGTAGGCCTACTGTCTCGCGGTGCTAAGACGTCACATGCCGTCCGATCGGGCTGCGTCGCGCCGCAAGTCGTCAAACGAGCGCTGAGCATTGAGTCAAATAAGACACGCGTCAGAAAATTACCGGGGTCCGGGCGGCCATGCCCTTTTTTGCCTCAAAATGCAGACAAATAATGTTTTTAGTAAGGCATGTTTGTTAAAACTAGTTATATTTCCTATTTAAACTAAGTCCTGGCTTAAGCTTATAAAGACCCCGCAAAAACCCTGCTACAGCTCCTGAGGGGGTGCTCTCACTATTCACATGTAAATAAAATGGTTAGAAACCGGTTTTTCTGGTTCTCATTGCAGGACTGTGCGGGGGGAGGGCATTCCGTTTCCATGTGGAGACATTTAACAAACACATTTGATATACACCAAGTTCCAGATTACAACACCAAAAACACATCACGTTTGATAGCAGTGCATGTAGGCCCTACTTATTTGAGTATATTGATAGAGTAAGTATTATGTTGGACACTATTTTGGATATCAAATTGTCCTTTTCTCCAGACAAATAAAACACTGATGTGCATGTCTATAGATCTTATCTAAAGAGTCATTGCTATCATTTTCACTTTTGTGTTGGGTTAATTCCCTGACCAGACCTCTGTCATTTTCTTACGCTCGTCTTATAATTTGACTCAACGCTCAGCGCTCGTGTGGCTTCTTGCTGCGCAGCGCAGACCAATCGGCATGTGACGTCTAGCTATAAGCAGAGGTGGGACAAAGTCATTGTTATGCAAGTCACAAGTAAGTCTTTGCCCTCGAGTCCCGAGTCAAGTCATGTCAAAGATGAGGCAAGTCCCAAGTCGAGTCAAAAGTCAAAGCCAACAAGTCTCAAGTCGAGTCCAAAGTCCTACCATTTTAGTTTCGAGTCATGTCAAGTCCTCTTACAACAGAAATAAAATGCATGCTGTGGACAGGTGGAGGGAGGCCCCTATACTGCATTGCATTTTCAAAAGATCAAATTGGCCATGATGCCACCATGGCTGAAAACTCGCTCCACTGTAGCACTAGAAGCAGGCACTGCCAAGGCTACTTGAAAGAGTGAAGGAAGAGTGCCCAGAACAAAATGGCATTCTGTCCTTCTGCCATGTCAATGTAGTGACTTAGCTGCAGTGGTATAGATCTCTTGGTGATGTCAAAGTACCGCGAGAGCGATTCCAGGTAACTCCTGGATAAATCCGCTTTGAATCGCTCTCGCGGTACTTTGCTGTCACTCGCCTGTGGGTTTTGTAGCGCCACACCACTCTGCTTCGCGCCGCTAGTGATTTCATATGCCGATCGGATCGCGCAGTTCGGCAGAAAGTCAAACACACCAAATATATAGCCTAATATGTAGGCTATATGCATTTCAACCCGCTAAAGTAGCAAGTGTAGCATGCTAATGGTCAGTGCTTCACTATTACTAAAAGTTTGAAATGTCACAAAACCATGCTGTTACGCATCCTCACGCTATTTTTAGCGGGTATACGGAAATCCTTTACAATTTCTAGTAGACTACACCACTGCTGAGCTGTACTGGTACGGTCCCAACATCCAAACCAACGTGGGACTGCAGTGATTGGATGTCGTGCAGGCAGCGCGCATGCTCTCTGCATGCAGGTGGTGCACATTTTTTTCATAGATGCAGACACACTGAGACCGGCGCGGCCGTGTGCATTTTTTGTGTAATGGGTAGGTTGCTTCACTGCTGATTCTTGCCATACCTCCGTTCAGTGGTGTAGTCTAGATTTTTGTAGTGAGTATACTGTGATTTTTCCCTCTCACCCTTATGCTCACTCGTCCTAGCCCATAAGCACCACCACACTCACAGATGCATACAGTATAGATATTCATGTAACTAAGAGCATTCTGAAAGTGTACTCATAAACACATAAACTGAATGTGTTATCAACATGTCAGTTTATTATAAGAAAAAAAAAGACTTTAACAGCCAATGGGTTTACAGCTGGGGAAACTGGACTGATTTTTAGACTGGTTTAGTGTTAATCAACATCTAACCCAGGGCCAAAAGTTACTCAACTGTTAATTAAAATTAAATAAACTGTTTACAATCTTCAATCCGTGGCAAACACTTGGATTGAAGGAGAAAAATATCCACTCTTTCAATAGCTATTATCTGACAACTATTGATAACATTACCATGTTTAATTTAATGGTGTAAATGTTTTTAATTACCATAATACACATTTAAGATGACCATGAAGTTACTCTCATTTGCATAGTCATTGATATAAAAGCTTTTTTTGCATATAATATAAGCATTGTTTAAAAATGAAAATAGGCTTTTACTTAATTATTATTACAAGACCATAATGTAGCATATTAGACACCCAAACCAAAGTGAAGAAAATGATCTTTAATTTGCAAGTCTGAACTGAACATCAACGCAGACATGAATTTCCTCACAGAAGTTTAAGATCATATACATCTTGAACGTAGATATATAAATTAACACAGAGAAGGAAAGTTTAACACTGTGAAGCACAAGCAAACATACTGAAAGCTAAAACCATCAGGATATAATTACGGGCTTATTTTATTGTATTTGGAGCCTTACCTCCAGATAAAGTAATAAACTGGACTGATTATTTAAATGTTGTTTACTCACATGTGCGTTGTAAACTCTATGGATTTTATGTTGTGCACTGCTCCACTCGTCGTTTTCTTCTCCACGTGGACTGTTTGTTTACAGTGTCGAGTGAGCAGCTACACTGCAGGTTCGACTTCATTTGGCGCTAAGCAGACCTCATGGTGATGTCAAAGTACCGCGAGAGCGATTCAAAGCAGATTTCTCCATGTGATAACTGGAGTCTCTCTCGCGGTACTTTGCTGTCACTCACTTGTGGCGCAACACCAGTCTGCTCCCCAGTCACTTTCGCGTCACTATAGTAATTTGATTTCATAGAAATTCATACGCCGATCGGATCGCGCCGTTCGGCAGGAAGTATATTGCCTAATATGTATTTCAACCCGCTAAGGTAGCAAGTGTGGCATTCTAATGGTCAGTGCTTCACATCTATATTATGACTAAAAGTTTAAAAATGTCACAAAACCATGCTGTTACGCATCCTCGCGCTATTTTTAGTAGGTATACGGAAATCCTTGACAATTTCTAGTGGGTATACGGCGTATACCTGCGTATCACGTAGACTACACCACTGCCTCCGTTGCCTAAATGCGCACGCATACGGTGCCATGTCAACATGGTGTACAAACAGTTAAAGGGTCTATTAAGTAAGATAAAGTCAAAATGAAACCGAGATGACCAATAAAATCAAACCAGGCAGACAGAGAGAGGTGCAACACAGAGCTCAGATGCGCAGTTAGTGGAAGTGCAAGAGAGATGTAAGTAATCAAACGCTGACTATTATACAGCAGTTTATTGACGAGAAATATGAAACCGTAGTGACTATCAAGGTGACAGGACAAGAAACATTAATGCCGCTGAGCACTTGGGTGTCCAAATTTAATGCGCTGCTTTCTCTCCCTCCAGTAATTCACTTTCCGTTATTCAGCATGTTTATTAACAACATTCCACGCCACCCTTTAATTCTTGAAGATATGTTTTTAACTGTATAATGATTAGATTCCCTGTGTTGCACTGGACTTCTGCTAAGCTTGAACTTGAAAACGCGATGCATCACGTGCGCGGTACAACGCTTCATTTACCCGTAGCGCGCGTGCACGGAGTTTAAATGTTCATATTTTGGCTTGAACATTTTATTGCATTCAGTCTTAAAGCCTAATAAACAGTACCTGTTGAAGTCATTAAAGTTAAATAAATAACAAAAGAAGAGAAAGTGTGCAGCAACTAGTGTGCCCAGGATGGTAAAATAATTATTACAATGTATTCCTAATGACCAACACAAGTCTTCTGCATACTGACATGGTTTGAAATCTATAGGTATTTGATTCTTTGGTTTTCTGATGTATTAAAATTCATATATGTAGAGCAGGGAAATAAGAAGCTTTTTTTCCTGGGGTGCATGCCCTGGAAAATACTTATATGGACCTCGGTATTTATAAAATCATGCAATGCGGCGTGTTTGTCTTTACAGTTATGAAATTTATTATTTTAAACACACATTTCACAAAGTATATATTGTAAGTGTAAATATTCATAAACTCAACACTTCGGAGGCGTTTTTCTAAAGAATAATGTTTAAACTTTATTGGTGGTGGTTGAGAATAATTCCTCTTTCCATATGTAACGCATTTTAGCGCAATATAAATGTATCATATTGTTATATTCTTAATATATAAGAATACTAATATATTTTTTAAAACATTTATAACAGAAAGGTGTATAAAACAGCTTTAATTAACAATATCTGAATTGGCTCTTTGCACAATTCTAATTTTCTCATGTCATAATTTATAATTATTAATTAGATTTAATATAAATAAGTTTTGAAAAGAGTTGAATGCGAACGTGTAAGATATCTGGAAGGCGATGCGGCGTGTTTGTCTCTACAGCCACATGTTATAAAATTGATTATTTTACACACACATTTCACAAAGTACATATTGTAAAAATTCATAAACTCAACATTTCGGAGGTGTTTTTCGTCCGCAAAAGGCACAGTTTCTCTGTTCGCGTCAATTATTTTGGTTTGACCAACTAAAAAAACACATAAGTGACATTAAGACATTTTATTAAGTTACTTTAATAAATTATTTTAGTGATATTCTATTTTACAATAATATTTTTTACAATTATGAATTACGTAGAAACACTGACTGCATATGCGCAAGAAAGGTAGCCTATTATTAAAGATTTTATAAATATAAATATGTAAAAACGAAATAAAAAAGATATCATATGCCAACTGTACACCCCGCATGGGTTTAAACGCCTTTTTTCTAAAGAATAATTTGTAAACTTTATTGGTGGTGGTTGAGAAGAATTCCTCTTTCCATATGTGAAGCATTTTAGCGCAGTTTAAATGTATCATATTGTTATTCTTAAAATATAAGAATACTACTATATTTTTTACAACATTTTTAACTTTAAAACATGTCTTTTTTTATACCACATTAATCTGTTTAAAATATTGATACTTTTAGAAAAACTGACAATTATAAATATTATGAACAAACAATGAAACGGTGTCAAAATTCGACAACACAAATAATTAAGATATTCATTGTAAATAGAGTCGCGTTTATTAGGCTCACACTAAATTCTCTGTTGCACTTCCTATAAGTTCGCATTGCACGTATCTTAATAGTTGTATGCGCTGTTATGCTGGCAAGAATGGGTTGACATATCACTTTGCTGTTTTAGTAGCAATGTAAAATATTCAGCAATGCCCTTATTAACTTCTGGAAACAACGCAATGCAATGTTTTTATGCGCCACCTGGTGGATATTCTGTGAAGCGAAACACATTAAGGGAAAATGGAAAGTAGCCCCCCCGAAAGCACTTGCAGAATGCTGCGAGACTCAGCGAGACGAATTGGCGAATGCCGCGGGAGAAAACGCGCATTTTTAAAGGCCACATCTGTAACCTTGCGCGCTGTATACGAACCAAGAAGAAGAAGTGATGGCAAACGCAACAACTTCAAGAGCAAAAGCCTCTTTTTGTCTTTCTCCTGGTTGTCTTCCGTGGTGGATCTAGGCGTATGGTGTTGTCCATTATCGCTTGCTCACCACAATTGCATAGAAGCAATAGATTTTGCTGTAATAAAGCTAGTAGGCTTAGTAGCTTCTGTAGCACGAACACAATCATGTAGTCCGCCATTATTGTTGTTGCTGTTACGTGTGATGCTGCCAACATGTGATTTCACTTCACAAAATATACGGATTGGCTGTACACACGAAACCGCAAGGGTGTTGATTTCAGATTTATCCACTTTAGGACCCGGTTTCAAAAAATAGCGGTTCCAGTCTCCCAAAATGCCGGATCCGTGTGGACAAAACGCCAATATGATAAAAAATGTATACGTATACAGTGATTCGCGTCTCCGTGTGGACAGCCCCTTAGAGCACTTCATGCTTCCTGCTGCTGACCAACTTTATGGAGATGCAGATTTCATTTTCCAACAGGACTTGGCTTTTGTATTGAGTGCTAATGCTCATTCATTTCATGTTTATACTTTTCAGTTGGCCAAGATTTCTAAAAATCCTTTCTTTGTATTGGTCTTAAGTTATGTTCTAATTTTCTGAGATACTGAATTTGGGATATTCCTTAGTTGTCAGTTATAATCATCAAATTAAAAAGAAATAAACATTTGAAACATATCAGACTGTGTGTAATGAATGAATATAATATACAAATTTGACAGTTTTTATGGAATTAGTGAAATAAATCAACCTTTTGATGATATTCTAATTATATGACAGCACATATATATTATTTTAAATGTTTTAATTATCATAACATTTTATAAAATAGTATCTAATATATAGTTTATTCTCTATGTGATCAGCTGTGTCTGCCTCTCTCTCAAGGATTTTTTCTTCCTGGGACTTTTTCCTCCATACTTTTTTTAACCCCTAGGGAGCTGACATTGGTTTAACTTAGCACCTTCTTCTATACGTTACATTATTACTAAACTCGCTGGTATAGTTTAATCTTAGATGCTGTACTCTGCCTCTTACAGTGGCGTGCACAGACCTCCTCAGGGGCAGGGGCTGACGGACTTAAAAGGGCATAATTTTTTTTACGTCAAATAACAATCAAATGTATTCATTACTTTGGTGTTTTTATGCTTTCTTTCCTTGGCATTATTTAAATAATGTTGTAACAAATGAATAACACATCAAACTAAAATAGGCAAGTTAGGAAAATATTATTTACTTTCGCAAGAATTTCGAGAAAGAAGTTTTGAGGACTTATGTGTATATGTATAAAAGTGTTAGCTATCATTAAATCAGCAAGTTAACCGGTCTATCACAGTGTTTTAATTGCTTATTTCTTTGATTAAATGTCTCACTTACAAAAAAAGAAACAATAAGCTTAACCATTTGAAATTATTCCTAAAACCTATTTTTCATAGCTAAAACACACCACTTTGTTAGTTTAGCACACCATCAAAACACGACAAATAGTGGGATTAATATTTTTGCTCCAAACTAACTTTATAGCAGATCAAGTGTTTTGAGCTGATGTGGCTTCAGATCGCAAAATGAAACAGATAATACACGCTTTCTTTTTGGTATTCTGCACAGTGCTAAAGTGTTGCATTATAATAAATAAATATACTGCATTATGAAAATACCCAACATGACCGGAACAACACAGATATACCATATATAATCCTAATTAAGTTTATTGTCTTCTTGTTTTATCCATCAGAACATCTTTATTTGCATGTTATTGGCAGCAGGGTAGATAAATGCCCTTAAAAGTGTAAATTCTGAATCGGACCGCAGCGTTCTTCGTGTGTCAATTCTAAAGTGTCTCTGCGCAATGGTGCACGAGGGCGCCCTCAGGCGTCACGTATGAATGAACAGACTCGTGTAAAGGTCAGTTCAACAGTGTCTCATATCACCGCGTTTGGAATAAAAATTGAATAAATATTACTCTTTTCTTTAGAAATTAGAAGTAAACATATAAAATCAATCAATGTGTTTCCAAACATGCATGCCTTTGAACCAGAAGCCCCGAGGATGCTGTTTTGTGAAGTGCTTTCATGACGACCGCGGGTCATATTTCATTTTACAGGTATGGAGTCCGATTTTCATTTTCATAACTTGTGACACAAATTAAGACATTACTGTCTCTATTTTTTTAAAAATATAATATAAAGGTCAAATACAAACGCTTGAGCCTTAGACCTTTCTAATGATGTATTGTTTGTTGTCTTAAGTACAATCTTTTACATTAAATAGGTAAACAGCAAGAATCAGGCTGCGCTCTGGGCATGGGCCGGTATAAGATTCTGGCGGTATGATAACCTTTAGCAAAAATACCACGGTTTCACGGTGTTGCGGTTTTGCCATTGCAACACTAAAATGTGTTATTTCAAATGCCAGGTACAATAAAGCCTTTAAATTATAATATGCTTTCAACACATATAATATTTTCGTAATGTATATTAAATTTAAACATCAAATCAATCACATGACTTCATGATTTAATGAATTTTGTATAAGCACAGCTCATACCTTGGAGACGGTATCACAGAACATTTTAGTGGTTTTGAAACCTTGACTGTTTTAAACCTCGGTATACCTTGAAACCGGTAACCGGCCCATGCCTACTGCGCTCGCGATGATATTTGATCAGTAAGAGCTTTTAACTACATGTTAACATGAACCTAATAACTGCACTTATACAGCATTCATGTAAAGCATTACCATGAAATCAATGATAAGTTCCATCCTTACAATTAAGAGATGGACATGGTCTTAGATTTCATTGCACTAGATGAATTTCTCCAAACTAATAACACGAGGATGTAACATTGGCCTTCGATGAAAACATTACAGAAAGTATGAGAACATTTTCAGAAAGCAGCTGAAATCTAATTTTACGAATTGGTTAAGCATAACTCACATGCTGTCGCAAACCTTACAGTAGCAGCATGTAGGATAAATGTCTATTTTCCCTATTAGCTTACCTGCTGCCCTGCTGCTCGTGACACTCGTGTAGCTATTTTTGAAGACTCGCGGCTACCGCTACGTAGTGCGTGCTGCAAAGGAAACTCCGCCTACCGCCCCACCTCCGCCAAAGGATAAAACATTATATTATTTTTTGTATTATTAATGTTAGTGGCAGTTGTATATAGACACGTATTTTTATTCATAATAATATTTATAAAAAAAAAAACATTATTATTTACTATTAGTGGAGAGGGGCACATTACATTTTAAGACAAAAGGGGCAGGGGCTTGAGCCCCTGCGGCCCCTCCCCTGTGCACGCCACTGGCCTCTTATGTTGTCCACTGATTTTTCTCGGTTTTTCCTGCTTTTATTAATGTAAAGCTGCAGAAAAGCACTACTTAAATAAAATTGAATTTAATAAATCCAACAAATACTGACAAAGGACAACTGAAACACTAGTGCTATTTTTTATACAGACGTATTGTTTTAGAAGTTTTTATGTCCATCCATATTTTTTTTTTTTTATCTATTTTATTAAGATAAAAACAGAAAATACAGGAAATATGTACAAAAAATAAAAATTCAGGACTAAATGTCTTCTTTAGGCATCGTTGGTGTTTAGTGTGACCCCTCTTGGCACGAAACACATCTTGAGCATTTTTGAGCAGAATGAAGTAAAAAGACAAGTTTCTTTAAAGTTAGAAATTAGGATTTAATTTTATTTAGGTTTAAGAGATCCTGCAGGTTCCTGCTACTACTCGAGTGGAAGGGTAGTTTACCCTAAAAACTTGACACATCAGTTTACATTTTTATACAGTTTTAATACTACATATTAAATTAATTTCTTGTATTTTCTGGATGTATTCTATTAAAGAGACTGAGAAATAATTATACATGATCACTATAATATTGCAAAATCTAATTGTGCCATGGTGGCCTAAGACTTTTGCAGGACTGAACAGTGGTGTGAAATAAGGCTGTCACAATGAATTAATAATCGTTTCATCGTGATTGTTTGACCTCACCGGGATGATTCAGATCACCGCAAAGATTGCACATTTCTCTAAAAAAAACACAAGGATGAGCTGCAGTGCCTGTGTAAACGACACCGTATCAGATAAATTTTATTAAACTCCTTGGGCCCTATTTTAACAATCTAAGTGCATTGTCCAAAGCGCACGGTCTAAATGGGCGTGTCCGATTCCACTTTTGCTAATTTAACAATGGAAAAAATGGTTTATGCACAAAGCGCAGAGCCTAAAAGGGTTGTTCCTATTCTCCTAATGAGTAATGGGTGTTTTTTGGGTGTAACGTACAATAAAATGTCCCCTTTAAAAGCCAGTTGCGCCTGGCGCCATGCCTAATCCCTATTTAGAAAGCGGAGGAAGAAGAACACCAGTTTAAGAATAATGTTAAAAATTGTGTTGTTTTCATTATTATAATTGTTTTTATTTTTTAGATTAAAACCTTTAAAAGCCGTTTTCTTTCAGTCAGAAGTAAAAATAGCAGGCTTTTAATTGCTGTAAATGTAATGATATTCTACATAATCATAGTAATATCATAAATAAGAAAAGGTCTTTACTTTTTAAAAAATACAAACGAGATATTGGGCCCTATTTTAACGATCTAAGCGCATTGTCTAAAGCAGGGATGGGGAACCCTGGGTCCTGGAGGGCCACTGTCCTGCACAGTTTAGTTCCAACCCTGATCAAACACACCTGCATTTCATTACCAAGTAATTCTGAAGACTTTGATTGGATTTTCAGGTGTTTGATTAGGGTTGGAACTAAACTGTGAAGGACAGTGGCCCTCCAGGACCCAGGGTTCCCCACCCCTGGTCTAAAGCACAGCGCACGGTCTAAATGGGTGTGTCCGATGCCACTTTTGCTAATTTAAGGATGGGAAAAATGGTTTGTGCGCGAGTGGACCAAGGTTATTATAGTTTTACATTTTTCATTAGTTTTTATTTTTATTTCGTTTTGACTTTTTGTTTTCGAATTCAGTTTAGTTTTAATTAGTTTTTGAAGTGGGTTTGCTAGTTTAGTTTCGTTTTTATTTTTTGAAAATGCTTAGTTTTAGTTTAGTTTTTATTAGTTTTAGTGTTAGTTTTAGTCTTTTTCATAATTTGGGTTATTTGTCAGGAGCAAGATTCAAAAAGTTCAGAAAAAGAATTGTGTAATAATAACTCAACAAAAACATCATACAATTTTAGAAAATATTAATTCAAAAATAAAACCAGTACATAAAATGTACATATGGTCACAAATATGTAAACAGTCTCAACACTCTGCACTAAGGGCAAAATGCGACGTGTGCCAGTAAAAAACTTAAAGAGCCAACAGACTAAAGAAGACATACATGAACCACATGTATTCAACCCATTTTTTGAGCCACAACAAGACATTTCTGTCAGATTATCAGAGAGCTCAGTCTGAGAAAAGACCATGACAAATAACCAGAGGTGAAAGAAGTAACTAAAGAAATAAATACTCCAGTAGCGAGTTAGTTACTCTTGAGAAAAAAAATACACAGATACATGCACACACAGTATACAGTGCACACCATAAGTATCAGGACAGTAAAGACCAAAGTTTGTTGTGGAGACCAGAAATTGGTAAGATGAATATCAGTGTGTCAGAAGTACAGAAGTCACATTTGATCAACCTTTGATTATGTTTCAACACATACATGCTTTAACAACAAAGAAAAACAGCCTTTAATGCTGACTTGTATGTTGTACCCAAACGCAAAACTCAAAAGAAATTGATCAAACTGATACTACACACGTGTGAACAAATAATGCATTAGGACACAGTTCACTTGAACACTTCTGAGCCAATGGTCTCAACGTGGCCACAGATAGTATTAAAATACAAACGTGTTGCATCATTGAGTTGGAATAGTGTGCATGTAAAAACAGGTGACATTTCTGTACTTTTGTCTATTTATCTTTTAATGTTTAGACATTTCTTGACTCCACAGCAAACTGAGGATTTTTGCCTGTATTGTCTGAAAACTTAATGTTGATGTATACAGCTTATAGCTGAAATATCAGACAAGTAAACCGACAAAGTTTTGCATTCAGTTATGCATATTAAAGTTAACTCAGAGAGTCTCCTAAGGTGGTCTGAGGACATACTTACATGAAATACAAACTGATTTTAGAAAATAACTCATGTTTTCTTATGTTGTGAATCTCATGTCACGTGTGTGTGTTGTGAAAAGCACTTACAGTACAGTAGACAGCGAATCAGACGTCAATCATCGATGGACTTTCTTCATTCAGTCACGTGTTCACACGTGTGAAGTTTAGCTTTTAGTTAAAAGATTAGTAAATTCATATTCACGTAATCCAACACTCTTTATGTTCTGCGTGTTTCTAGACACAAGCAAAACCGCATCAGACGATTCAGTTTTTACAGCGATCTAAACAATTCATTTAAACTGATTCGCGAACCAATTCAAAACTTTGTCCCGTTTGCTTTGTAAAGAATCAACTCAAAGGCTCATTTATTTGCAACACCTTGTAAGGAATCAACTTAAACGAGTCATTAATTCGCGAATGTGTCTGTGTGACACCGCGTGAGTGAGAGACGCATGGATAGGAATTTGAAGCTGAACGTTATTTGCTCTATAAAAGACAAAGACGAAAACTAAGGACATTTAATCTATATTTTTATTTTATTTTAGTTAGTTTTGCCAGACACACATTACAGTTTTAGTTAGTTATCGTTTTTTTGTAATGCCTCTTTTTTTTTCAGTTAACGACAATGTTTTTTCCCACCTAGTTTTCGTTTTTTCGTTCGTTTTCGTTAACGATTATAACCTTGGAGTGGACAGTTGAAAAGGGTTGTTCATATTCTTTTAATGAGTAATGGGTGTGTTTTGGGCGTAACGTGCAATAAACCAATGAGAGTCTTATCTCTCATCCCCTTTGCGCTGGCGCTATGTCTAATCCCTATTTAGATGACGGACTTTGTAAACTGAAAAACTAAGCGGAGGAAGAAGACCCCCAGTTTAAGATTAATGTTAAATAATTATGTTGTTTTTCACTTGTATTGAAATTGTTATTTTTTTTATTAAATCCTATAAAACCTGTTTTCTTTTAGTCATGGAAGTAAAAATAGCAGGCTTTTAATTGCTGTAAATGTATGGCTATCCAATATCATCAAAACATAATTTACAAGTATGTTAGAAAAGGTTTGTACTCTAAAAATACTTTATTTGTAACAAACAGGAGATATATAATTTACAAACGTGCTGAGAGCCGTTTCAGCACTCAGACAGCGACATGAGTTTTTTTTTAAAGCATTACTTAAAGATGTTTCTTATCCCACCATATCCACAGGTACAGAGTCATCATATACAATAAAACTGTGGGGTAGCATTTACAAAAAACATTTAAAAACAGATGCATTTGTTTAAAGCAAAGCATTTATTTATTTACCAGGCTACAGGTGAAGCAGCTCTTTACACCTTCTAACGTCTCATAATCGGTCCTCAGGGTTCCCGCGGGGTCTTAAAAAGCCTTAAAAACATTGAATATATTAATTTGGAAATTAAAAAGACTTTCAAAAAGTCTTGAATTTTGATGTCTGGGTCTTAAAAATTGTGCTAACTTCTCCATATTGTATTTTTCCTCGTTTTGGTGACTTGTGTGAATCGTGCAAATCCGAAGTGTTTTTTTTTGCATGCAAGCACATCGTGTCTCTTCCGATGAGTTTGGTGTACGTTCACGTGCTCTCTGTTTCTCGGTGAATTGGATGCGACATGAATCGAGTTCAGCGAGGTTTTCACGGAGTACTGGGTCCAATTTAGTGTTGCTTTCGTCAACGAAAAGTATGACGAAATATAGTCGTCAACGAACCTTTTTCACGTGACGAAAACGAGACGAGACGTAACGAAAATGCTGGTCATGTGACGATGACTATAATAAAATGTATAATGCAATATGGTTGACGAATAAAAACGAGACTAAAAGTGGTTTACAAAATAAAAACTAAGCTAAAATGTCTCTTCATTTTCGTTGACCAAAACGAGACGAGACGAAATGTTATAACGTTATTTCGTCTTTTACCCATCTCAGCATCTCCGCGCCCCCACCACCTGACTGCAGGTGATCACGTGTGTTGTTGGCGCTGCGTAGATCAATCAAAACATGAAAGTACCGCGAGAGTGAGTAGAAAGCATGCAGAGCAGTCTGCTCTCGCGATGCTTTGATATTACACGCCTCCATTTGCACGTTAATGGGCATTTCAAACAGTGTACGCGGCAACCTCGAGACATGCGGAAAGCGGAGAAACTAGGGCGGTTACAGAGGTGAAGCGGAGTTGGTCCACAAGCCTTGCTCGTGCACCTAAGATCCTCTCCCTTTTACGGACACGACTCTTCATGGCAGTCGCTGTTGAAGATAAACACATTTCCACTAAATGCTGCACAAAACGCTTCCACTTCATGAGAAAAGCTATAACGTTAGCCGCGCGGCGATTCCGACCGGGAAGATGCAGCATTCTGGCTCCAAATGTAAAAGAAAAGTCCAAAATAAATCCCGTGCATCACTTTCAGGTCAGTTCAACAAGCCTGTTAAAATCTATAGCTTTGATTGCTGACACCACCAGTATAACAATGTACAAATTTATATCATGTAACAGCTATTTAAATGACATTGTGCTGCGTTGCGTTTTGAAACATTGTAAATATATCTATGCTAAAGACATTCGTTGTTTTGTATATGCTTAATAACTACACTTATTTATTATTTAAATAAACAAAACATACTTCGCTGAATACTTGAGTATTAAATCAATCAAACACCTGTACTGTTGAGAACATAACCATACATACCAACTTTGCTTTTCTTAATAGACATCTGATGTTTTCTTAAAGCTGACTTTTAATTTACTTACAAGAAAAACATTTAGTAATTCTCCAAAATTGCTTGGATTTATACTGACATTTAAGATCAGCTTTGTCACATTAGATTAAGCCAAAGTCCATTAGGTACACTGGTGGTAACGTACAGATGCAGAAATATAAACTATAATAATATATAATTACATATGTATGATTGTAGTTTGTGCTGCTGTCAAAATACAATTATAAATGTTAACAATAGCATATTTCTATTCTCACACATACTATAGTTGTGTGTGACCCATTTGACCTTGTGTGTGTTTGCTTAGACTACTTTTGTTTTGATTATGTAGACTTTTATGTAGACTCTTACGAACAGTCAAGTCACTCACTCAGAGGATAGTAAAAAAATATCTATTCAAATCAGAGCATCTTCCATGTCTGGAATGGATGTATTCTTGGGTCTATAAGGTAACAATAATATAACTTTTGTTTGAAATGGGTTTGGCTAAAAGAAAATATTGTTTTGTCTATAATACTATTAGGTCATTATACTATATGGGTTAAATAGAATGCATTACTAAAAAGAGACTAAATACAATTTCACTGACTAAAACTAGACTAAAATGTCATCAGTTTTCGTCGACTAAAACTAGACTAAAATAGTAATGGATAAGTCTGACTAAAATAAGACTAAAATGGCAAGAATTTTAGTCGACTAAAACTTGACTAGACTAAAAAGAGTATGACGTGACTAAAACTAATAAAAACTAAAATGACAGCTTGACACAAAGACTAGACTAAAACTAAAATGAAAACAGGCTGCCAAAAACAACACTAGTCCAATTAACGTTTGTGTGTTAAACCAGAGTCGATCGGAAAACGGCCGTGATCAGAGTCAGTCAGCGGTAATGCTCACGTGCACTTTCTAAAGGAAAGAAAACCACATTAACCATTATAACACACCCGTCAAATTTATAATCTCTAGACCTGCACTTTCTAGGCAAGGCAAGGCAAGGTAAGTTTATTTGTATAGCACATTTCATACACAGAGGTCATTCAAAGTGTTTTAGATAGAAATGAGAATACAAAAAATCAAATATACATGAATTTTAAATATCAATTAAAAGAAAATAGATGTGATTTTAATAAAAACTGTTTAAATGTGTGAAAAAGAATAAAACAGGAATACAAGTATAAAACTGTTAAAAATAAAAATAAGAATAAAAACAAGAGAAATAAAAAGAATTAAAATAGTGCATATAAAATATAGTGCAATCAGTTCGGACGCAGCATAGTGCTCATTCAGTAAATGCATAGCTAAACAGATGTGTTTTGAGTCTGGATTTGAATGTGATTACTGTTGGAGCACATCTGATCTCCTCTGAAAGCTGGTTCCAGCTGCGACTGGCATAATAGCTAAAAGCTGACTCTCCTTGCTTTGAGTGAACCCTTGGTATTTCTAGCTGATGTGATCCTAATGATCTGAGTGATCTGTTGGGTTTATATTCAATGAGCATATCAGCAATGTATTGAGGTCCTAATCCATTGAGTGATTTATATACCATTAATAATACTTTAACTTTAAATACTACTGAAACTAAGGTCCGACTCCAGAATCACACCAAGATTCCTGACTTGATTTTTAGTTGTTTGACCCCTAGCGTCAAGGTATGCATTCACCTTGAGATCTTAATTTTTGTTTCCAAATGCAATGACTTTAGTTTTCTCTTTGTTTAACTGAAGAAAGTTTTTGCACATCCAACTGTTAACTTCATCAATGCATTTGCACAGGGAGTCAATGGGGCTGTAGTCGTTAGGGGATAGAGCTAAGTAGATCTGAGGGTCGTCTGCATAACTGTGATAGGCAATTTGGTTTTCTCTCATTATTTGGCTTAGTGGGAGCATATACAGGTTGAACAGGAGTGGCACAATAATTGAGCCTTGCGGGACTCCACATGTCATGGATGTCCACTCAGATATATGGCCACCTATACTTACATAATAACCTCTCCCTTCTAAGTATGACCTGAACCATTTTAGGACCATCCCAGAAAGCCCGACCTAGTTTTCCAGCCGGTCAAGAAGTATGTTGTGATCGACAGTGTCAAAAGCTGCCCTGAGGTCGAGTAGCACCAGCACTGATAGTTTGCCTGTGTTTGTATTGAGGCGAATATCATTTATTATCTTTATGAGCGCTGTCTCTGTACTGTGGTGCGGTCGGAAACCAGATTGAAAAATGTCAAAGTAACCATTAGAAATTAAGAATTTGTTCAGCTGATTGAAAACAACTTTTTCAATGATCTTGCCTATGTATAGTTTATTTCTATCATAAATATACTATTCATATTATTGTATTCAATAGAGTTTGATAAAAGGGGTCATCTACACAAGTATTGCTTCATATGTCAGTGCAAAAACAGTAAAGTGTTTTGTGGTGCTTTGACAAACATTGTCAGCTTTGTTCATTTATGGTTGGGTTTATTAAATATCATGTGAAATTAATATAGATGAATGATAAATAAATTTGAAAATAAATGAACAAAAGTTCAAGGATTTTTTTATTTTTTTTGCTGGTAGAACGTAAAATAGGTATTAATTTTTTTATATGTAAGTTCTTAAAAAGACTTAAATTTAACTTGAAAAAACCTGTAGGAACCCTATTTATATCCAAGAGACTCAATAATAAAAAATATTTTACATTTGAATGCTTTTTTTCATATTTAAAAGCTTTTTTGTGCTGCTGCGCATCCATGTGTGTGATGAGCAAACCCGCGTTGTCATCCCATTTATAGGCACATATTTCTAACACGCTCATTAAATAACAAAAACACTATTGCGCCTTAGACTTTAGACCAGGTTTTTGTTGGTCAATGGCGTAGTCTATTTAAGAAGCCTCAAAATAGCAATGCGCCAACAATGCGCCTGAACACACCTCGTTTTTAGATCAGAACGCCCATGGGCACAAAATTGGGCGCAAATGCATTTGCATAAACTAGCAAAAAAGACACTTGCGTCGCGTGATGCACTGCATTGCGTTGGGTGTATGATAGAGCCCCTCGTGTTTATTTCTTATGAAGAATTTTCAGTTTTTGAAAGATATATTTGTGTGAAAAACAAGCACAAAAAATTATGAAAATTAAATGTCAAAGCAATAAAACAATCGGCAAAGTCCTAAAGCAGGGGTTGGCAACAGGCGGCCCACGGGCCAAGAGTGGCCCGCCAGCAATATTTTCTTGCCTGCCGGAATATTTTGGAAGTCCTTTTTTTATCAGACTATTTTTATTTTACAAAAACAGTTTACATATGCCCCCTATCATTCCTTCATTCTTTTTTTCAAATCAAAACCAAAAAGAAAATAAAGAAAAACGACTTGTTTTCTATTATTTATTTGCTGAACTAAAATGAAAAAACAAATGGGCATAACAACTCTTGTTCCGATTTTCTGATTGTGCACTCAGATCAAAAATAGAAAAATTTAATGAAACTGGTTAAGACTCATTTCAATTTAACACCTTAGCAGACATATACCAATGAAATAATTTTAAACAGATCAGGTACTATTGTGGTAAGAGATTACAGCCGTTTTAATAATTGTTTGAATAGCAACCATGCTCTGTCTCATTCGCTTAATGTCCGACTTTTGAACTTTTTTCATTATAATTTATTCGGGTATAGCACATTGATAAATAATATGTATTACCTGATAAAAAAATATTTGCACTAAATGGTGCACAAAACTTTTCCACTAGCCTGGGCTGGGTTTCCCGATAACGATTGAACTTAGCACTTAAGACCGCTTTCTACGAGCTACTTAGCCTTATGATGCTTTAGGAAACCCGGCCCTGCTCGAGAAAAGCTGTAGCCGTGCGGTGATTTCCCCGCTGCATACTGTATGAAATGCCAAAAGGATTCATGTGGCGCAGGATGAAATTTTAAAGTATAAAGATGGTAGCGGTCGGAACTCTGGGGTACCTATATTTTGGACAGAGCGTGTGGTCTGACTGACAATAGCCCATCTTTTGACAGCGTATCCGCACTTCATTCTGACCACCTGCACAGCTTTAAGGAGCTGTTTGGTACTGAAACCATTGTCAGCCAACAACATTCGTTTTGTGCAAGAAAAATAGCCTATACTTCATTTGTCAGTAGGGCAATATGGTTTCCGTTTATGTTGGTTAGATATTTGAGTGATAGGCTTTGTCCTATTTAATTTGTTATTTATATTTCATAATTTTTTCTGTGACCTTTTTTCTCTGCTGACAGTAATGTTAAAATAATATTTATATTGACACGAACACAATTTTTGTATAGCATTTATAAATGTTATCGGCTACTTAATCTTCTCTTTTTCTGGAAACGAGATTTAGGTTTTGAGGACCCGTCAGGTTGGGAAATAAAGCGGGTGAACACAGAGTGTATTTAATTGTAATAATCATCACAATTTATTAAACAATTAACCATCAGCCAAATTTCCCCCTTCCTATTTTTTTGCATGTTTGTCACACTTTAATGTTTGAAATTATGAAACAAATTAAAATATAATTAAAGATAACACAAGTAGACACAACATTCAGTTTTTAAATAAAGGTTTTTATCACGAAGGGAAAATGAAATCCAAACCCACATGGCCCTGTGCGAAAAAGTGATTGCCCCCTAAACCTAATAACTAATAACACCCTTAGCAGCAACAACTCAAATCAAGTGTTTATAATAATTTGCAATGAGTCTGTAACAGCGCTCAAGCATCTTAATATGATTGAGGTCAGGACTTTGACTAGGCCACTCCAAAGTCTTCATTTAGTTTTTCTTCAGTCATTTAGAGGTGGACTTTCTGGTGGATTTTGGATCATTTCATACTGCAGATCCCAAGTTCGCTTCAGCTTGAGGTCACAACCAGATGGCCGGACATTGTCTTTTAGGATTTTTTGGTAGACAGCAGAATTCATGGTCCATTTGTCACAGCAAGTCTTCCTATCAATAAGTTTTCTGGCAAAACTGAGAAAAGCCTTTACGTTATTTTTGCCCAGCAGTGGTTTATGTCTAGGAGCTCTGCCATGCAGACCATGTTTGCCCAGAACCACTGTTCCATGTTTTCGCCATTTGTGGATAATGCCTCTCGCTGTTGTTAACTGGACTCCCAAGGCTTTAGAAATGGCTTTATAACCCTTTTCAGACTCCTACAAAACTTCACACTATCAAAAACTTTTAATATAGTAATCCTATCTGACGTTACTAATAATTAAAGTGTGCAAATAAGTGAAAATATGTAAATATAAATTTGAAATATAAAGAGAAACAAAATGTGTTAACACATTTATAAATACAATACTACAAGAGACGTCATATGGAGCAAAATATGTTTACATTTTAAGAACTATGCAATATATTGTATCTCTTCACTACGGGAAAAGAGGAGAACAGACATGGAATTTAGTGAAGTGTCACTCCGAAGGGCATCTTCATTTTATTCCAGTAGTGCAAAATTAGGTACAATCAGACTCAGTCTCTGTGTTTTGTGTAGAGTTCCGTGGGTAGATGTGCAGTTCCTTGTTGCCCAGCATAGCGAGCGTAGTCTAGCCAACCAGCTGGGTTAGTCACACTTTCTTGGGGAAGGCAGTGGCCGTTTCTCAATGTCAATGATACTTTCTTGGCAGGACTAGTCCTTACAAGTCACTTCCTTCAGAGGTTGGGCTCCTCTTAAGCATTCAGAGAACATGTAAATGGAACAGGCTAGCAAGTGCACGTCATTGCGTCAATGAAAGGTGTGTTTTCGGCGCTGCGCGCATAGGATTGTGGGTGATTTCAGCGTGCGAAGAGCGTGAAGGATACACATATGCAGCCTTTCCTGTTTATGGGATATTTCTTGAACAAAGGACTCCGTCCTTGGCTGAAATTCCGAGGATCCTTGACATTTGGAACAGTCCTTGACAGACGTCGATGACGTAGCATCCTCAAAATTCTGGCTTTCGAGTATCCTTCCTTGACATTGAGAAACGGCTAGTCACTCTCTAGGTAAAGGAAAGACGTACCCAGTGAGAGTCCGCACGGCTCTCTCTTCATCTTCTTTGGTGGTGTTTATATCTCCCTCTGGGTGATTGTCTCATTCCTATCACCTGGGATTGTCAGGTGTTTCCCATAATTAATGTTAATGGAGGGGTGACGGGTGGGAAGCAAGTGATATCTCGTCACAATATGTTTACTGCATTTGAAACTGCTATGCAAAGAGGGAGATTTGCATTTATTTTAAAATTATTTATAGTTATAAATTATAACCACGTAGCTTTGTGCAGCCTAAGCCATAAAGAAAGTGATACACAATGTGGGCACATGTACATTTTACTTAGCATATTAATGTTACAATTTGTAATCAGTTCCTTTCCAAACTGTCAGGTGTGCCTAAACTCGACATTGAGTAATGTTAACGTGTCATGGATACAATTTGAAACAGTTGTTTGCAATTCTGATGTATTAGCATATAATACATAGAGGAGACTAGGGTTAGCTTTGATGAGGTCTATATCTATATCTATATCTATAAATACATATATAATAGTTTGTAAATGTTTGCCATTGTTCAAAACTCTCCTACCTTGGTGAAATCTAATTTCTAATTTTCAAACAAAATTTAAAATATTTTTCCTTTAACTGTTTGGTAAACACTAAGGGCCCTATTTTAACGATCTGAAACGCAAGTGCGAAGCGCAACGCGCAAGTGAGTTTGTGGGCGGATCTTGGGCGCTGTTGCTTTTTTCCTGCGGGAGAAATAACTCTTGCGCCGGGCGCAAATCAATAAGGGGTTGGTCTGAAGTAGGTTCATTATTCATAGGTGTGGTTTGGGCGTAACGTCAAATAAACCAATCAGAACGCTATCCAACATTCCCTTTAAGCGCAAGGGCGCAAGTTCCATGGCGGGTTGCTATTATTATGACGGATTTACCAGGCGCACGCCAGGAGCGGTTTACAGCCGAGGAGACCGACGTTCTTGTAAGAGCACTCAAAGACAGAGAAGTTGTTTTGTATGGGGATAGGAGAAACCCGCCCAAATCAGCGTAGGTTAAACAGGCGTGAGAGGAAATAGCCACAGTCTCATCAGCTGGCATCCCTATCGTTGCGCAAAGCGCTACAATGATGTCAGGAGACGGGGGAATCCCAAGCTTGCCAGCATAAATCGGGCACGCCGTGTAACGGGAGGTGGATCTGCCTCTACACATGACCTGACGCCAGCAGAGGACATCGCTGCGTCCACCCTCACCGCTGAAAGGGTTTGGGGGCTTTGAAATCGGACTCAAGAAACGCAAGCAAGGTCCAACCCCAAAGTACTCTTACAATCAAGTTCATATACATTAAGGTTTCTTAGGAAAACATTTAAATTATTATTTACATAAAATAAACGTAATACAGCCACACAACAAACTTATGAAAATATTTTAATCGTTATTTGCATGAGAATTTTTGAACGCAGCCACACAATAAATAAAAACTATCACCACAATGCTCACCACTATGATTCCCCTTATCTCGTGTATTAATATTTTTAAGTGTAACAATTTATGATTTGCAAAAATAACTGTTGCATCTGTGTAGATTAGATGCAAAGTGTATGCGCGTTGTGCACGCTATACATATGGTCAAGCATGCGCCCTTAAAATAGCATAATGAACAACGCGCAACGCGCCACTGACTTTAAACTTTTTTTTTCTGGTCAGTGGCGCAATTGTTTTTTGAAACTGCAAAATAGCATCAGGGATGGTTTGCGCCGGAACACGCCTCTTTTTTGCGCTGAACCGCCCAGGGAGCGCAAGTTCATTCCCTAGTTTGCCGACGTGCGTCTGTGACGGGAAAAACCCGCTGTGCGCCGGTGCAAAATACGAAATGATACATGCGTCACTGACAAAGTCAATTGCGCTGGGTGCAAGATAGAGCCCTAAATATTTGGTTACTATATTTATTGGTTCTTCCTAACCCCAAATAGCTGGCAGAAATCTAAAATGCAAGCCAAACCAAAGCTCGGGGTTAATGTAGATTCTATTGTCACAGTAGATCTGTTATGCTGTGTTCAAACGTTTTTTTATTATGGAACATATTGGCTCATTTTGGATTTCATGAGAGCTACACATTCCAAAAAAAGTTGGGACAGTAGCAATAAGAGGCCAGAAAATGTAAATGTACATATAAGGAACAACTCAAGGACTAATTTGCAACTTATTTGGTCCATTGGCAACATGATTGGGTATATATGTCAGAAGTCAAGATGGGCAGAGAATCACCAATTCCCCCAATGCTGCGGCGAAAAATAGTTTTCTGAGTTTCTCAGAGAAAAATTGCAAAGAGTTTGAAGTTATCATCATCTACAGTGCACAGTAGATCTGTTATCCTGTGTTCAAACGTTTTTTTATTATGGAAAATGGTGGATATGGTCAGTAATTTGATAGGTTTATCTTTGTAGTATATTTCTCTTACAGAAACGTTTTACCAAGTACATCTGCCTAAGAAATATTCACTTTGGCAAGTTAAACATGCGCACATCCCATTATAATGCTCCACACCTTAAGGCCTGTTTAGATGGAAGTGGTTATCCTGAAGATGTTTAGTACATGTGTGTTTCACATATTTAAAATAGCACCAGTGTGTTTGTGTACATGACTTAAATGACACACAACCTTGTGAAAGCGTAGTGTAAATCATCTATTGTTATTCTGCTAATTCAGACTCTTCTGAGAAATCTAATACAGTCCAGACATGAACATCTGTAACATCAGAATCTGTTTTCCCTCACATTTCACAAAGTTATTTCTCTCTCTGTCAGGACCGGAAGCTGTCAAAGGTGGAGAGGCAAAGGTTTAAAGAGGAGGCAGAGATGTTAAAGGGTCTTCAGCACCCAAACATTGTGCGCTTCTATGACTTTTGGGAGTCTCCACTGAAGGGAAAGAAATGCATTGTTCTGGTGACAGAGCTCATGACATCAGGCACGCTAAAAACGTAAGAGTATTACCACAAACCATTTAATCTGGATATACAGATACAAATATTTTACAGTGTAATGGAAATTTTATGTTTGTGACTTTTCATGCAATGAATAAACAATATCATAGTACAACCCCAAATCAGAAAAAGTTGGGACACTGTAGAAATTGTGAGTAAAAAAGGAATGGAATAATTTTCTAATCTCATAAATTTATATTTTATTTACAATAGATTATAAATAACATATCAAATGTTGAAAGTGAGACATTTTTAAATGTCATGCCAAATATTGGCTCATTTTGGATTTCATGAGAGCTACACATTCCAAAGAAGTTGGGACATGTAGCAATAAGAGGCCAGAAAATGTAAATGTACATATAAGGAACAACTCAAGGACTAATTTGCAACTTATTAGGTCAATTGGCAACATGATTGGGTATAAAAAGCCTGTCAGAGTGGCAGTGTCTGTCAGAAGTCAAGATGGGCAGAGAATCACCAATTCCCCAATGCTGCGGCGAAAAATTGTTTTCTGAGTTTCTCAGAGAAAAATTGCAAAGAGTTTGAAGTTATCATCATCTACAGTGCATAATATCATCCAAAGATTCAGAGAATCTGGAACAATCTCTGTGCGTAAGGGTGAAGGCTGGAAAACCATACTTGATGCCCGTGATCTTCGGGCCCTTAGACGGCACTGCATCACATACAGGAATGCTACTGTAATGGAAATCACAACATGGGCTCAGGAATACTTCCAGAAAACATTGTCGGTGAACACAATCCACCGTGCCATTCGCCGTTGCCAGCTAAAACTCTATAGGTCAAAAAAGAAGCCATATCTAAACATGACCCAGAAGCACAGGTGTTTTCTCTGGGCCAAGGCTCATTTAAAATAAACTTTGGCAAAGTGGAAAACTGTTCTGTGGTCAGACGAATCAAAATTTGAAGTTCTTTTTGGAAAACTGGGACGCCATTTCTTTAGGACTAAAGAGGACAAGGACATCCCAAGTTGTTATTAGAGCTCATTTCAGAAGCCTGCATCTCTGATGGTATGGGGATGCATGAGTGCGTGTGGCATGGGCAGCTTACACATCTGGAAAGGCATTATCAATGCTGAAGGGTTTATCCAAGTTCTAGATACATATGATCCCATTCAGACATCGTCTCTTTCAGGGAAGACCTTGCATTTTCCAACATGGCAATGCCAGACCACATACTGCATCAATTACAACGTCAAGACTGCATAGAAGAAGGATCTGAGTACTGAAATGGCCAGCCTGCAGTCCAGATCTGTCACCCACAGAAAACATTCGGCGCATCATAAAGAGGAAGATGCGACAAAGAAGACCTAAGACAGTTGAGCAACTAGAAGTCTGTATTAGACAAGAATGGGAAAACATTCCTATTCCTTAACATTGGTCCTCCTCCAGCTGTTCCTTATATGTACATTATAGGGATGTCCCGATCTGATCACGTGATCGGAAATTGGCCCCGATCACGTGGTTCCAGTCTCGATCGGAATTGGTTGTTACCTTCCGATCAGGACTCCCATACATATGCAGGGTTTAAATTGGGCCAGGACCATCCGGGGCCAAGCCCCGGTACACAGACTGAAGGTCTCGCTCTGCTCCGTGCCAGTGTACGCGCTGCGCTGGTGCGTGTGAACTGACGCAAATACTGACATGTTTTAATTCATAGGCTTCACACATGACAAAACCGGGTTTTACCGCTCATTTAAATGACGCGTTGATCGTTTTTGTCACTATGTTCTCAGTTAATCTACATCACTACGCAGCTCCGTGTCAGAACCTATAGAACGCGTATATGCGCAGGAGGATCACATTACACATTGTAGAGACGAGAGATAGAGAGAGGTAAGAATGGTGCACACGTCGAAAAAACTTAATAGAAGTCTAGAAACAAAGTATTAAAGTATGTATAGCTATGTCATTCATCTTATTACAATATGTTAACTAGATAACTGGGTACAACTTATTGTATAGTTTAATAAAATGATGTATTTTGATTATACAAATCAATTACGACCTAACTAGTGATTGTTTTACTAACTGCTGACCAGCTTAGGGAATCTCTATGGCTAACATAGCCTATTGCTGAATAAGTATGTTGTTTTTCTTGTTAATTGAGTATTTTTGGGTAGCCTATCTTATGCCTAAGGAGGTTGAGTCTTATAACTTCCGTCAACAATTGTGCATAATTACATGTGCAACAAATGCATATAGGGTGTCAGACTCATAGATTTGCATAATTTAAAGTTCAGGTTTAAAGTTTGGGTCAACATGTGGCACAGCTTTAAAGCTGAAACTTATAAAATCTTATCAGAGGTCCAAAATGTAATTGAAACACACCAGTGGCTTTGCTGTCATCAGGATTAAACATGTTACCCCTCGAACCCTCCCTCCAAATCCCAATTTAACCCCCTGTACATATATACTATACATATTCTCATTATTTTTTTAACACAGCAATAGTTATGCGCTGGCACAGAGTTAGACCCTTTTGACTCCACAGAGAAACAGCAATGCCTGTGGCATGACATAATAAGGAACATCCTGGATCTGTTTTTTTCACAGAAAACTCAAAATCAAATGACTCTGACTCGGACATCCCTAGTACATTCAACTTTTCCGGCCTCTTATTGTTATCTGTCCCAACTTTTTTTGGAATGTGTAGCTCTCATGAAATCCAAAATGAGCCATTATTTGCCATGACATTTCAAAATGTCTCACTTTCTACATTTGACATGTTATCTATATTCTATTGTGAATAAAATATACGTTTATGAGATTTGCAAATTATTCCATTCATTTTTTACTCACAATTTCTACAGTGTCCCAACTTTTTCTGATTTGGGGTTGTATTTTTTAAAGGCACATACTGTTTAAACATTATCTTTAAAGGTAACACAGTTCTTAAATAAGTCCTGTATTAAAATTATAAAAAAAATGGTTGTTTCTCCAGATATCTAAAACGCTTTAAGGTGATGAAACCCAAAGTTTTGAGGAGCTGGTGTCGTCAGATTCTCAAAGGCCTGCATTTCCTTCACACACGCACACCTCCCATCATCCACCGAGACCTCAAGTGTGACAACATCTTCATTACAGGCCCCACAGGCAGCGTAAAGATTGGAGACCTGGGTCTGGCTACGCTCAAGAGAGCCTCTTTTGCTAAGAGTGTGATTGGTGAGACAATGAGCAGATAAGATCTAATTGAAAGAAACAGGATATGTACCTGATCAGACTAAGGGTGTCACGATTTCGATTTTAAATTAAGTCACAGCTTCGAACTTCGAATTAAAAAATGGGATCGTCGATGCTGCCACGCCCCCATGTCACGTCCGGTCGGCTTGCCAAGCGAGGGAAAAAACTCTCAGTGATGCCTTTAAAAACATCTGTCCAGCGGAACGCGATCATATTTTAAACAAGAGGGATGCTACAACTCCTTGAAATGCATATCATAAACAGGATTACTACCTAGTGATCTGACTTTGGACAGAGTGCAGCTCTCTGCACGTGTGCGAGAGTGAGAGAGGCGCAAAGATGCAGTGGGTTATATTTTAAACAAAAGGGATAGTTTGCCTCAGCTCGCATGAACTGCATAAAACTGAACAAATACATAAGGATTACTACTTTAGTTTATGTTTAGACTTCAGACAGATGCGAGAGCGCGTGCACGTGAGACAGAGAGAAGCGCAGCTGCTTATGATGCTGGATTTATTTCAGATGCTATGAGTCCAAGACACGCGCATTAAGTCCATGTGCATTAAGTCCATGTGCGTGCAAGAAGGAATCTTCTCTCTAGAAGCTCTCGCGTTAAGTGAAGCCCACAAACCCCCATGCGAGTTGTGCAATGTGCATGTTATGTTAAACTATAATAATGATAATAAATAATGGCATATCATTTTTGTCATTTAAAAAAATATGTAAAAATCGAGAATCGGATCGAATCGTGTCCTTAGAATCGAAAATGAAATCGAATTGAGGATTTGGAGAATCGTGACACCCCTAGATCAGACCCATAGGCCCCACATTTCTCAATTGTTTTCTGATTTATTTCACTAGTTCACCTGCGCATTCAGATCTTAATGATTAATGGTAAACGAACTTGGCTTGCTGTCCTCGAAAAGAGCTCTGCAACAGAGCTCTGAACCTTCAGAGAGAGCGAACCGGAGTCCGCAAGTTCATCCCACCTACAACAGAACTGCGTGGAGGAAGAAAGGGAGTAGGAGGAAATGGGGAGGAGGAGGGGTACCAGAAGAATTGCACTGTAAAAAATTAGTTGTGATTATGCAGCTGGTTGCCAGTAACTTACTGTAGAAGATAAAGACTGAAAATGTTTCATATTCATTTAACTTTGATCAAACTGTTGCCAGTAAATAACATAAATGTAAAATCTACATTGTTACTGGCAGCTAGTTGCCAGTAATACCCATTAATACTGTATTTCTACAGACATTTTTTACAGTGTGTAGCTGGACATGGAGCCCTGCCTTATATACGCCCATAATGATGATTGACAGGCCTGAATGGCTAGGCTCCTCCCGAACCTACATTTAGAACTACATTTAATAATTCATACTTCATCCCCTACCCCCAATTCCTGGTGTTGGTCGTTTTATAAGCTCCTAAAGTGTGTAGTATTCCCAGCTCAGTTAAACACCTTTTTACAATGATAAAGAAAATCCAAAAGCAAACAAAATAGTAGTCTGGATCTAAGTGTAATCTATATGAAAACCCAGTTTGATTGACAAAGATTGACCTGATTTGCTTGTCTGATTAATACTGAATATTCAAAAGTGTATTTCCTTTCTTCATAGACCCAGCAATGATTTTTTTCAGTCAATGATTAATAATTTAGATAAACTTGAATCTAATTGATTTATTTGTTTAACTCCAGGTACTCCTGAGTTCATGGCTCCAGAGATGTACGAAGAGCATTATGATGAGTCTGTGGATGTTTACGCTTTCGGCATGTGTATGCTGGAGATGGCCACTTCTGAATATCCTTATTCTGAGTGCCAGAATGCTGCTCAGATCTATCGAAAAGTCACCAGTGTAAGTCACACCTGTACTTACAGTAACACTTTCAAGTGTAAACAGTGGCACTGAATCTTGGGCCCTATGCAAAGATTACCACACTACACTCTAAAAACCGTTGGGTTATTTGTTTTACCCAATAGGTGGGTTAAACATATTGGGTTGTTCTGTTGGGTTATTCCTAGCTTTTATTGGGTTATTTCCATAACAACCCAGAGAGTTGGGTTAAAATCGGGCTCACGTCACGCATTTTGAATTTCAACGGTTGACCGGTGCCACTGCTGAGTGCGGACAGACACGAGAGGTACGTTTTAAAATGTATATCTCTGTGTAATGTTTTATTTTGCTACAAAGTGTCTTTAAGCTCTAAAACACAGTAAACTATCAGTCACGTTTAAATAAGTGTACAAAAACGCTGCTGTCTAGTTTTTGTCCGTTACACCTGTTCCATTGATTAACTGTTACCGATGCCAAACGCGTTTTTAAGCCATCATAAACGTAGAGAGACATCGCAATTTATTTTAATACTAAACAGCACCAACATGGTCCCTTACAAAAATGACCATTTCTTCTTTTAGTAGTATAACGTTAGTTTCATGGCGTATTGATTGCCATATTGCTTTAAATATGCTTTCTGTAACAGACAATGTTTTTTGGTTTAAAGTGTAGTAAAAACCGTTTTTTAACTTTTGTAAGGGATGCAACCGGCTGCTTTTTGCTCCAAATATTTTATTTTGGCGGTCTGTGTTATAGACACAGAGCTGTAATATAAATGTGATTCTGAATGTAAATGTCTTAAGAAATGACTCGATGGCATTTTATTGTCGTTTTACTTCAGTATAATCCCTGATAAAGCGCTGTTTAATCCTGCACGTACTGTTTACTGTAACCCCGGTAACGGTTGAATTTGCAATTCAGCGCCATCTACTGTCAAAGTAGAGTATTTATTCAGCGTGCCAGATGTGTTTGCTTTGAGATTTCATTAATTATTATTTTCTTTAAATGTAGACATTCTTGGAGATGTTGCATTAAAAACCTTACAAAATGGCCAGCAATGATTCAGCCTTCCTACAGTACCAAGAGGCAAAGCAAACATTTATTAATTTGCAACCTGTAAGTATCATTTATGACACTTAGTTTTTTTATCCTGTTTATGTGTGCATATTTACATTGTGAAAATTCTGTCTTCAGGTCAGAAAACAAACATAATTCAGTATTTGGAGGAGGAGGTATGACGAAGACCCCATGTCCTCCTATGGGATGAATTCGACTAATCACAAGCCTTTGTTATCGTGGGGAGGCATGCATGGCCCAGGAGCAAGACCAGCAGTTGACACATGCTTTAATTTTTTTTTTTACATTTTATACAGAGTATCCCAAGCCTTTCACTACTGTTAAGTAGTTTCTGTAACACACAATACATTTTGTACCATGTGATGTTTCCTGAACACACTGTCACCTGCTTAAAGGGACAGTTCCCCCAAAAATGAAAATTGTCATAATTTTCTTCCTCTCCTGTCGTTACAAACCTGTACACATTTTTTTGTTCTGATGACCACAAAGGAAGATATTTTGAGTAATGTTTAAACCAAACAGATCATGAGCCCCATTGACTGTCATAGTAGGAAAAAAGAATACTATGAAAATGAATGGGGCTCATGATCGGTTTGATTTCAAACATTCTTTGAAATATACCTTTGTGGTTATCAAAGTAAAGACTTATATACAGGTTTATAACAACATGATAGGGAGAAAATTATGACAAAATGTGTGAACTATGCTTTTAAGCAGTTTGTAGTTGGATAAGATTGAGTAGATTTGTTTTGTTCTTATGTTTTTGTTTATTTATGTATGTATATATTTTTGTATGTGTGTATGTATTTATGCTTCTATACATGTCTGTATTTATACATTTAAATGCAGGTGCAAATGACTAAATGAAAATAAAGCATTATAAATGTATTTGTAAGTTTTGTATTATTTATTTATAAAGCAAATAATAGTAATACATAATAATAATAATGGGGTTAAAACAGCATTGCAAAAATAACCCAACAAATTGGTTATTTCATAACCCAACTAATTGGGTAAAACTTTCTACCCAATGCATTGGGTTAAAATAACCCAACAATGGGTTGGTGCTATAGTAACCCACCATTGGGTTATTTATTGGGTTATTTTTAACCCAACTGTTTTTAGAGAGTAATAATCCTTTTTTTTATATAAGTCTATATACACTATGTGCTGTATGTTACTGTACAGGTACCTCTCACAGACTAATTGCTGGCAAATTAATATTTGCATCAATAAATTAGTACTTAAAGGGCCCCTTACATGCCAGGGCCATGTGTACTTAGGCACCCTTTCCCCCTGACTTATGATTGCCCCTGAGTGTAAGGCTGTTTACATTAATGCGTTTATCCTTTAAAACTCATTACTTTTGCTACGTTTATGCCTTTCATTTACACTACACCACCGTTTTCAAGCCTCATAAATTAATTTGTTCGCAAACGCTTGAAGACCCGGTTTTAGTTTGAGAACTCAGACGTTGCGCTGCAGTGTAAATGAACATAGACGGAGTCTTATACACAGCTGATGTTAACGTGACAGCGCATCATTTTCAGGTAAATGGAGGTTTGCAACGGAGGTTTTGCTAAAAATAGTAAACATCTACCAACCAGCTATTATACACGCTATATCAGATTTGTTTTTAACATGTATCCTTATAGATAATGTCTGTTTTATATTTATGTTTGAGTATTGTTGGGTTTGAAAATTGTTGTAATGTTGTTTATGTTTTGTTTAAATTTAGTTAGCTTATTACGAAAGAAAGACTGTAATTTTAAACGCCATATAGGGTGTTGTAAAGGCCAATATGAAGGGAGAATTGTAATGGGTCAGACATTATTTTTGAATTTAATTTAAGTTTTGTTTGCTACTTTAAAAAGAATTTTGTTTCATATAATTTGTCTCTTAATTTTAATCAATGTTTTGTTGATAAGTTTTGTGAATATAAATTAATAAAAACAATAAAATTAACGTCATATTAATTTTTAATACTTTAGCCGGCCACGCTTTTTGTCGGAGAACTGCGAACAATGAACTATAAATATAACAGCGTGAAATGGCTGAAGAGGAATCCCTACATTAACCCTCTGGGGTCTGACCATTTTGGGACACTGTCAGAGGTTCTAACATATTATTGGCAAGTGTCTCATAACACTGCGTTCAGTACAAACTGGGCTAAAATATTATATGAGCTACATGTATGTACATGTTTGTATTTTTGAGAGAAACATGTTTATGCATGGTTTTTAAAAAAGCAACATTTTTAAGTCACTGATATAAGTCCACAAAACCCATACTAAACATGTTTTAACAAGACTTTCCTAAACAGAATCTAGTAGTCTAGAGTTTTTTCTTTAAAATGATGTGAAAATCATCCTGCCTACTCATTCACATAAAACAATATATTGATTTAGAAATTGTAAGACACTTTTTGTTTAGAGGGGCCGTATGTGAGAAGGATTGATTGACAGCTAGCAAACAATGAGCTGCATAATGAGGCAGGAATGTGAGCGGAAACTACAGTAAAGAATGTGAGGACAAATAAATGTATACATGTTTGTTTGAGGTTTATTAAGAAGTTAAGAACATAATCAAAATAGAAATGAAGGTCAGTAGGACAATTTCAGTTTATTTGGAAACAAACTCTATTCAAAAACTTAACTTGTATAAGAAACTGATAAACAACAGAGCTGTAAACTTCATGTGGCTCATGTTACCATATAACTTTGTCCAAAAAGTGTTTTTCCACTTCATAGTTTTGTACTGATGAGAGGGATGCAGACCTGTAAGAGAGTTATGAACAGCTGTTAGCATAAATTGTCCACAGAAATACCCTTACATACATAACTGATGGGTAAATGATAGCTCTAGATTCAGATAAACTATCATGCACATAAACTAAATTCAGAACATCTCAGATAAACATCTGCAGTGATTAGTTATATATAAAGCTTTTTTCAGATGACTGTTTTCAGATGCCCATTCCCTTATCGTCTAGCTTCTGTTTATAACGCGTTTCTGTAAGGGCGTATGAACTTTAAAAACACATCACATATGGCGTCCATGTGCGCGAGCTCGCGTCTCCGTGTAAACAACGCGGCGCTCATAAAAACAGTGTCGCGTGTAAAGCGCAATGTATGGAATTGCCTTGCATATAAACAAAATGGAATCATATTACAGCAGATCCCGCAGTGCAGCATTACTCAAAGTTGCCATGAAGGATACGAAAGTGAATAACGGTGTCTAACACTGTACAACATGTAACAGATATCCGCCATTACGGGAGGTCACGCGTACTCGTTTGTAAATAAGCATGTAAACATGGAATCATATTACAGCACACACTTAAAAGATACAGCAGTGCAGCCTACTGAAAGTTGCCATGAAGGATATAAGTGAATAACTGGGTTTAACACTGTACAGCATGTAACAGTGAAATAAGTCATTATGTGAAATCACGAGTCCTCGTTTGTAAACAATGCAAAAGTTTTTCAATCCGAAGTGTGCAGTCTGCTGAGGTTGCTTATGTAGGCTGAACTGCACAAGCCATAAGCATATTACAGTCAGCTTCATAAATATTGGGACAGAGGCACATTTTGTGTTATTTTAGCTGTTTACCAAAATGTATTCCAGTTACAGTCATATTATGACTATTGGCTTACAGTGCACACTCCTAGCTTTATTTTGAGGGTATTCACATCCAAATTGGCTGAATGATTTAGGAATTACAGCCGTTTAATATGGAGCTCCCCCATTTTAAAGAGGTCAAAAGTAATGGGACAGTTGACTTAAAACCTGTTTTATGGACAGTTATTGTCTATTTTAAAATAATTTTCTCATGAATGACAGATGTTAATGGTCTGTAGTTGATTTTAAATGGGCGATTGCATTTGAAAGCTGTGGCTGTGAACCCAAATAATTAGGTTCAGGGACATCTCCATGGAAGTGAAACAGACCATATTTAGGTTTCAAAAACACATCAAATCCATCAGAGAGATAGCAGGAACATTAAGAGATCAACCAGATCAACAATTTGGTGCATCCTGATTAAAAAAACAACACACTGGTTAGCTCAGCAACATAAAAATCCTCTATGTCTAAATGGGATAACAGTGGTGGATGATTGCATCATCCTCTCCATTATAAAGAAATAATGGGGGAAATAAAGAAGGGGAGCTACATATTAAACGTCTGTAATTCCTAAATCCTTTAGCCAATTTGGATGTGAATACCCTCAAAATAAAGCTGAGAGTGTGCACTGTAAGCCAATATTCATAATATGACTGTAACTGGAATACATTTTGGTAAACAGCTAAAATAACACAAAATGTGCCTCTGTCCCAATATTTATAGAGCTGACTGTACATGATAGCAAATATAAATGAAGACAAATGACTTACAGTTTCTTCAGGAATATATCCTCCTCCAGTGCGTCCTCCATTGTTCTTCTTCTTAGGTATTAAAGATAAACGTTTCTCTTCCTCAATGTCCAGACATATATGAAGATCTTCCTCACGTGTGTGTATAAAGTTTATCATCCAAACATGCGGTAAAGTCTTTAAATCTGATAAAACTTTACTTCGTCTGTTTGTTATTGTGTTGAGCTGCTCCTCATTACCATGTCAACAGCGTGTACCGCCTGTGGGAGTGACTGCATTAAAGATAATTAAGTCAGCTAGGAAAAACGGTACTCTCTTTACTTCAGTGCAGATTATATAAACAGGCATTGTTTTCGATTATAATTAGCTTGTTTAAAAGTAGACATTTCAGGCTTTCTTTGGATATGTATTTCAGGTTTGTGTGACGAGTATTCGCGGAGTTTCAATTAATTTTTGTAACGTGTTTTGAGAGACAGCAGGCAGAGACAGAAATGTCTGAATGCACACCCTGTTTATTTTAAGTATTTGACAAAAACACAAAGATCTGTTGTTATTGTGAATGTACACATATTAAAGAAGACCCTTTACAGTTTCAAATGATGTCAAACACGTAAGTGTTTGATTATTAATGATGGAGTATTTTAAGTTGATTCTGCTATGATAAGGAAAAAACACGTCAAAACGTTCGCTACTGTTCGCTACTGTTAGTACTGTTCACTTGAATGCTTCCTTTTTAAATCATAAACACCCTTCTGTTTGGTTTATAACATCAACATTAACCTATTAATCATATAAATATGTTGTATGGGCGGGGGCTAGAACAATATAAGACTTTCCCAAACATATTTTTATAGGTTCAAAAATAGTGTCTGTTGTAGTTGCCGGCAGAGGATACAGGTATGAATTTTTGTCAATTTCGCACACCCATAGGCTGCATAAATGCGCAAAGTTAAGCTATTATTAAAGTAATAAGTTATTTTACACTTTTATGTGCATGCCCAGTTACATGATTAGTCATGTTTCATGCGTTTATGGTCATGTATAGTGTGGATGAAGATTATTTTTTTAAATCCCGGTATTAACGAGGATCGTTTTCATTTTAAAATGCCGTTTTAAAATGCAAATGCTCTAATGTAAACAGGGCCAAAATGTGGTTACATATTGATTGATAGAAATTGTCATATAGACAGGGAAAATTAGGTGGGTTACAGCAATTTGAAAATGAATTGTGACCTAGAGGGATACATTTTCTGAGATTTTGTAAACATTATGGCGCAATAAAAATTACTATTGATAATCAAAAGTACAGAAAAATGTCTAGATGCATTGCAATATTACGATATAATAATTATTGAATTTAATTATATTTAATCATCATTAAATTGTCACAATGCATAAAATCTAAATCTAAAAATGGGTATTAAATATTTCTTTGTCTTTCAGGGGGTAAAACCTGCTAGTTATAACAAGGTGATGGATCCTGAGGTGAAAGAGATTATTGGCGAGTGTATTTGTCAGAAAAAGGAGAATCGGTGAGTAGGCCTACTGTTATAACTGTGGGCACTGCCCAGTGCTTAAGGTGCCCACGACCAAATATCCATTCAATATCATGTTATCACTGTTTTCAATAGCTGCCAGTTTAGTAGAGAATGAACTAATAAATGACTTATGGCTCTTTTCCATTGCATAGTACCACACGGTTTGGTTTGGGTCGGGTCAGCTTACTTTTGGGAGCTTTTAAACTGGGTGCAGTACGTAGTACCCAATACTTTTTTTTAATACCACCTCGGTCGGGGTTCCAGGCGACCCGAGCTGATACCAAAACGTGATGTGAATACACTGTAGGTCACTGATTGGTCTGAGAGAATCATCACTACCAGCGTTATCACTATAATGTAAAAGATTACCATCATGCTAGCTTGAGGTGGCTCTAGTAAACATGTTGTCATCTGTGCTTTGTTATAAGTTCCCAAACTCCCTTTTAGGGATGAAAAACATCCACAGGTTGAAAATCAGGAACACCATACCAGTTTTTTTCCAGACTTGCAGTTTGTGGGGGCATATTCGCAACGTGCAGATCCGCATATATGCTTAAATGCAACTTAAATGAGGCTTAGCAGAGCATGTCAACCGCGCCACGGGTGTTTCTACAGAAACTATTGTGAGACAGAGGTTGTGATAAACGCGATGTGCAAACATCTATTTGTGGTGGCCAATTTTATTTTTTGTTGTGGACTGAGAAATAAATGAATGTATGGGAATGTACAGCGACATGATGTCACAGCAGTAGGTAGCGCAAAAATAACGACAGGCCTATAATCCCTCCCACTCAGAAGTATTACTAAACTTGATGGAAAAGATTTGTGATAATAAATGTAAATAAAGTAACTGGTATGGCAACGGTCTTTACCCAGGTACTCCATCAAGGACCTTTTGAACCACGCATTTTTTGCAGAGGATACAGGAGTTAGGGTGGAGTTAGCTGAAGAAGATGATGGGAGGAAGACGTCCATTGCACTGAAGCTGTGGGTGGAGGACCCACGGAGGTTGAAGGGCAAGTACAGAGATGGAGGCGCCATTGAGTTCACCTTTGACCTGGAGAAGGAGGTTCCTGAGGCTGTGGCACAGGAGATGGTGCGTGACACAGAAGTTAATATTTCTGTTTGTTCTGATGGTCCAATCATTGGCTATAAAAGAAACAAATAAATGTGACATTTGGTTGATAACTCTCTGATTGACAGACATGGTCATTCTGACCAGTGTCTGTTTCAGAATCTACCATAAGTCTATTATATAATTTTAAAAACATTGTAGTACGAGCAGAGAGGTATCAGCTTTTTTCAACTCAAGAGTCCTCTTTCTCTCTGAGTCTCCTAATGTTTCTTCCAAATTAGCTTAGTAAAGTGGGCCTTGGAGAGAGGTGTAAATCCTGAGGAAATGTACCATCTCATGGAAGCCTTCTATAATAAAAAATAATACTCAGAAATAGACATGCAATCTATGAATTAACTTTTACCTAATGATACTATTCATCATCATGTGTAGAGTCAATTAGGAAAGGTGTTTACTATGGATGCATTCACAATTTCAAAATCAGCCTATATTCTGCCATTTGTTAACTTGAATAATGTGAAGTAGAGGGCTGCTGTTATATACTATGTGCCTCATATCCCTATAGCAGGGGTGGGGAACCCTGGTCCTGGAGGGCCACTGTCCTGCAGAGTTTAGTTCCAACCCTTATTAAACACACCTGAAAAATCTAATTTAAGTCTTCAGGATCACTTGGAAATTAAATTCAGGTGTGTTTGATTAGGGTTGGAACTAAACTCTGCAGGACAGTGGCCCTCCAGGACCCAGGGTTCCCCACTCCTGCCCTATAGTGACCAGAGTATGTGAGCGGAGTGGAGTGGAAAGAATTTGCGCTCTGCGCTCAAAGCATTTCATAATTACTCCGCTCAAGCTCCGCTCTGGGTATATAATTTTCCGCTCCTCGCTCACTCCCCGCGCCGTTTTTTTTTTTTTTTTAAACAACAACGAATATGCAGTACTAAGAGAAGAACATCATATACTTTATTGGAATTTGAAACAGTAGCTAATATTAGCTGAAATTAGGCAAAACAAATGCTGGCTGGTTGAACATATTTTTTATTTTATACGCAGTTATTAACTGAAGAACATCACATACTGAAATAGCTAATATTAGCCCAAATTAAGCTATCATTTAGCTCCCTTTAAACAAAGCAAAACAAAAAAATTTGTTGAAATTAAATAAATGATTAAATGATAAACCTCATATAAAATAAATGATCAAACGAAAAACATTACATTACATAAAAGACATAAATCACAAACTAAAATAGTAATTTAGACAAATAGCCAAACAAAAAAATATAGATAGTCTACTGCCTTCACTTTAATCCAACTTTTATATTAATACTAGAACTATTCTGAATCTGAACAAAACAAATGCTGGCTGGTTGAACACATTTTTTATTAAAGCTATATCTCCAATGCTGCATTCACTTTAAGAAAAACGAGCTTTTGCTGAGTCGCAGGTGCCAAGCACTTGCGCTGAATTTCTATCCGCTCTTGCCCTGAGAGTGTGCACGCAATTTATATCTCTTCAATCACTTCTTTGCAATTGTTCTATATTTCCGGAAGTGTGTATGCGCTCAGACTGCGTCCTCTTGTGCATTCGCAAATCCATCAGCTCTCGCGCACTCTCTAGAAGGTGGCGCTTTGGTCCGCAATGCTCCGCTGATCGCGCACGCGTCTCAACAAACGGTCTCTGTGCGTTGCGCTTGGTGCAGAGTGCTCATGGGAGTTGTAGTTTCCCAGTGTCGCGTATATAAATGTTTGTGAAAGTACTAGTAAGAATACAATACAAAGGCAAACGAATGCAAAATATGTTAAGAAACATTTTAAGTCCCCCTCCGTTTTTTTCCACAGTGGTTTGGTCCGGAGTCTGACCAGTGCTGACTTGTAATTGAGCGATAGTGGAGCATTTTCGGAGCGAGAGAAAATCACAACGCTCCGACATAAAAAAAAAACGCTCCTCGCTCCTGGCAAAATTACGCCACTCCACTCCTCGGTCCGCTCCCACTCCGCACCGCTCAAATACTCTGATAGTGACACATTAGGTTGTTAACAGTTTCAGCATTAGCATTTTAGCATGAAGTAATAGCAATTTCTTCAGCATTAGCATTACTACTTACTTCAACACAATCATGTAGAGAAAATCTGTGGGAGCGGGTGGAAGTGGACACAAACATTGGGACGCGGGCAGGCGGGAGAGAAACATGGAGGTTGCGGTAGTGGGCGGCCCTGGTCCGAAAATCAGCCGGTGCAGGTTTAAGAAAACCTGACGTGTTTCAAAACAAGCCCCCCCTCAATGCCAAAGGTCCCGAATTAAAGTCCTGAACTGCCTTTAAGGTGTCCTTTTACTTTGTGACGGCCAATACAGGGCCTTGACAACAAGGATCGCCTAATGGCTGGGGGCCAGCGTGAACACTTTTTGTTTGATGGATTATTATCAACCCTAGACCACAGAGCATCTTGACTGTTTTTTTCCCTAGGATGCCCTAAGATTGATTTTTATGTATTTATTTACCCAACAGCTAATTTTTTTTTGTTTAGTTTTAACTTAAAGCAACACCAAAGAGTTTTTTTTACCTTAAAATAACGCTTCCAAAACAGTTTCAGTCATTCATCCACTCTAAACAGGGTGAACAGCACTTTCACATTCACTTTGCAGCCCTCTATCGGCCAAAACCGCACTAAAGAAGTTTTCAAACGTCGGGTAGTGGTCCTGTAGTCCGAGTGAATACTACAAAAACTTGCTTTACGGCAGACCTACAATCCAATCAGAGCCAGCTATGCCTCAGTATTTATGACAGTGGGTAATGGACAATTACGCTTCTAACCTGTAGGGGGAGCAAAGAGCCAAAACTCTTTGGTGTTGCTTTAACTTAAATTCACAGATTTTAGCTAATGTCTTGTGCCGATTATATTTGGAAATGCACTTGATTTAGTTTTACACTTCTTTATGTGCATAAGCAAAAACTTAACAACTAGCAAATGTTCTGAAAATCGGCAAGTTACCATGCTATCCGTTAATCTGCTGTAAAGAGTCACCATCATTATGTATTAATCAACCAATTTTCATGCAAGGCAAGTAATTTACATAACTGATTAACTTCAGATGCTGTATTAGTTGCAGTTTATCCCCTCTGTGTGCAATGTTTGACCAAAAGCCCACAGACTCTTGCTTATCTTTCTAAAAATTCTTGTTAACACCACCCCCTCTTGGCTTTCTATAAGGTTGAGTCTGGCTTCTTCCACGAGAGCGATGCTAAGATTGTGGGCAAGTCTATTCGGGACAGGGTGGCTTTGATCAAGTGGCGTAGGGAGAGGACTGTGCCTAGTGCCTCACAGTGTGGCACTGGCCAGTTAATGCCAGATGGGATAATACCCATCCTCTGTGAACCAGCTTGTCTAGCAGAGCCTGAAGACACAGAAGCGGACCAGCATGCCAGTGTGTGCCAACTTAGTGCCAGGACCACATCCACCACATGTAAGAGTGTGTTTGTTTTTCCCTTTCACATCATGTTTGTGTTCATTTGATCAATCTCTTTTTCTCCCTCCAGCTGATAGTGGCATTGGCTCAACAGTGTACTCGGACTCACACAGCAGCAGTCTGCACGGTGTAATATATAAATCATTACAAGAATCTGTCTATATGGCAAACCAGGAGGTTTGTATCACTGACCCAAAGTTATTCTTGCGTTCATATAAGATGATGGTGGTCACCACCATTACAGTGACCCTTTTATGAAAACCATATTCATTACTCATATTTTTATTATCTATTATTTGGTCATGATTAATTGTGCTGCAGGTTTGTCTAGACATTTTCTTCCATCAGATCATTATCCAGTTTGGTTTATTCTAAGAGTTTTATTGTTTCTTTTCATGCATTCATAGTTAAAACCATGTATGTGAACAACTAACAAAACACTTTAACCACCTAGATGTGAGCTAAAACACTTAGAGAACACCCTAGCAATACCTTAGCACAGTGGTCTCAAACTTCACCCGTTGCTACGCAGCCATGAGTCACGCACTCCGTGATGGCGAGGATAACGGAATGCGTGATGGGATTCAGTGGCGGCTGGTGCTAAAAAAATTTGGGGGGTGCAAACACACTCAAAATCAAACTTTTACTGTAGTAATGCTCTTAATAGCCATTTATCAGGTGATAAATATCATTAGGCTGCTACTTAGCTAAAATGCTGAAAATGTTACAGTTGAAATCAAATGCACAAAATAAATGTACTATGAATCTGTAATGAACTAATGTCAAGGTAATCATTCAATCACACGCACGCACGCGCACGCACGCACGCACACACACACACACACACACACACACACACACACACACACACACACACACACACACACAGGTTGCGATAGACTTTTTCAATCTCCGTGATTTTTTTGTAAAGAGTCCGTCACAGTCAGTTATTATCCGTCATTTCATGTTTTAATTATTTTCGTTCACATGTCCATTTCTAATCATAAACTTACACGAGCATACAAGTCAAATGTGTTTATTTATTTGTTTAGAGAACAGCTAAACGGAGACCGTGCATCACTTTACATCTTTAACATCACATGAAGCAGATGAATTAATGTTTTTTTCCTCACAGTGACAGCAGAGGTAATAAAACACGGAGCTTTATGCTGAACAGGCAAATATGAACAAATCAAATAATAAAATACTACTGTGATTAAAAAATCAATAAACGTGTAAAAATTTGAATTGAACTAAACTCATCTGAAACCATCTTGTGTAATAAATGCATGAAGGCAGATTAAGACTCTTGTCATTAGATTTTGTAGCTTTACCCTAGACAGGCGTCTGGTTGCAACGCTCCTGTAGTGTTTAACTTCAGCAGCCATGCGCAGACCAATCAGTGTATGACATCAAAATATCGCAAAAATGTTTAGAAACCAGGGCGTCATTTGAGCAACAAACTGCCACCAACTGGAGATGACTAGGAATTACATTCTCAAGTTAAGTTGTATGGGCAATCTGCCAAAATGGCGTTCAGATTTTTCTTTATCCTGCTTAAAATTTTCTCTGTCAAACACTTTTCGTTTAACCCGACCGAACACACACAAAAAGAGACACTAAAGTTGCCTAATCACAGGCTCGTACGTTTCTTTTTGCTTTTATAGCAATAGCACAAGCACATTTTTCCCCTTACAACAGACTAAGAACATACAGTCCATCAGCTCAATCTGCACGGTTCGTGAAGTTCCCTTAAAAACAGTGGTTTTCTCATGGGTGCTTTTTTAAACTCTACAACAACAAAAGTTTACCAAGCCACGGAATATACCGGATTATATAAGAGCTCTCGCGCTCATTATGTCCATGCAACACAAGCTCAAACACACCACAAAAGTTCATGTCGTGCACTTCTATCACGCATTCAGACTTTAAAACAGCAAACAGGGGAAAAAATAAAACTCAAGACTTACATGGTATCCAGCTAGCCAACTCCGTTTGCCATGAGAAGTGGTGAAGCACACAGACTGCCATCATTTGACTTCATTGGTCGATCTGGTCCAAGCTTCTTAATCCTTTATTTATTCATCAATTAAATACCTTGTATATGGTGATTTTGTAAGGATAAAAGCATATTTTCCTTCACCTCAAGATATTTCACTTGCTTTCACTGATCTGTACTGTAGCTATCAGTTAACACAGCAATCTCCAATGCGACTCCAATGAGACTCTTGAGAACGATCCAATCACAGGAGGTAAAAAACATTAAAAACAATTAGGGCTGCACGATGTGAGGAAAAGTTGCGATGTGCGGTGACATTGTTTAATGTTGCGATGACGATTTGAGTTGCGATAAATATTTTATATTTTTTCATGTTTTAGAGGCCATTCACATGTCGCGCCTAAAACCGTGTGGAAAACGCTAGACACGTAGGTTATTGTCACATGACCTGCACGCTGCGCTTTTGTCATTCTGAAAAGTTACAATGTTTTTGAAAAGCCTGGAAAAAACGAGTGCGTCGCACCGCGGCGCTTCCAGAGTGCACATACTGCACGCCTACATTTGAAATAATTCAATTCAATTCAATTTTATTTATATAGCGCTTTTCACAAAAGTCAATTGTTTCAAAGCAGCTTTACATAAATAGAAGCAGTGAAAAGCACAGAAAAACGACAGATAGCACAACAAAATACATGATAGCATAAGCAGTTAAATTTGCTGTGGCTGACTCAAAATTATAAGCGAACGTATTACTAAAGTAACGTCTAGAAGAGAAAGCTAAGTAAAGCCCAAAAAGGCTGCCTCCCTGGGGTGAAAAACCCCCTATTAGAAAAAAAAACCCCAGGCTTTTATCCGAGGAAAAATAAGTCCTAGGAGGGAAAAACCCTTGGGAGAACGGAAAAGGAGATTTAGCGGAGATTAAGCAGGTTCTGCCGGTGATCGTTGGTCAGGCATCAGCTGGGCATCACGTTGAAGGACGGCCAGTAGATCAGAGGTGTGCCGACTTTCACATCTACCGGGACTGGGTCTGTTTGTCTCGTCGTCCTCGGGGTCGAGGACGAGACAGGGAGAGAAAAACAAAATCGTATTAGCGTAGCGGCCGTTCATATGTATTGAAGTGTCACACAGTGATGTGGTTTAACTCAGCTTAGTTCCAGACAGACTAACTATTGCAGCATAATTATATTATCCACAGTTGAGGATTTAGCAAATTGGGGGCCCAATGCGAAGGTATATATGGTAAATAAGGGTCACCTTCCGATCTTTAAGAGAAAATGAAACCTGAATAATGAACTTGCCCAGCTAACACAAATACGTAACTGTTACGTAACGTCGACGTAATATGATGACCAAACTTACGTCGTGGTGACGAACCGAGTTACGTTGTGGCGACCGGAAAAGTGAAATTCCTGGATTCGTCGCCTGCACGTAACTTCGCAGCGTAATCTGCCTGTCGTTTGCACGTCGTGACAACGTAATGGATTGAAAGTTTTATGTTGGTAACCAGTAAGTAATTTAAATCTTTTATTTATAATTCTTTGGGCGGACATCTGCAGTAGGCTACAACTAATTTAACTTGTCCTTATTTGCCCATAACTAAAAGACTTACCATAACATATGAATGACAGACTCCGAGATGGAATACTTCATTTTATTAAACATGAACATTACATTACAAACATTTAAATAAACATATGTTAAAATAAACATTTAAATGGATTCACCATATAATTTAAAATGTCATTTCTGAATTGTGTATGCGTAGTATTATCAGACGTAGAAAGTGAGATAGTGTCCTCTTCATGTTCCGGTTGCCAGGGTAACGCTGCTCTAACCTTCAACAGTCCAAAACACCAAACATGTCCCACAAAACTTTAAAATAAAGACAATAAAATAAATAAAGGTTAAACAACATCTACACATTTTCATAAATATCGTTTTATTTGTTGAATTTGTGAAGTAGTGTCTTACCTGAAAAAACGAAATTTCCTGTCAGACAAACATCCTGTCAGTGTAGCATAAAACGCGGTTTATACTGTCGGGCGAGATTCTGTGAGCCTTAATAAGTATGTTAAAATGTTGTTTATAACTCTTAAGCAACTAAAATAAGTTCTTGTGAAATTTAAACAGGTCTCAGTTCAGAGAAACGACTGGTCCTGACCAGGGGCGCCGTAAGGGGGGGGGGGGTGTTAGGACGATTCTAAGGGCCCATGAACTTTTGAGGGCCCCAGCCAAGTACTGTGCCGCAAACGCAACCCCCTTAAGCTGAGCCCTCTTGGCTCCGCCCCGTCTTTACTCTGCGTTTTAGCGCCGTCTTTAATCCACGGTCTCCAGTGTGCGTGAACTTCAGAAGAGAACAAGGTGTGTGTATTTACTGCTATTTGCTATGATGTCTGCATATGTGCGCTTCCTTACTATAAATGCAGTTTACACAATGTGACGCTGGATCAATACAATGCAGTTTTCTTTCCACTGTAAAGTTCGCTCTGTTCACCTCAGTTTAAAAAAGCACAAGGCGATTTACGTTCCCTGTTTTATGTTATGATTCTAATGCTAAGTCAGCCCTTATAAGCTGTTTTAATTAACATAGCCCGTAAAATCTAATTAACATAAACTAGAAATGCGATCGGTTACACACTTCAATGTTTTGTAACGCAATATGCCAAGGAAGTATTTTTATGCAGTCGTGAATCGAGTTGATTGTGATAAAACTGAAGGCTAAACTAGTCCAGTTATGTATATTAAAGCTTCTTAAGAAATCAAGGGAAATTAGGGCTGGGATAAACGATAATTTTTTTAACGATTAATCTAGCGATTCTTTTTTCGATGCATCGATTAATCTAACGATTCATTTTATCAGTCCGATTCGACTTCGATTCGATTCTCGATTATCTCCCCATATATTAACTAATAGCAATTTATACATGTTGATTTACATATCTGAATGTAAACATTCCAATTTATGTTGATTGCTCTTGAAATTTCTAAATAAAAAAGACTATACAAGTGCAAAATAATGCATTCTTAGTCAGAGGTAGCATTCAATACAGCGTTTGCAGCGCATACTGTGCAGTTTAGTAACAGTATAAAAATCTCAAATTCAAATTACTTTATTTTGCATGCATTTATGAGCAAAACCTCTTCAATGTGCCTTTTGATAGTCACACAGTGTAATTTTTATAACTTGATTTGTTTAATCCATATTGTTTTCTTGCTGTTCTTGTCCATGTAATGACAGATATAAACACAAACAAACATTATTAAATCTCTTTCTCTTAAGTTTATTAAGATAGATGAGGACTCATTTACTGCTGTACAGAGAGTGAATGAAAGCACAGTCTTCTGGCAACAATGTGTTTTTACACATTTCATTGCTTTTTGTTAAATTGCTCAAAGTCATGACTGTTTAAAACACACTTGGCATCACATTCATGATTTTATGGTAAAATGACACTCTTTCGCGTCAATCCACGAGCATTTAAACCATAAACAAAGCACTTTCACTTTAATTGAGCTTGAGCAGCGCAGCAGAACCCACGCAGAAACGATTGCAGCACTGTTGCTACAGAGCCGCGAGCTCGCGCTGCTCATGCGGCAGGATGCATGCTTGTTAACATGGGCACTGAAAAAACATGCGCCACTTACGCACTGCTCACACACTTGCTGTGAAGCCGGCGTGGACTGGAGCCACTCGCGTTGCTACTACTCTATGGCGCCGCCTTTTTGGGTCTGACGAATCGACGCGCATATTTTTGCAAAAAATACGTCGACGTTGTCGATTACGTTGACGCGTTGTCCCAGCCCTAATGGAAATCTATGTTGCAATCTGCTATAGTTGTCATTCATTTCATTTTAGAGTCCCGTTGATAAAAAATAGTCAGAGTCATTTACGAGTATAGCTGTTTTCTCAAGTTTACAGTTTCAATGATCTGTCGTTATTTTTGCTTTACTGAAGCTGCTGGTGTGTGAAACTTGTTCTTTACCTTATAAATAATGCTAATAATTATAATACAGGCTTTGGTCAAGCATTTTTTACCCAGTCTTATTTGAGGCATAAGGTAACTGTATAGAAAAGATGCATTGTTGTTGTTCGCCATTTTTAAATGTTACAATGTTATTGGTGTGTGTAACAGCTCAAGTATACAGTATGTCACTGAGACTGCCTGTGAAAATCAGACTAAAGTCTCAAATCTTATTGTGAAATAAAAAACATCAGTTTAACTTCAAGCATTAATTTCACTTTGATTTCAATTGCTGACATGACATTACTCAGTCAATATTAAAGATATCAAGTTTATATTTTCACAAAATGTTCTTTACATTATGTAGGATGAATTTATGTGGAAAACAGTAAACCACAAAGAAATACTTCAGCTGGGTTTTCACAGGCATGGTCACATTTATCTTTAATCTTTAAGAACGTTGCATTTTCTCTGAATATTCGATTAATGTACTGTATTTTTCAATTAAATTTACATTGCACAATAAATTATCTTAGCTGCAGTCATTGTAGATGTCTATAAATACTGATAATTGTGGTCATAACAATAGCAAAATAAATAGTTCTGTATTATTAAATTACAGACAAAGATTTTGAATAGCTACAGTAGGTTGGATTGTATGTTTGGTGCGAAATGGGTATGGTGGGGGCCTGACCCCCTATTCTTTCATAGGGCCCAAAATTGCTAGCGGCGCCCCTGGTCCTGACTCCTGTCACGCCGTTCTGCTGTGCACGCGCGGTCGCGCGTTCTGGTCAAGTTCAGCTGGGCGGGAGGCGCGTGCTGTTTCATGTTTCCCATGTAAATGGCAGATCGTGTGTATTTAATCTATTTTGACTTATTTAAGGGAAACTTTGAGACTGAAAAGTTTTAATAAGCTAACCTAAATAGAAAAGGAAATGAATGTTTATATAATTGTAAAGGTAATGAAATTACCTCCCTAGGACGTAACAGTTACGTTGCCAGTAAGTTATGAAATTACCAAAATATGACCAATTTATTACTTAACTGGGACGTACTTGGTTATCTTGCGACGTAAGGAGTCCGTACTGGCGTTGTGGTTATTTGGTTCTGTAATGGTAATGAAATTACCTCCCTAGGACGTAACAGTTACGTTGCCAGCTGGTAAGTCATGAAATTACCAAAAATGACCAATAAATTACATAACTAGTACGTCGTGTGTTAGCTGGATGAGCGCGCAATAGACGCAATATGTGAATCACCGCTTCCACAGTACCTGTGTTTGCGGCGTCATCTCTCCTAAATCCAAAATAATTCCATGATATAGCTGAAGTGCTGTTGCTTTTCACCACAAGGTCTTCGTCTGACAACCCACATTTTCCTCACTCTTCTTTCCTTCCTCCGCCATCGTTTTTGCTAACAGGTACAGCGTCGCAACTGACACCTCACAAATCAATCTGAGCGTAGCTGACTTGGGGGTTCCCCTGATTGGCCTAAAAGCATGAACGCGAAAACCATCCGTGCGTCCCAAACTGCCTAAAAGGGCTCGCAATATTTCAAAATCCCTGGTAGCCCTTCGGGCAGGCACTCTTCAGTTTTTTGTAGCCCGAAATGAATGCAAGTAGCCCGAATAAAAAATACAGTACTTTTAATGTAGAATATTAAGACAAAACATCTATCAAAACACAAATAACATATATCAATTTTCAGTACATATCAATCATCAGTACAAATTTTTTTTCTAACGGAAGTTAAATATCTATAAACTTCAGATTCTGAATCTGAAATATTAACTGAAGTCACGGATAAGAAAATGACACTTGACTTTGTGGGCATAGCACAGGGTTCCTCAATTAGTTTTACCACGGACCAAATTTTGCCAATACAAAGCCAATAGGTCCTCTAACCACAATGTTTAATCTGCTATTCTTGTTGTTGTTTTGATGCTGTTGTTTTTTTAACAAACAAAAAACTGGATTTCCATGTAAACCAACTGTTCCTGCTCATTCCCACACCAGATATACTCACTATTTAAAAGTGGTTCAGTCAGTGTTGCCAGATCTCGCGAGACAAATAAGCAGCCAGGCCTGTGAAAACAAGCCCAAAACAAGCGACTTTTCTACGACACCCCCCCCCCGTCCGTCCGTAAGCCTCAAAAAACACAATGCTGTTAGATTATTTTATTCAAAGCTGTGAGTGATAAGCACGCGAGATGGCTGAACGTTGCTATAGTTATTTCTGTGTCAATCATCACATTTTTGGGAGTGAGTCTTGTTCCGTACAGACATGAAATGGACATTTAGGGGATTCACTCCCGCATTTAAATGCGGTTGTCACTCCCGAAAGTTTGCAGTGTGTACGAGACCATTGAGGAGGACGGGGCTGCATTTTTTATGTTTCTATGTGCTATCATGTTGTACGAGGTCCGCATGGTGTGCACGTATTTCACACTTAACTGATACTCTGTACAGTACTTTGAGTCGTCCCACACGACAGGTTGAATCCATTCTTTTACTCCTTTCTCTTTCTCCCAGTCTTTTCCCACTTTGTCCCAGGCATTTGTTCCTCCAAAAAACTCTCCTACAGTCCAGTCAGTCAACATCAGTCGCAACTCGCGCGCATTAATTTAAAGTTTACATCACTCACTGACTACGTTTTCCTAACCAGAAAAAAAAAACAGATTGCACTGCTCTGCCTCTAATTGGCTAGTACTCGTTGCCATCTGGGTCAGAGCCAATTAGAAACAGGTGTGGGTGGGAAAAAACTGCTGTCTCCTGTGTGTATGGGGAAAGGGGAGAGACGGAGAGAACAGGCTAGACAAACTCCTACGTTTAAATAACATATAGAAAATATCTGATTGACAACTTATTATGGAGCTGGGATCAAGCCCAAATAAGCAACTACACTTTAGAAACAAGCCCAAAATAACGCGACCCGCGACTACCAATATTTGTAAGCAACTTTACAGAAAAGCAAGCCCAAAGTCACTTATAATAAGCGGACTTGGCAACACTGGGTTCAGTGGTTCACAAAACTTACAGTTTGGATCATCCAGTCACAGATTGGACAATTTTTTCGATCAGAAAAACATGGGCTACTGTCGCTTTAAGAGCGATTCTGCACAGAGTCACTCTCTTCACTGCTCGTACAATCTATATCACTTTAAAGCTTGCTGAGAGAGATTTAATTTTCTTACGTGAGGATAGTAATGACTGACAGGACGAAGTTGGAGGATTTGCCCAACAAATCCATGACAAATCAGTACGGATTGCTTCCTGTTCTGCGGCTTCGCGCGATCGCAAAAGTGAAAGTAAAACTTGAGCGCGCGCTCAAACGCAATTTAAATACCCAATGCCTGAATTTCATACACCATTATTACCCATCTAAATCTGTGAGAGAATGCAAAAGCATTTAAATATATTTTCCCTCCCTATAAGTCAAGATAGCCCGACGGACAGGGCGGGGATGAATTTTGATAGCCCGACTGCAAAGCACAATAGCCCCGGGACGTCGGGCTAGCGATTTTGCGAGTCCTGGAATTATTCCATACTATGCAAAGAGTACGAGAAGCAGTGCTTTTCGCCTACTATATAGTATGGAAGTATGCGGTTTGGGACGCAGGGCATGTCTTCAGGACTAAACGTGATAGGTCAAACGTTCATTACATGCGCTTACTGTTTTCCCTTCATTCGTTGCGTCAAGGCTGTCTGTTGCGATGTGTTCATCGCGTGAGTTCATATCGCGATGACGATGAAAATTCGATGTATCGTTCAGCCCTAAAAACAATATTGGTTTGCTTACAACTTAAGTGGGAGGGTCGCCCCAGGGCAGATCCGAAACCAGCCAGTTAGAGCTCAACCTCAGGTCACATGTTTTTACCCTTTTTACTGACCTACATAGACACTCATTAAGGGTGCGCCCCAGACACACAAACAATACACACACAACGAACTCAGTTTTGATTTTTAATTGTTTTAAATAAATTATAACATGACTAACAGTGAAATAGTCCAACTAAATGATTTTATTTTGTATTAATTTGCACTATATATTTAACTTTTTGAAAACATGTTAAAGTAGCTTTCCTCTCTGGCCAGCTTTAAGGGGGTGGCGCCCCAGCGCCCCTTAGTGACCAGCCGCCACTGTTCATATCATTGTCACCATGTGATCAGTTGATCTGGTCGGGACTTCGTAGCATTTGTCCAGAAAAGATTTGTTACTTCCGAGTGGATAGCAGCTGTGACTCAGAGAAGAGCTGCAGCGGTATTAGTTTACACAAGTCACCGCTTCTAATGGAGACACCGCATATAGGGAGGCAAAGTGTAGATGTAATGCAACACATAGTGAACTACAGATAAGAAAAAGAGCCATCAAAGGTTAGGAAAAGAGGAAGGATGAGGAGAAACTGCTATATATAATGAAGTATTGCTATGCAATTACACGTAAAGCAGTATTATTCATTTTTAATGCTTATTTAACATTGACTACCCAATCAAAAGTAATATTTTTCCACATTCTCGGAAATGGCCCCAAGCCTGTTTGAGTTTGAGACCGCGCCTTAGCATCTACCCAGCTATGAGTCTAAATCTGCTCAAAACCATCCTGGCATCTTGGCAGCAACTTCTGCACAGGCCAGCAAAACTTTAATTTTCTTCAGAGATGTTCTGGGCATCCGTTTTTTGCACACTGTAATGTGGGCTGCTCATACAAAGCAATAGAGAGATGAATCCATGTGCAAGGAGGTTTATTTGTAAAATCCACAATGGGCAGACAAACACATCCAAACAGGGCAATCCAAAATAGTAGTCAAATAAACAGGCAAGAGGTCAAGGCAGGCAGCAAACAATCAAAATCCAAATATACATGCACGGGTCAAAAACAGACAGACACAGAACAGGTAACAGGATAAACGCTTTGTATGTAGACAGGCTTACAATACTTCGCTGGGAATGACAGTTTGGGCCGGTTTTATGGAGAACGACAGGAAGTACAAAGTGAAGTGGAACATGACAAGATTTCAAAATAAAAGCCAGAACAGAATAGGATATCAAAATAAAAGTTCAAAACACCGAACAAAACAGAACACGAGACAAAACCCTTACACACACATCTTGCAGCCACATTCCTCATGTCAGTAGACCTCTGTCCTATCCCAACTTAACAAATCTCTTCAAAACATCATTGGTCAATGATGAGGGGTATGATGAGTTGACATCACATTGTAGTTTGTGTTGTTGAACCCTCTCTGCTTCCAATGGTAGGTCATGTCATGAAGGTCTTGGCCTGCCAACACCTACCACAAAAGATGTGAAACATCACTGTGCTTTCTTCATAGAACATGCTCTGTTTTTCTCAATCCTTTGCAGGGATCATTCACCTAGATGCCTATAAGACTAAATAAAATTATCTACAAGTGTTCTGTATCTCCATTCATTTTCTGTTCATTTTATACTAATCCAGTCCTGCGGTTATGTTTTTTTTTACCAGAGTACTCAATAGTCAGTCCTCCTCTCTAAACTTACTGACCACATTCATCATGATGCCTGTGGTATCACTATCCATTTTTAGGAATAGCTTGTTTTGTCTGAATGTCTAATTGAATGGATGTTTATGGGGCTTTTAATTATGTTTTCTTGTTCTGCAGTCGGGTATTTCGAGGCTCCAAAGCCAGGCAGTACCTTCTGCTGTTCCACATGTGCAATGCTCTCAGAGTTACCCTCCCGTTCCCTCAGAGACCTCCACACAGCCTTGCTGTATAACCCCTAGCCAAATTGTAAATATACATGGCCTATCCACAGCAACTGCAGTGATGACTACCCAGAACCTCACATTGACAAGTCAGACTCAAGAGTCAACCACACTGATAAATGCCCAACATGCATTGTCCTATCAGCATGCATCTATGCCACAGAGTGGCACTACTCAGAGTTATCATCTTGAAATAGCAGAGATAGTCAATGCACAAACATTTCCACCTGGCCAGAAAACTGTAGCTGCACAACAGGTTACAGCTACGGACATTTTGCCATCTAAAACAGAAGTATTTCTGACTACTGATTTCCAGAGTGGGGCATTCATACCACAGCATGGCTCGTCTGCACCAGCACCATCGCAACCTCAACAGACACCTGCATTACCACATTTACAGAGCAAACCTACGGATGTGACAGATGGGCACCTCTCGGATGTTTCAAATATGCAACAATCTGGTCCTGTACAGCTAAACCAGACAGGTGTTACAGCACTTCCCCAACAGGTAAGGTTTGTTCAGTACTTATTTATATACTTATATGTACTTATATGTGTTAAATGACTTTGTAAGATTAGACGAAGAGCAGGGCTTCCTTCTGGTCTTTCAGTGTGCGTCAGTAGTTAGAGTATACATGTAATTTATAGACTATAATTTGACATAAAATTTGCATTTTCTAATTTTCACCCATGGCCAATAGTCTTAAGACCATGGGTGGACTGGGACAAAAAAATGGCCCTGGCATTTTGGACCAGAAATGCCCCTCATTCGATAAAGCACACATTTTCGGTCGTTTTGGTCTTTTGAATGTGTATACCAACCTTGACATAAAACAAGGTTAAACCTGAGGCTTTGACTCTTTGTTCTGTTTGTCAGATCTGAGGGCGATGATCTCTTACTAAGTTTTATAAATCATTAAAGACAACAAATGAATTTACTGAAAGCAAAAAGTGTAACAAAAGGAGTGGACGGACTTTGTTAACATGAGAAGGAAACACAGGTCTATTTATGGATACATTGTTTTTGGATAAACTGTCCAAAATCAAAGCTAATTTTGTTTAAACAAATGGAACAAATGAAAAATACTCACAAAATCACTGTCTCAAAAAAAAAAACCAAAACAAACATAAACAATCTAACTAAAAAACTGTAGTAGCTTTAATAAGATTTTTAAAATAATATTAACACAAAATTAGCCCTAAATGTCATTTCAGTACTTGTGATAACAGTTCTGCCTTCTCGTGAATTCTTCCATTCTAATTTGCACACATTCACATTTTTTCTTATTCACTTATATCTTATTCTATCCATGCATAAGTAAGTACCCGTTACTTCTACTAAATAAATTTAAAAAAGGAAAAATCTCGGAAACGCTCAATTTGTTCTTTCCCTCTAAAATATGATTGGATTGTGCAGGCAATCACCTTCAGCTTTCTGCCAGTCAACTCCATGGTCCAATTTAGATAAGAGCCGAAACCCTCCCGGGAATGTGCCAACTCGTGGCCCCACCTTGCCAGACTATTTCAATGTTCTGAACAAGTTAACTGTATGTCAGTGCAAGTTGTTTTCAGTTTGGACAGCTCTTACGTAAGCAATAAGGTACGAGAGGCTGTGCTGTATTGTGAATAAGTAACGGCTGAAGGGCGTTGTTAGGCAGGACGCGAAGCAGAGTGCCTGCAACCCAACCCCTTCAGCCGTTACTTATTCACGATACAGCACTTGCCTCAAGTACCTTATTGCTTTTATAAAACGGTTACCACACAATATTAAAGTAAAAAAATATATTAGTGCAACTTTCATGAAGTTAAATCAATAAAAAGCATTCCTTCCGCTAGAAAAAATAGTCCCTGACCATGAACAAAAAGGGGTGTTCCAATGTATAATATGCATGAAAGCTCAAATGAAAACAACAAACCGAAACGTGTGGTTGCTAAGGGTGTTGCTAAGGGAGCAGTGAGATATAGAACCGTTGGGTGAAGCAGTCATAGCCGTGTTTTATCGTGCATAAAGCACACCTATTGACCAATCAGAATCAAGAATTGGAACTAACCGTTTTATAAAATAATTTTATTCTAGTACTAGTCTAATCCCTGTCTGGGAAACTGCCCCATAGAGTTATGATTGGCTAGTAACAGTTAAACACGTCATTAAGTTGGAACCCCTCTTTCTAGATGTAATTTTTATCCTATTTCCTTTCTTCTGTGCAGTCATCTCTCACTCCACTATTACCATCTACCAGCCTGCCAGTCTCAAGCTATCCTGACATCTCACAACTGCCGTGTTCACAGGTTGAGACCTCTCTACTAACACAGTTCCCAGGCTATCCTGTTGGTCAGCAACCCACTGTATACTGCATGGCCCAGCATTCTCACTGTCAGGCCACAGCCACATTGCACCAAAGCCTCCACCCTTTCACCCAGTCCAAAACCACCTCAAGCAAGCATACAAACTTTTTTGTGAATAAGGTTTTTTTTTTCGAAATATGGCGTTTCCATCATTCGCTTCTTATGCGAAACTTCATAATTTGCGTTTCCATCATTATTTTCTTATGTGATACACTGCAAAAAAATGACTTAGAAACTTAGTATTTTTCTCTTGTTTTCAGTAAATATATCTAAAAATTCTTAAATTAAGATGTATTCTCTTGATGAGCAAAATTACCTAGGAAAATAAGTCTATTTTTTAGACAAAAAATATTAATTTGCGCTTGAAACAAGCAAAAAAAAACTGCCAATGGAATGAGAAAACTTCTTGAAATAAGTTTCCTTTTTCATGAACACTTAATTCAAGAAAATGTTTTTACTTGTTTAAGCACAAATTCACTTAAATTGTATATTTTTTGTCTAAAAACTAGACTTATTTTCCTAGGTCATTTTGTTCATCGAGAAAATAAATCTTAATTTAAGACTTTTTAGATATTTTTTCTGAAAACAAGACAAAAATACTAAAAGTAAGAAATTCATTTTTTGCAGTGTACTTTATACTTTGCATAATAAAAGGGTGTTGGAAACCCAGTTAATGAGAATATAGTAATAACACAGCCTATCATCATATGAGAACAGTGCATATAAGACATGAAACATCTTTTACAACACCGCTCAGCTCATCTGACGAGCGAAAGCTCTTGATTTCACGTCTGCGCATTCCTGCATGAACATTTGCTGAACAGCAACCCCTTTTCAAACTTTTCGATAGGTCACAGATTTCAGCACAACACCAGCATGTTTTTAAAGTTCAAGTTTGGTAAACTTTGACTTGCGAATTTGTATCACGTGAAGACGTGACCAAAAGATGATTGATACGTCACAGCGGGACTTTAGGTGGAAGAAGAACTGAAAATAAAAGCACAATTGCATTTTGTGCAATAATAACAAAAGCAACAAAAACAGTGCATGCATGTCGAAATCCATAATGTGTGAATAAAAAACACTTAGCACATGACATACCATATACGCACAGACCTTCACAGAAATTTTGCTGATTATGTCTAGTCTGACTGTGGCATAAGTCTGCCTATTGTGTACTGAGAATAGCTCAATTTCCTTGGCAAATGATGGCCTGTAGCAGTAAATGCGACCCATAAAATTCGATTTCATTATGCAGTCTGTGCAGGAGGATTACTTAAACTAATGGGAGTTTGAAAATGATCTATATGTACCATCAGTGCATTTTTATGTCTCTCTTACCTATTACATAAATGCCCACTGCTATGGTTGCTATATGATGTACAATGAAAACAATATGGGTCACTCATTTTTGTTAAAAACATATAAATGCTCAGTACATTTAAAAAATATCTGTACAAGGCAATTTGACAAACACTACTATTAAACAATGTATTACACTTTCTTAATCAATACTTGATTGTTTTTGATGATTTTTATTACATTTATTTTTTTTAGGGGCCCTTGTCCGTTCAGCACCAGACTGTTTATATTGACCAAAATATTTCAAATGACTCGGATCATGGCCATGCATCTCATATGATGCCACACTTCACTTCAGCTGCCCCCCAAAACTCTGCTGCACCTCAGCAGCTCACAAAACCGCATTTCCCGCCCCTTAGACCCGTTGTAGACACATTCTGTCCAGGAGAACATCCGGACCAGAACCAGGTTCTTCAGCATGCAAGCCTCGTGCCTGTGTCCGCACTTAATGTACCACATTCTGGTCCCAGTGCCATCCTGAGTCAGCAAAACCAGCCTAGCAGCAGTGTTACTCAACCACTACAGCAACACGACACCAGTGAAATTCCAATGGCTTCTGAAGTGTCCGCTGAGGTAAAGCATGTCTGTCATATACAGTATCTCCCTCAGTCACTGCAGTGTCTGAAGAAAAGGGAATGAAAAAGGAATGAAATGTAATTGAAGACTTTATTGTGTATTAAAGTCATGTTAGTGATGCACAGGTTGGTTTTAATATCCTGCTGTTTAAATACCTTGTTTTGGATAAATCCTTTAATGACATCACATCCTTCGTGTGAAAGGCAATCCCAGAATCCATTACCCAGAATGACTAATATGGTCATTAAAAAAATCTTTACAAGATGCCAAAAAAATTCAAAATAAAAAGTTTTAAAACCAAAACACGTGATGATTTTATAACTAGTTTTGAATGTTATGCATTATGCTTTTTATAGTACAAGTTGCCTTTCGTAATGTTTTTTAAAGGTGCAGTGTGTAATTTTTAGAAGGATCTCTTGACAAAATCATATACAAAACTATATTATCAGTGGTGTATAAAGACCTTTCATAATGAACCGTTATGTTTTTATTACCTTAGAATGAGACGGTTTAATCTACATACACCGAGTGTCCCCTTACATGGAAGTCGCCAGTTTGGGCCGCCATGTTTCTACAGAAGCCCTTAACGGACAACCTTTTTTTACAAAGTTGTCTCATACGATGACATGTTTGTTTGGTGGCGGCTATCGTAGCTTCTCTATGTGTTTAAAAAGCGAGGGGTAAGCCGTGGACTGAGCCTTGGTTGCAATTTGCAACCTCACCACTAGATGCCGCTAAAATGTACACACTGCACCTTTAAGTACAGGTTGTTAAAAAGGTTTTGGAAAAGAGCTATAGTTTTAACTTGAAAACACAATCAGGAGTTTGTGTCAGTCATTCTTGCACATTTTATATTGTAGTTAACTGAACATTGGTTCTTTGCTGCCCTGTTAGGAATTTGCTACTGATAAACAAGCACAACCTGCTGGGTCAACGTATGACAGGTCTGATTCTCTGTTCATAGATCTTCTGCATATCCTCCTATCTTACATATCCTCCTTTGGAGTAACATGCTTAATTCATATAAAAGTTTAGTGATTGTGTCTCTGATTCCCAGTTTGAACTCAGATGCCACATCCGGTAAAGAGCTGAGTGATGGGAATGAGGGCTCAAACAGAGCTCGAAGTGAAACACGTGTCCGAAAACACCATAGAAAATCCTCACACACCCGATGCCGTCAAGACAAGAACAAACCTAAACTCACCATGATTAAAGTAAGTCTAGACTAGACATCTGTATCTTAATTGTCTTTAAAAGCATGGGAGTCTGAACCATTATACTTTCTAAGACCAGTTATATATTTTCTCTAATTTAGTGCATATATCTGTTCACTTGTCAGAGCGCCGTCAGTGAAATCCATTCCACTTCAGGAATTCCCTAATAAATTGAACTCCGTTCCGCACTTTAGCTACAGCCTTGACTTTCACTCTGCTGCTTCCATAAATCCTTTCTACTTAGTTTAAACTCCATTTCGTGTTTTCGTACTTTCGCCTGCCATGCACTCTGGGCCATGACAGACATGAGCGTCGGAACCATTATACGTGGGTGGGACAGGACCCACCCACTTTTTAAGACCAATGATAATGGACCCACCCACTTTTTCTCTAATTTAGCGCATTTGTCTGTTCACTTATCAAAGCGCTGTTAGTCAAAATCCATTCCACTAGAGAAGGGATACCCAACCTTTGCTTTTTTACACTGCGGACCCGTTTCAGCTTTTAAAAAAAATTCGCGGAGGGGGCTGTCGCTGAGTTGCTGTTCGAACAAAGTGCTGAAAAACCTCCTTTGCGAAATGTATAACGTTTTAAACGGAAGTATAAAGGTCAAACAACCATGCATTAGGAAAATTAATAACTGCTTTATTTATAGTATATTTTCTATAGACATGTAAAACCATATTATGGCAGATTGTTTTACTTTCACTGTTTCACGAGTTTGCCTGCCCATTTAGTCTTAATAATTAAGGGTAAATGAACTTAGCTTGCCTTAGGTCGGACTCGAGCCCCAAGTTCAAATAACCGAAGAAAAAAGGAGGAGATGAGGTGGAGAGATGCCAGAAAATTGCGGCGGTGCATGGAGACTCTCGTTTACCATATGCTTTTAATGATATGCCTTCTTGGGCTTAACTCAGCACCCTCTTCTTTACCTTATATTAGCAATACGCACGCTTATAATGTTGATTCATAGCCATAGCAAATTTAGCTGCTTGTGCTATCGTGTATTATGTTGTGCTATCTGTCGATTTTCTGTGCTTTCCACTGCTTCTATTAATGTAAAGCTGCTTTGAAACAATCACCAATTGTGAAAAGCGCTATATAAATAAAATTGAATTGAATTGAATGGAATTGAATGATAATTGACACAGGTTCCTTTCAAACCTACGTTAAAAGTGTAAGCTACTCGTTAAAATATTATCACTGCAGTAAAATAGTTTATTTTGATTATGGTGCCACGATCGCTGGATAATTTTAAAGTTTTTTACAGAAGCCTGCAATTACTTTTCATTTGAGATATCACAG